>NC_092039.1:57551077-57916767 GCF_003086295.3 Arachis hypogaea
TCCCAAAAGAGACCTAAACAAGGTCCAAGAAAGAGGATTACCAAGAAAACTCGACAGAGCCCGACCTGACGACGTCGGATCAGAAAGATAAAGCTACAAAAGGTAATCCCCAAAAGAGACCTAAACAAGGTCCAAGAAAGAGGATTACCAAGAAAACTCGATAGAGCCCGACCTGACGAAGTCGGCCCGAAAAGATAAAGCTACAAAAGGTAATATCCAAAAGAGACCTGAACAAGGTCCAAGAAAGAGGATTGCCAAGCAAACTTGACAAAACCCGACATGATGAAGTCAAGCCCAGGACAGAGAAATTACAAAAATAGTTCCCAAAAGAGATCTAAATGAGGTCCAGAAAGGAGGATCGCAAACAAAAACAAACCAAATAATCAAGCTGATCATGTCAGACAAAACCCCAGCCTACTGGTGCACGAAATTGCAATCACACTTTTGCAATTCCGCACAACTAACCAGCAATTGCACTGGGTCATCCAAGTAATACCTTATGTGAGTAAGGGTCGATCCCACGGAGATTGTCGGCTTGAAGCAAGCTATGGTTATCTTGTAACTCTTAGTCAGTATATCAATAATTATCAGGGTTGATTGTAAAAAGCGAAAGAACATGAAATAAGTACTTGTTTTGCAGTGATGGAGAACAGGTTGAGGTTTTGGAGATGCTCTATCTCTGAATCTCTGCTTTCCTACTGTCTTCTTCTTCAAGCATGCAAGACTCCTTCCATGGCAAGCTGTATGTAGGGTTTCACCGTTGTCAATGGCAACCTCCCATCCTCTCAGTGAAAATGTTCAACGCGCTCTGTCACCGCACAGCTAATCATCTGTCGGTTCTCAATCAGGTTGGAATAGAATCCAGTGATTCTTTTGCGTCTGTCACTAACACCTCGCCTTCAGGAGTTTGAAGCTTGTCACAGTCATTCAATCCTTGAATCCTACTCAGAATACCACAGAAAAGGTTTAGACCTTCCGGACTCTCTTGAATGCCGCCATCAATTCTAGCTTATACCATGAAGATTCTGATTAAGGAATCCAAGAGATATCTACTCAATCTAAGGTAGAACGGAGGTGGTTGTTAGGCACACGTTCATAGGTGAGAATGATGATGAGTGTCACAGATCATCACATTCATCGGGTTTAGGAATAAGCAAGCGTGATTGAATGAAAAACAGTAGTAATTGTATTAATCCATCAAGACACAGCAGAGCTCCTCACCCCCAACCATGGGGTTTAGAGACTCATGCTGTAGAAGATACAATGAGAAACGTATATAGTGTCATGAGGTGAAGATACAATGTCAAAAGATCCTATTAATAGTGAACTAGTAACCTAGGGTATACAGAAATGGGTAAATGACGTAAAAATCCACTTCCGGGGTCCACTTGGTGTGTGCTTGGGCTGAGCATTGAAGCTTTCATGTGTAGAGATTTTTTCTGGAGTTAAACACCAGCTTTAATGCCAGTTTGGGCGTTTAACTCCAATTTTTGTGCCAGTTCCGGCGTTAAACGCCGGGAATTTTGAAGCTGATTTGCAATGCCAGTTTGGGCCATCAAATCTCGGGCAAAGTATGGACTATTATACATTTCTGGAAAGCCCATGATGTGTACTTTCCAACGCAATTGAGAGCGCGCCAATTGGGCTTCTGTAGCTCCAGAAAATCCACTTCCAGTGCAGAAAGGTCAGAATCCAACAGCATCTGCAGTCCTTTTCAGCCTCTGAATCAGATTTTTGCTCACGTCCCTCAATTTCAGCCAGAAAATACCTGAAATCACAGAAAAACACACAAACTCATAGTAAAGCCCAGAAAAGTGAATTTTAAATAAAAACTAATAAAAACATACTAAAAACTAACTAAAATGTACTAAAAGCATACTAAAAATAGTGCCAAAAAGCATATAAATTATCCGCTCATCACAACACCAAACTTAAATTGTTGCTTGTCCCCAAGCAACTGAAAATCAAATAGGATAAAAAGAAGAGAACATACTATAGACTCCAAAATATCAATGAATCTTGGCTCCAATTAGATGAGCGGGACTAGTAGCTTTTTGCTTCTGAACAGTTTTGGCATCTCACTTTATTCTTTGAAGTTTAGAATGATTGGCATCTATAGGAACTCAGAATTCAGATAGTGTTATTGATTCTCCTAGTTAAGTATGATGATTCTTGAACATAGCTACTTTATGAGTCTTGGCTGTGGCCCAAAGCACTCTGTCTTCCAGTATTACCACCGGATACATACATGCCACAGACACATAATTGGGTGAACCTTTTTAGATTGTGACTCAGCTTTGATAGAGTCCCCAATTAGAGGTGTCCAGGGTTCTTAAGCACACTCTTTTTGCCTAGGATCACTTTTTATTTCTACCCTTGGCTTTTGGTTTAAAGGGCTATTGGCTTTTTCTGCTTGCTTTTTCTTATTCTCTTCTTTTTTCATTTTTTTTTATTTTTTTTTTGCTTTTTCTTGCTTCAAGAATTAATTTGATGATTTTTTAGATCCTCAATAACATTTCTCCTTTTCCATCATTCTTTCAAGATCCAAAAAATTTAACATTCTTTAAACAACAAATTTAAAAGACATATGCACTGTTCAAGCATTCATTCAGAAAACAAAAAGTATTGTCACCACATCAAACTAATTCAACTAGTTTCAGAGATAAATTTGAAATCCTGTACTTCTTGTTCTTTTGTAATAAAAACATTTTTCATTTAAGAAAGGTGATGGATTCATAGGACATTCATAGCTTTAAGGCATAGACACTAAGATACCAATGATCATGTAATAAGACACAAACATAGATAAACATAAGCATAAAAATTCGAAAAATAGAAAATAAAGAACAAGGAGATTAAAGAACGGGTCCACCTTATTGATGGCGGCTTGTTCTTCCTCTTGAAGATCTTATGGAGTGCTTGAGCTCCTCAATGTCTCTTCCTTGACTTTGTTGCTCCTCTCTCATGATTCTATGATCTTCTTTAATTTCATGGAGGAGGATGGAATGTTCTTGGTGCTCCACCCTTAATTGTCCCATGTTGGAACTCAATTCTCCTAGGGAGGTGCTGATTTGCTTCCAATAGTTTTGTGGAGGAAAGTGCATCCCTTGAGATGAATCTCTCCATCTCCCATGGCTCGGAGGTGGAAGCTTTTGCCTTCCCTTTCCTCTTTCTAGAGGTTTCTCCGGCCTTAGGTGCCATAAATGGTTATGGAGAAACAAAAAGCAACGCTTTTACAACACCAAACTTAGAAGGTTTGCTCGTCCTCGAGCAAAAGAAGAAAGAAGAGAGAGAGTGGTGGTGTAGGTAGGGATCCTATGGGTCCACAGATCCTGAGGTGTCAAGGATAATTCATCCCTGCACCAAGTGGCGAGCAAAAATGCTCCTTCTGCCAATCCTGGCATTAAACGCCGGGCTGGTGCCCATTTCTGGCATTTAACGCCAGCTTGGTGCTCATTCCTGGCGTTTAACGCCAGTCTGGTGCCCCTTTCTGGCGTTAAACGCCCAGAATGGTGCCAGACTGGGCGTTAAACGCCCATTTGCTGCCCTTACTGGCGTTTAAACGCCAGCAAGTTTTCCTCAAGAGTGTGCTATTTTTTTTCTGTTTTTCATTCTGTTTCTGCTTTTTCCATTGATTTTGTGACTTTCCATGATCATCAATCTATAGAAAACATAAAATAACAAAGGAAAATAATAAATACAACATTGGGTTGCCTCCCAACAAGCACTTCTTTAATGTCAGTAGCTTGACAGTGGGCTCTCATGGAGCCTCACAGATACTCAGAGCCATGTTGGAACCTCCCAACACCAAACTTAGAGTTTGAATGTGGGGGTTCAACACCAAACTTAGAAATTGGTTGTGGCCTCCCAACACCAAACTTAGAGTTTGACTGTGGGGGCTCTGTTTGACTCTGTTTTGAGAGAAGCTCTTCATGCTTCCTTTCCATGGTTACAGAAGGAGAACCTTGAGTCTTATAGTTTGCACTGTCTGCAAGCCACGGAGCTTCCAGAATAGCAAATAATTGCTCATCCGGAAAGGTTTCAGAGATCTCAGTAGGAGGGAGGGATGCTCCTGCTACTGGTTCTATCCGGGACAGGTGATCAGCTACTTGATTCTCTGTCCCTTTTCTGTCTCTTATTTCTATATCAAACTCTTACAGAAGCAACACCCATCTTATGAGCCTGGGTTTTGAATACTGCTTTGTGAGTAGATATTTAAGAGCAGCATGGTAAGTGTACACAATCACTTTTGATCCTACTAAATAAGATCTGAACTTGTCAATGGCATAAACCATTGCAAGTAACTCCTTTTCTGTGGTTGTGTAGTTCTTCTGTGCATCATTTAGAATACGGCTGCCATAATAAATGACGTGCAAAAGCTTACCATGCCTTTGTCCCAACACTACACCAATGGCATGGTCACTGGCATCACACATTAATTCGAATGGTAATGTCCAGTCTGGTGCAGAGATGACTGGTGCTGTGACCAGCTTGGCTTTCAGGGTCTCAAATGCCTGCAGACACTGTGTGTCAAACAGAAATGGTGTGTCAGCAGCTAGCAGGTTGCTCGGAGGTTTTGCAATTTTCGAAAAATCCTTTATAAACCTTCTGTAGAATCCTGCATGCCCCAGAAAGCTTCTAATTGCCTTAACATTGGCAGGTGGTGGTAATTTTTCAATTACCTCTATCTTTGCCTTATCCACCTCTATTCCCTTGCTTGAAATTTTGTGCCCAAGGACAATTCCTTCAGTCACCATAAAGTGACATTTCTCCCAGTTTAAAACCAGGTTAGTCTCTTGGCACCTTTTCAGAACAAGTGCTAGGTAGTTAAGACAGGAGCTGAATGAGTCTCCATATACTGACAAGTCATCCATGAAAACTTCCAGGAATTTCTCTACCATATCAGAGAAGATGGATAGCATGCACCTCTGAAAGGTTGCAAGTGCATTGCACAGACCAAAAGGCATCCTTCTGTAGGCAAATACTCTAGAAGGACATGTAAATGTTGTTTTCTCTTGGTCCTGAGGATCTACTGCAATTTGGTTGTAACCTGAATAGCCATCCAAAAAGCAATAATATTCATGACCTACCAGTCTCTCTAGCATCTGGTCTATGAATGGTAAAGGAAAATGATCCTTCCTGGTGGCTGTGTTGAGCCTTCTGTAATCAATACACATACGCCACCCTGTAACTGTTCTTGTAGGAACCAGTTCATTCTTTTCATTATGAACCACTGTTATGCCTCCCTTCTTGGGGATAACATGGACAGGGCTTACCCAGGGGCTATCAGAAATAGGATAAATAATCCCAGCCTCTAGTAACTTAGTGACCTCTTTCTGCACCACCTCTTTCATGGCTGGATTTAGCCGACTTTGTGGTTGAACCACTGGCTTAGCATCATCCTCCAATAGGATCTTGTGCATGCATCTTGCTGGGCTAATGCCCTTAAGATCACTTATGGACCACCCAAGAGCTGTCTTGTGTGTCCATAGCACTTGAATTAGTGCTTCCTCTTCCCGTGGATTTAAAGCAGAGCTTATAATCACTGGAAAAGTGTCACATTCTCCCAGAAATGTATATTTCAGGGATGGTGGTAGTGGCTTGAGCTCGGGTTTAGGAGGCTTATCTTCTTCTTGAGGAATTTTCAGAATTTCTTTTATTTCCTTTAGTTCCTCCAGATCAGGCTGAACATCTTTAAAGATGTCCTCTAGCTCTGATTCAAGACTTTCAGTCATATTGACCTCCTCCACCAAAGAGTCAATAATATCAGCGCTCATGCAGTCATTTGATGTGTCTGGATGATGCATAGCTTTGACGACATTCAACTTGAACTCATCCTCATTGACTCCCAGGGTTAATTCCCCTTTTTGGACGTCAATGAGGGTTCGTCCAGTTGCTAGGAAAGGTCTTCCTAGAATAAGAGTTGCACTCTTGTGCTCCTCCATTTCCAGCACTACAAAATCAGTGGGAAAGGCAAATGGCCCAACCTTGACAATCATGTCCTCAATTATGCCTGATGGGTATTTAATGGAGCCATAAGCAAGTTGGAGACATATCCGTGTTGGTTTGACTTCTTCAGTCAACCCAAGCTTTCTGATAGTGGATGCAGGTATTAGATTGATACTTGCTCGAAGGTCACACAGGGCTGTCTTGGTGCAAGCACCTTCTAATGTGCATGGTATCATAAAGCTTCCTGGATCTTGAAGCTTTTCTGGTAAGCTTTTCAGAATGACTGCATTGCATTCTTTAGTGAGAAACACTTTTTCAGTTTCTCTCCAATCCTTCTTATGACTTAAGATCTCTTTCATGAACTTAGCATAAGAGGGTATTTGCTCAAGTGCCTCTGCAAACGGAATCTTTATTTCAAGAGTCCTTAGATAGTCTGCAAAGTGGGCAAATTGCTTATCCTATTCCGCTTGGCGGAGTTTCTGAGGATAAGGCATCTTGGCTTTATATTCTTCAACCTTAGTTGCTGCAGGTTTATTCCTTACAGAAGTGGTTGGAGAAGCCTTTTTAGAGGGGTTACTATCAGCACTCCCAGGTGTCTGATTCCTCATTGGCGTTTGAACGCCAGGATTGGGTGAAGAATGGGCGTTTAATGCCAACATTTCCCACTTTTCTGGTGTTTGAACGCCAGAACTGGGCAGGGAATGGGCATTTAACACCAGCTTTTCCCCCCTTTCTGGCGTTTGAACGCCAGGAGTACTCCTCTCTGGGCTCTTACTGTCCTCAGAGGGATTTTGAGCAGTGGTTTGGTTATCCTCTATCAACTGTTCCTTTCTTGGCTTTTTGCTACTTTGAGCAGTATTATTCAATGTCTTCCCACTTCTCAGTTGAACTGCTTGGGATTCTTTTGTTATCTGTTTAGATAACCGCTGTTTTGTCTGATTCAACTGTGATTCTATGTTCTTGTTAGCAATTTTAGTTTCTTGGAGCATCTTTTTAAATTTTGCTAA
Organism: Arachis hypogaea; assembly: GCF_003086295.3. Taxonomy (NCBI): domain Eukaryota; kingdom Viridiplantae; phylum Streptophyta; class Magnoliopsida; order Fabales; family Fabaceae; genus Arachis; species Arachis hypogaea. The sequence goes on from NC_092039.1 coordinate 57,558,034, forward strand.
CTGTTTTGTCATCAGGTGTAGTTGCTGATTAAGCTCAACCATCTGTTCTTGAGGATTAGGATCAGTGGCTACTGCCATAACTTCTTCTTTTGTAGAGGACTCATTGCTAGAGTACAAATGTTGATTTCTAGCAACAGTATCTATAAGCTCTTGAGCCTCTTCAATCGTCTTCCTCATATGTATAGATCCACCAGCTGAGTGGTCTAGAGACATCTGAGCTTTTTCTGTAAGCCCATAGTAGAAGATGTCTAACTGTACCCACTCTGAAAACATTTCAGAGGGGCATTTTCTTAGCATACCTCTATACCTCTCCCAAACATTACAAAGGGATTCATTATCCTCTTGTTTAAAGCCTTGGATGTCCAGCCTTAGCTGTGTCATCCTTTTTGGAGGGTAAAATTGATTTAGGAATTTGTCTGATAACTATTTCCATGTCTTTATGCTTGCTGTAGGTTGGTTATTCAACCACCTCTTAGCTTGATCTTTTACAGCAAATGGAAACAGTAATAATCTGTAGACATCCTGATCCACCTCTTTATCACATACTGTGTCAGCAAGTTGTAAGAATTGTGCCAGAAACTCAGTAGGTTCTTCTTGTGGAAGACCGGAATACTGGCAATTTTGCTGCACCATGATAATGAGTTGAGGATTTAGCTCAAAGCTGCTTGCTTTAATGGGAGGTATACAAATGCTACTCCCATATGCAACTGTAATGGGGTTAGCATATGACCCCAGAGTCCTTCTGGACTGTTCAATTCCACTTAGGTCCATGATGGAGAAAGGGAATATGATATGGATTCACAAGTAAAGTAAAATTTTTTTTAAAGGTGACCGAAAAAATTTAAAATAAAATAAAATAAAATTTTGAAAACTAAAAAAATAAGATCAAAACAGATTGAAAACTAAATCAATTAGTTAATTAAAAAGATTTTGGGATTAGCAATTGAAAAGATATGATTGAAAATTATTTTGAAAAAGATTTGATTTTTTAAATGAGGAAAGAGAAAAACAACAAAATGACACCAAACTTAGAATTTTTAAGGATCAAGAAAGGACTAAGGACATGCAAATTCGAAAAATAAAAGAAAACAAAAGCATGCAATTGACACCAAACTTAAAATATGAAACTAAACTCAAATAAAAGACTCTAAACCCACAAAAATAAAACAGTCCTAATCTAAGCAACAAGATAAATCGTCAGTTGTCCAAACTCGAACAACCCCCGGCAACGGCGCCAAAAACTTGCGGCACGAAATTGCAATCACACTTTTGCAATTCCGCACAACTAACCAGCAAGTGCACTGGGTCGTCCAAGTAATACCTTACGTGAGTAAGGGTCGATCCCACGGAGATTGTTGGCTTGAAGCAAGCTATGGTTATCTTGTAACTCTTAGTCAGGATATCAATAATTATCAGGGTTGATTGTAAAAAGCGAAAGAACATGAAATAAGTACTTGTTTTGCAGTGATGGAGAACAGGTTGAGGTTTTGGAGATGCTCTATCCCTGAATCTCTGCTTTCCTACTGTCTTCTTCTTCAAGCACGCAAGACTCCTTCCATGGCAAGCTGTATGTAGGGTTTCACCGTTGCCAATGGCTACCTCCCATCCTCTCAGTGAAAATGTTCAATGCGCTCTGTCACAGCACGACTAATCATCTGTCGGTTCTCAATCAGGTTGGAATAGAATCCAGTGATTCTTTTGCGTCTGTCACTAACGCCCAACCTTCAGGAGTTTGAAGCTCGTCACAGTCATTCAATCCTTGAATCCTACTCAGGACCACAGACAAGGTTTAGACCTTCCGGATTCTCTTGAATGCCGCCATCAATTCTAGCTTATACCACGAAGATTCTGATTAAGGAATCCAAGAGATATCTACTCAATCTAAGGAAGAACGGAGGTGGTTGTCAGGCACACGTTCATAGGTGAGAATGATGATGAGTGTCACAGATCATCACATTCATCGGGTTTAGGAACAAGTGATATCTTATAATAGAAGCAAGCGTGATTGAATGAAAAATAGTAGTAATTGCATTAATCCATCAAGATACAGCAGAGCTCCTCACACCCAACCATGGGGTTTAGAGACTCATGCTGTAGAAGATACAATGAGAAACGTATAAAGTGTCATGAGGTGAAGATACAATGTCAAAAGATCCTATTAATAGTGAACTAGTAACCTAGGGTATACAGAAATGAGTAAATGACGTAAAAATCCACTTCCGGGGTCCACTTGGTGTGTGCTTGGGCTGAGCATTGAAGCTTTCATGTGTAGAGACTTTTTCTGGAGTTAAACGCCAGCTTTTATGCCAGTTTGGGCGTTTAACTCCAATTTTTGTGCCAGTTCCAGCGTTAAACGCCGGGAATTCTGAAGCTGATTTTCAACGCCGGTTTGGGCCATCAAATCTCGGGCAAAGTATGGACTATTGTACATTTTTGGAAAGCCCAGGATGTCTACTTTCCAACGCAATTGAGATCGCACCAATTGGGCTTCTGTAGCTCCAGAAACTCTACTTCGAGTGCAGGGAGGTCAGAATCCAACAGCATCTACAGTCCTTTTCAGCCTCTGAATCAGATTTTTCCTCAGGTCCCTCAATTTCAGCCAGAAAATACCTGAAATCATAGAAAAACACACAAACTCATATTAAAGCCCAGAAAAGTGAATTTTAAATAAAAACTAATAAAAACATACTAAAAACTAACTAAAATGTACTAAAAACATACTAAAAATAGTGCCAAAAAGCGTATAAATTATCCGCTCATCACCTACGAAGGTACCAAGATGTGTGCAAGCAGACATCATATAAAAACTACTAAGTTATGATAATAGCAAGCTCTAGAGGCCATCAAGATCAGCCTTGGAAGCTCGAAAACTACTTTGTTTTTCAAAATAAAGTTGCTAACAAGCAACCAAAAGAAGTATCAACAGTCACCAAATAACCAGTTACAAGATAAAGAGTTTAAAAGCCCACAAGCCGGGCTATTTACATTAAAAAGGGAGAAAACTCAAATAACATCAGAAGACTTCTCAGCAGCATCAACTTGGGGCGAAGGAGGACGAGTCTGAAGAGGCACCGCATCTACCGTCCCATCATCTCGGTTCAAGACCTGGCAATCTGATTCCCCTTTTGGACGACTGATCCCGCCAGTAGAAGTCGGAGAGGTTGACACGGTAGAAGCCTTGGTAGCAAGTAACGAAGGGCGATCATCATCATCATCATCGAGATCGTAAGGAACAATCTTACCATCCCTAACAATATTGTCTAGGCTAATAAGGGAAAGGTCAAGATCTGGCGCAAGAACTCAGAATTGCTCTTTCAGATTCTCATAAGCCGCAGTAACACTACCTACAAGATGACCTTGAAGCTCAGTGTAATCAGCCTGAAGAGACTCCAACCTACTCCTGAGCTCCATCACCTCTCTATAAGCAGTAACATAGTTGTCCGTATGTTTTTTCACCGTATCCTCGGCCAGTTGCACGGCAGCCGCCAGACCAACAGCTCGGGCCTTTTCCCCCTTCAGCTCCTTCTCCAACTCAGCCACTTTCACCTCGAGCTCCTCCTTCAAACCCTTAATTCAGTCAAACTCTGATTTTGCCTCCTCCATAAAAGCCTTGGTAGCATGGATAGGAAAATCTTGAGCAGTTCGGTATAAAGCCGCCCTATGCGTGCCAGTGTAATACCACTTCGAGTGATAAAATCCAAATGACGAAGAATGGATACATCATCGGTAGGCATGACACCATAGGGAGAAATTTGTTGATCTACAAACCCGACAGCATCAAAGTCAGGGGCACCAAGATTAAACGGCTCGACGGTCCGAGGTCTTTTTGGAGGAGGAACGACAGATGGAGAGGAAGTACAAGCAGAAGGATCAATCAAACGAACTCGAGGAGGGGGGATAACCTTCTTCGACCCAAGAGAACCCGTAGCCAAAGGCTTAGACGAAACCTAAGAAGTTCCCTCCCCGACCACCTTGGTCGAAGAATTCTGAGCCGTAGTAGCCTTCCTCGCCCTCTTAAAGGTCTTCATGGATTAATTGTTGTTAATCATCTCTACAAACAAACATCACAAACAGGAAACCAAACTACGAGTCAGAAAAAGATCTCACAAGAGACAAAAACAAGCAAACCAATAGAAAAAATTCACCACTACCCAACTCAGCTCGGAGGAGAGAGGGGTTAGCTAAAAATTTCATTGTGTCAAGATGAGGAGGCTCCACCCAGTTTTCTTCCGGCACAGTCACGAAAGCCTGTTCATCCTCATCTAACATCTCCCATGAGTATCTTGATACCACTACATTCTTTTGTCACTCTAAAGGAAAGGAGGGCTCATCATTCTCATCCAGAAAAAAGGGCCGAGCTCCTTCAACAGCTTGAACCCTAAAAAAGTAATTTATGAAATCGCGAAAAGACTCATCAAACATGGAGAAAACCTTTTTCCCTTGTGAAGCTCAGAAAGAAACCCAATCGGCTTTCTTCTTCACTACACAGTAGCTGAAATATTTTTATAAAACCCCAGGAATTTGGGTGAAGTTGGGATGGAGCTACATTACAGGACCATTGCAAGCTGGTTTCAAAAGGGGTAAAAGGAAGAATAATATTCATTTGACTAAAAAAAAATTCATATGCATAGAAAAAGGGGCGCTCTCCAGCAATCCGGGTAGAAAAGCAAACCCTTTCATCAGAAGTCGGAGATACGAGCTCATGATTCTTCTCGGCACTACTGTTGCTACAAACCCTATGAAACTGTCTAAGTTGCTGACAAAACTCGGAATCAACCAACGAGACGCATAAGAGGACCATAGAATCCACCCAATCGGCCATGCCCTCAGGGACCTGGGAAGACGTCTCAACAATATTTTTGCAAGAAGACATGGTTAACTAGTCCTGCAAGATGAAAAGAATATTGGATTACTCAGAAAACACCTCGGAACACTAATTGAACAACTCGGGCATAAACAGAGGCAACTCACAAAACTAAGGCATATAGGTGTCAAAAGAAACCAGGTAAAGCAACAAAAGGAAACCCCAGAACCCAATCCAAAAGGTTCCAAGGGCATCCTTTGGAGACAGAAAATAGATTTAGGAAAGCCTACAAGCCTACACCTTCACATGTCTCAGCAAAGAGCAAATAAAGTCATCAAAATAAGCATTGATAGAAATTACAACCTCAGTCCACCCAACAGCAAGAATATGCCTAACGGAAAAATAGATAAAGGTGCAATCTTTTAATGAAAAAACAAATGAATCAGGCAACAACATGCAAAAGCCTTAGGAAGCATTCAACGGCCAAGGGAATGTCAGAGAAGAAAAAGCCAGAGATCGCAGCAACAAAAAATATAGAAAAGTGAAAAGGTTCAAACATTCCCAAATACACACTCAAACAAACACCCTACTGTACCAGGAAGTAGAACAATGCAAGCGAAAAAGAGAAGATGAACCAACCTGGAAAAGGAGAAGCGCGCAGAGAGCGAAGACAAAGAGATCAGGAGTTGCCGTCGAAAGCAAAAAGAACACCCACGATCGCCAAACAATGTCACAAAGAAAAACGCGAAAGGGCATACGACAGACGAAAACAAGTGAGAAAGAAAAGGGGAAGTTACAGAAAAGAGAAAAAACCGTCTCCGTGTGTGAAGTTCAAAATAAAAGAAGCAAGAGAAACGGGGCATTGAAGACCAATTAATGGGGGCATTAAAAACCCTCTCGCATTCCTAAGACCTAGGCACTAATGCAAAAGCGCGCGCTTTTAGAGGAAACGGAACAGAAATGTTCTGCATTCAAAAAAGGAGAACTCTACAAAAAAGAAATTGACAAAATGCTCGAGTTCGGCTTCACCAAAGAAGGATCGAAGTCCTTAAACTAAAGACTCGACCTCAAAAAGGAAGACCGAACTCGAGCAGGGGCAATGTTCTTACCCTGGGTCGAGCTGTCCGATCTGGGATGTTCTACAGATAAAGCGACTGACCTCTTCAGGTCAAGATGACCCGACCTCTTCTTAAAGAGCTTGGCCAAAGTCACAGGAAAGCCCAACAAAGGGCCCAAATAGAGGAACACGTCCCAAATCCAAGGGCAACCCTAGCCCATAGAGATAAATGCGGTTCCCTTGAAAGATACAAAGACCCCAGTCAAAGATAAGATAAAGATAAGATAAGATAACTAACTTATCTCATTTAAAGAGGTCACTCTACGCCATTATAAATACACTAGAGCACCCAGGTATAACTCATACTCTGATTCTACTCAATACCTGCTTAATACCCTTACTAACTTAAGCATCGGAGTCCCTTGCAGGTACGCCCACCCTCCGCGGATGAAGGATCAGCACCACTACCAAGTCCAGCAAGTCGGACACAACAGCTCCGACCCACACAGAAGATCTCGTCCGAGATCGACCTACAGTTTCAGGTAACCCCCGGAACACCATCCTTGTCTATAAACCATATATTGACAAATATGAGGGACCATCTACTCTTATGCTTGAAGTATGTCAAATAGGCTTGATCAACGCATTAAGTACGTCAAGTAGGCTTGATCAACATCAATCTATAAGTCCTAACCTAGCTACTAATTAACTTAGTAGTAGGCTAGAGTCAATGGTTATCAAATTGACCACTAAGGGTTCTCAAATCACCAATTCAATGAGACCCAATGACTCAAGGTCACTCAATTCCCTTAGCCAAAGGCCAAGAGTCAAGAAAACTACTCAAAAACTAGTGTAAACATTTTATCAAACACCTAGAATGCAAGAAAAGTAAATATCACAAAATGCAAGAATTAGTGAAACCCATTACTAACATAAGTAAGAAATCAACAATAGCAATAAAGATAAACATGAAAGAGACATGGAAACATGAAATTGCATTAGAGGAAATCAAGATCCAACAATGGTTCATCAACATAAAAGAGAGCAACATAAGAAATGACAAGTAAAACTAGAAGAGCAAAGATGTAATAACAAGAAATTAAAAGGGAAAACTAAATCAAAACAAGAATTGAAAGTTGGATTTAAGAGAATTTAACCAAAACTACACTAAATTCTAGAGAGAATGGAGAGCTTTTCTCTCTAGGATTCTAACCTAAAATATGATGAAAGCTAAACTATGACTTCTTTGTTCATTCCCCTTCAATCCTTGGGTTCAATAGCATCAAAAATGAGTTACATTGGACCCAAAATGAGCTAGAAATTGCTGGCCACGAGTTGCTAAAATGGACCCACGCTGATCCTGCAATGCGTGTGCGTAGAACGACGCGTATGCATCCTTAAACGCCAAGGAACTATGGCAAATTTCATAACATTTTGAAGCCCTGAATGTTTGCTTTCCAACTCAAAAAGAACCGCCTCATTTGGACCTCTGTAGCTCAAGTTATGATCGATTAAGTACGAAGAGGTCAGGCTTGACAACTTTGCAATTCCTTCATTTCTTCATGAGTTCTCCCACTTTACATGCTTTTCTTCATTCCCTCAACCCAATCTTTACCTTCTAATATTGAAATCACTTAACAAACATATTAAGGCATCAAATGGAATCAAGGTGAATTAAATTTAGCTATTTTAAGGTCTAAAAAGCATATTTTCACACTTGAGCACAAATAGAGGAGAATTTACAAAACCATGCTATTTTAGTGAATAAATGTGGGAAAAGTTGATAAAATTCCCTAAATTACGCACAAGATAAACCACAAAATTGGGGTTTATCAAACCTCCCCACACTTAAACTAAGCATGTCCTCATGCAAAGAATAAAAAAGGATAAAAGAAGGGGTATGAACATTTATTCAATGCAAAGAAACTAGATGCACCTATCTATATGAATGCAACTAAATGCAAAGTGATTCTACCTACTTGGTTAAAAATGAATCAATCTCCAAGAACACATGTGCACATGTAGGTCTAAGTAGTATGATGAATCATGAATCCTACCAATTCAAATATCAAAATGAAGTTCAAATAGGCTCGCAAGAGAAAGCTCATGAAAGCCGGGAACAAGGAATTGAGCATCGAACCCTCACCGGAAGTGTATTCGCTCTAGTCACTCGAGTGTATAGGGTCGATTCACTCAGTTATCTTCTACTCATGCTTTCTAAGATTTATTTTTCTTCTAACAATCAACAATTATTTCATGCATGCATACAAATATCATGAGGTCTTTTCATAAGGATGTAATGGGGAAAGGGTCAAGGTAAGGGTGCATATGGTCAAGTGAGCTTGAAATTTGAATCTTTGATTAACCTAAGCTTCTCACCTAACCTATATAACAACCTATAAAATTTCTAAACAACCTAACTACCCATAATTCTCACTTTTTTCACACACTTATGCATTCTCTTTTTGATCACCACACATATGCATTGATCATTATTGAACTTCACCTTGGGGCATTTTGTCCCCCTTTTGTTACTTTTCTTTTTCTTTCTTTTTCTTTTTTTTGATATATATATTTTTTCTTTTTGCAACTAAATTATATACAAGAATATCAATACATATGGTTTAACATTTAATTAACATATGATTATCTACCCAATTCCCAAAATGTTGAACAAAAATACAAAGAACACCCTTTTATCCCAACCAGTGTCCCCAACTCTCCCAAACTTGAATGATAAACACTCTCACTAGTCTAAGCTAATTAAATATCCAAATAATGGATATTTATTGTTTTTCACTTAAGGCTTGTAATGTGCTAAATTAAAAACAAATGGGTTTAGCATAGGCTCAAAGTTGGCTAACAATGGAAGATAAAAGGTAGGCTATTTGGGTAAGTGAGCTAATTAAAATGATAGTCTCAATCATATAAGTGCATTCATACAGAAAATAATGGACATATAGAATCAGACAAATCAAAGATTACAATCATAGAAAGAGAATAATCACACACAAGAAGGAAAATAGTGGTTTTATGATGTAACCACGCAGTTAGGCTCAAAACTCACTGGCTTGTGTGTTCTTAACTTAAAAACCATATTCCAAAATACATTCTTCAAGCAAGTTCAACAAAAAAAAATTCAAATTGTTAGGGTGCCCTAAAAATAGTTTTTTGGAAAAGAAGTCACCACCTTAACTAAGTAGTCCTAACATAAAAAGAAGTGGTAAAATATGTACAACTTCTAACTAACATACAACCTATTATGCAATGTGACAACTAACTAACAAAGAAGATTAAGAATTGGTGTTGAAAGAGGAAATTGTTACCCATGGAGATCGGTCGAATGACCTCCCTACACTTGAAGATTGCACCGTCCTCGATGCATGCAAAGAAGAGCAATGTGGATGGGTTGCTATAATTGATGAGTTCCTTCAAAAGCGGATGAACTTGTTTGGTTCCCCCCTTTAGAAGCCTTTCCATTCCTTTCCTCTTGGTGGCCAACCTAAAAGGAAAGAAAAAGAAAGAATATTAAGCCTACAACAAAGATATCAACACAATAGAACATAGGCGGGGGCTAATGCCAGATAAGGGTAAGGGTCTCACTACATGTTAGCTACGCATGTAGGTGAGGGAACAATATAAGCAAAGCCATATCAGCCACTACTTGATGCAAGAGTAAAATCAAAGCACAAGGGAATGCCATGAAGAGCATATTGAGCATCAAGTTTAAACAAGAAAGAGTAGGTGATGAGAGACATTAAAAGTTCATGTCAATGCACAAAGGATGCAAGAGTCATAAAAGATTAAGCATTGATTTAAAAGTTTCATCACCCATCAATATCAAACAAGGCAAGAGGCACCAAAATAATGCAAGAAATTCTCAACAATTGAGTAAAAGAATTCAACACCGTTATTAAAATAAGAAACTTGGGAAAGAAAAGAAGAACAAGCTATAAAGAGAAACAAAATTAAAATGCAATGAATGAAAATAAGCAAATACAATAAACAAAAGAAAATGAAAAATGAGAAAAATAAATTTTATATATATGTATATATATATATATATATTTTCTTATTATTATTATTATTATTATTATTATTATTATTATTATTATTTTAATTTTTTTTTTTGAAGAGAGGAAAAAGAAGAAAGTAAGAAAGGAATAAGAGAGAAGAAGAAAGGTAAAAAGAAAGAAGAAGGAGAGAAGAAAGAAGAAGAAAGGAGAAAGGAGGAGAAACAGGGCTGCGACGTGTAAGCATCGCCCATGCTTACGGGTGGGATGCAGCAGAGGGAAGCGACGCGTAAGCGTCGCCTACGCGTACGTGTGGGTTGTGCTATTCGCACACTTCTAGCACAATTCTCGCATAACTCTCGGGTTTTTGTACCAGGAGTCCCAAAATGGCATACGACGCGTACGCGTCGCCCATGCTTACGCGTGGGTTAACCTTTTCTTTTTGCAATTTTTTTAGAAGCATAAAAATAGAATTTAACACTCCCATAACCTACAAACATTCTAAATCAACCAAAATTCAAATTTAACAAAAATCTTTTATTTTTTGAAAAATTTTCAAAGATAAAACAAACAAAACTTTCACTACAAGCAAAATGCAATTCAAAAACAACTATTATAATCAAAACATAGATCTAACAAGTAACCTATTAATAAAAGCAAAATATATAAGAGTATAAAAAATAAGAAAAACTACCTACAATGGCAACTCAATTCATTCATTGATTATATATACAAGAGGATGCAAAGAGTTTACCATGGTGGGGTATCTCTCACCTAGCACTTTTATTTAAAGTCCTTAAGTTAGACATTTGGGAAGCTCCTTGTCAAGGTGGCTTATGCTTGTATTCATCCTTGTAGCTCTAAGAATACTTGCTTCTCAATTGATTGTCAGAATTTCCAACCATCTTCACCAAGCTTGGGGAAAGTTCTTTCCAAGATATGAGCTCCCAAAATTGGTCTTCTTGTTGTGATCCGGGATCCCATATCTTATTTTCACACCCATCTTCTAATTGATCATCATGATTCCACTTGGATGGTAGGCACATAGAATTCTCCTTAGAGCACCAAATTCTCCTCTTAGACCCATACAATTTTGCACTCTTCCAACCATGGGATCTATGCCTTGAGGGTTCAACCTTAATGAGCCTAACATTATTCTTCCAACCACTACACAATTCTCTCATACTTTTAACTCAACAAAGAGCTCTAAGTTGTCCATCATTTTCAATCAAACCATATTCAAGTGAGAAAGTAAAGCTTAGGGATAGGAATTTTACCCACTTGAATGTTTTGTTGGATGGTGACTTAGGAAGGGATATCTCCAATGGTTTTGCAAGTGTCATTCCCTTATGCTCTTCCTTGATGAGTTCCACCTCTCGACAACTTCTTTCAACTTCTCCTTGCTTGTCAACTTCTTCCAACTCCTCATCATCATCAATCAAATCAAATTTTGGAGGTTGTGTGAAGTCCACTTCAACATCAACTTCATATCCATTGGAAAAATCTTCAACAAGGTCACTAATGTCATTTGGTGTAGAGTTGTCTTCAATGATGGAGCTTGCTTCTTGCTCAACCTCTTCCTCTTGGTGGCTTCCTTCCAATTCAATCTCTTCTTCATTGCTTACCAAGGATATGGGAGGTGAGGTATCTTCTTCTTTAATCTGTATGCCAAGCCCAATGGGAGAGGATTCAATTGTAGATAGGAACTCATCAATGATTGAATCCATCTCTTGATCAACCTCTTCAAGGTTTTCAACCATGATATGCTTTGGTGGTTGTACACCCTCCTCAACATCAATATCATGCTTCTTGGAAGAGGGCTCTCTAATTCGACATTCCCATAGACTTCCAACATCTCCTAAATCATCAACCACTTCTTCGGGCCCAATTATCTCAACTTCATCCCCTTGTGGCAATTCTTGTTTCAACTCCTGTTCTTCACCTTGAAGCTCCAAACTTACTCCGTCACTATGCTCCTTGATTGCTTTTCCACATTCAATAATGGGAGTGCCTTGATTGCATAGGCTTAGGCAGGATAAGTACATGTTGCTAATGGTTTATGCCATTATAGCCATCTTGGCTTCTAGCTCCTTAAACTCCTTTTTCGTCCCCTCTTGTTGCCTTTGGATATAAGAGTCGAGATCTCTTAGTTCTAGCATGAGGGCTTCATTTGGGAGCGGTGGTGGAAGAGAGGGTTCATTTTTTAAGGGAAAGGTATCATAGTTGGAAGGTGGTTCTTCTTGGTAAGGGTATGGAGATGGTATATATGGTGGTGGTTCCTGGGAGTAGTTGTTTTGGAATTGTTGTGGTTCTATGTATGGTTCATATGGCTCATAAGGTGGTTGATGTGGTAGATAAGGATTAGGGTCATATGGAGGTGTTTGGTGGTATGGGGCTTGTGAGTATGGTTGTTGAGGGCTATGTTGAGGGAATGGGTCATATGTATATGGTGGTTGTAGTTGACAATCACAATGAGGGTCACAACATACATTAGATTGGTATGTGTTCCGAGGGTTACCTGAAACTGTAGGTCGATCTCGGATGGAATCTTCTGTACTGATCAGAGATGACATGTCTGGCTTGTCCGTGGTGGCCGGAGCTGTCGTGTTCGACTTGTTGGACTGGTAATGCTACTGATCCTTCTTCACCGAAGGGTGGTGGTACCTGCAAGGGACTCCGATGCTTAAGTTAGCAAGGGTATTATGCAGGTTTTTCGTAGAATCAGAGTATGAGTTATACCTGGGTGCTCTAGTGTATTTATAATAGCGTAGAGTGACCTTCTTAGATAAGCTAAGTTAGTTATCTTATCTTATCTTTATCTTGTCTTCAAGTGAGGTCATCTTATCTTCAAGGGAACCGCCCTTCTCTCTGTAGGCTTGGGCTGCCTTAGGATTTGGGTTGTGGTCCTCCATTTAGGTCCTTTTTGGGCTTTTCAGGTGATTTGACCGAGCTATTTGAGAAGAGGTCAGATTGTCCTGACCTGAAGAGGTCGGTCAACTTGTGAGTAGAACATCCCGGGTCAGACAGCTCGACCCAGGGTATGAACAGTGCCTCTGCTCGAGCTCAGTCTTCTGTTTTGAGGTCGAGTCTTTAGTTTTAGGGCATTGATCCTTTTATGGTGAAGCCGAACTCGAGCATTTTGTCGACTTTGCTGCAGCTTTTGAACGCAAAGCGTTTCTCCTTCGCTTTTAGAAGCGCGCGCTTTTAACCCCTTTTTTGTCTTGGGAATGTGCGAGGGTTTAATACCCTCATTAATTGGTTTTTAATGCCATGTTTCTCTTGCTTCTTTTATTTTGAACTTTACACACAAAAAATGGTTCTTTCTCTTCTCTATAACTTCCCCCTTTTCTCTATGTCTTTTTGCTTTGCCTGAGACTTTGTACATTCGCATTTTTCCTCGTGACGTTGTTTGGTGATTGTTGGTGCTTTGTTTGAAGGGCAATTTTGTTCCTCTGTCTTTCAACTTCTTCAAAACTTTCTTCTTTTAGGTTGGCTTCTCGTTTCTTTACTTTTCTCGTTGCTCCTTTGTTTCTTGGAAAAGTTTAAATTTTGTTTGAACGCATTGTCGGAAAGCTTGAACCGTTTCGTGTTTCTGTGCCTGTCCATTCATTGTGATGTACTTTTTTGGCTTTCTTTCAACCTTATGTGTACTTTGGTGTTTCTATTGATGGATGGGGTTTTAAGGCTTTGCATGTTTATCTACTGCTTCTGTAGATTTTGTAGCTTGTCGGGATAATGGGTTGTTTGATTCTGGGAAAGGTTGCGTTTTTGATGATTTTTCCTTAGTATATTTTGTTGCTTGGTAGTTTTTGTAGATTGAAACTGTAGTTGAGAGGTGACTTTAACAATCCATTTTTCTCTTCGGAGTGTTGATTGAAAGAAAGTTTCTTCTCTGTTGTGATAGATTTGTAGAGAACGATAGTTTTCTTGGTGATCTTGCTCTAATTTGCATCTTTTTTGCTTAGAGTCTTTTGCTAGGTTGTTTTAACTTCTGTAGGTTTTCTTGAGTCTTTCGCTCTGTGTCACTGCCTACAAAGGATGCCCCTGGACCTTGGTGTGTGTCTTGGGGCTTTCCTTTTATTGTTTGTATTGCTTTGGATCATATTGTCTGGGTTGTTTTAATATCGCCCGAGCTATTTTTTGGTTAGTAATCCATTTTCTTTTCTTGTTTGTAGGATTAGTTGGCCATGTCTTCTCGCAAAAATATTGTCGAGGGATCTTCTAAGGTTCCTGAGGGGATGTCCGACTGGTTGGACTCCCTTGTGTTACTGTGTGTATCTCTAGCTAATTCGGAATTCTGTGTGGAGCTTAGAAAACATCATCGAATATGTAGTAGTGGGGATCAAGAAAATAACTATGAATTGGTAGCACCTGATTCTGACGAAAGGGTCTGCTTCCCTGTTCTGACCCAGGGGGAGTGTCCCTTTTTTTATGCGTACGATTTCTTCTTTAGCCAGATGAACATCACCCTTCCCTTCACTTCTTTTGAGACCGACCTGTTATGGTCTTGTAATGTAGCCCCATCTTAGCTTCATCCGAATTCTTGGGGTTTCATTAAGATGTTTCAGTTGGTTTGTCAAGAATTTGGTGTTACGCCTTCTCGAACTCTTTTTCTGTATCTCTTTGTGTTGACCAAGCCTGGGACTACCAAAAAGAAAGCTTCTTGGATTTCTTTTAGGTTGGCCCAGGGACATAAAGTTTTTTCCATGTATGATGAGTCCTTCCGGGATTTTAAGAATTAATTTTTTAAGATCCGAGCTGTTGAAGGAGCTCGTCCTTTCTTTTTGGATGAGAATGACAAGCCCCGCTTTCTCTTAGAATGGCAGAAAAACGTAATGGTGTCTAGGTATACTTGGGAAATGTTGGACGAGGTTGAGCAAGCTTTTGTGACTATCTTGGAGGATATTTGGGGGGAGCCTCCCCATCTTGATGCCAAGAAATTTTTGGGGGATCCCCGTCCCTAATTCGAACTGTGCTGGGTATTATATTTTGCTCCACTTTAATTTGCTTTCTTTGTTTTTCTGGTTTGTAATCTGCTTCTATGGTTTCTTTTGTTTTCCAGGGATGGCAAAGAATAACGACTCTATGAAGGCCTTTAAAAAGGCAAGAAAAGTTATGGCGGCCCAGAACATTTCGACCAAGGTTACTGGGGAAGGGTCTTCCTGGGTTCCTTCTAAACCGCCTGTGCCGAGCTCTCCTGGCTCGAGGAGGATGATCCCCACTACTCAAGTTCACCTTGTTGATCATCCTCAGACTTCTACTACTACTTTTCTTCCACCTGTTGCTACTCCTTTGAAAAAAACAAAAAACAGCTGAGCCCTTTAATCCTGATGCCCCTGATTTTGATGCTGTTGAGTTTGTGGACCAGCAAATTGGTCCTTATGGTACTATCTTTACTGACGATGTTTCTCTTCTTCGTCATCTAGACTTTATTACTCAGAGCAACATCAAGATGGCACACATAGGGGCGGCTTTATATCGGACTGCCCAGGATCTTCCCATTCATGCTACTAAGGCCTTTATGGAGGAGGCTAAGTTGGAGTTCGACTGGATGAAGGCTTTAAAGGAGGAGCTCGAGGTGAAGGTGACTAAATTGGAAAGAGAGTTAGAGGGTGAAAAGACTACTGCTGTTGCTTTGGCAGCTTCTGCAAAGTTGGCTAAAGACATGGCATTGAAGCACAGGGAGAGCTATGTCACGACCTATAGGGAAATGATGCATCTCAAGGAGGATTTGGAGTCTGCCCGAGCTAATTATACCGAGCTCCAGGGTCACCTTGTAGGCAGTGTAAATGCTTCTTATGAGAACCTGAAGGAGAAGGTTTGAGTTCTTGCGCCCGAGCTCGACCTTACTCTCTTTAGCTTGGACAACATTATGAAGGACGATAAAATTGTCCCTGACGACCCTGACAATGATGATGATGTCGATCCTCCTCCTGTGCTTTCCGCCAAGGTCTCTGTTGCGCCAAATTCTTCAACCCCTATAGTTATTCATCCCGAGTCATATCCTGATTGTCAGATCTTAAACCGGGATGATGGGACAGTGGATGCGGTGCCTCTTCGGACTCGCCCTCCTTCACCCTGTGCTGATGTAGCCGAGAAATCTTCGGACCCTCAATGATTATTTTTTTAGTGTTTTTATGTATAGCCTGGCTTGTGGGCTTTGAACTTTTTATATTTTGTAGTTTGTGGTAACTGTTAGATACCTTTTAGTTGCTTTTCTGTTAGCAACTTTGTTTTAGAAAAAACAAAGGTAGCTTTTCAGGCTCTTTGGGGTTGACTTCAGGTGGCCTCTTGAGTCCTGTTATGTTTGTCTGCACCTATCTGATACCTTTTAGGTTTTGTCGTCCGACCTCTTTTGATTGCCTTCGTATTTTCATACTTTGCAGCTTGGTTCTCTTGAGGTCGTGGATTTATGGGTTCAACTCGTATGCCTTCTGTCGACCGACTTCTTCGGCCTAAAATTATTTCGTAGTAATCCATTCTGTTTGGACCTTTGTTAGGTCTCTTCCATGGATATTACCTTTTAATTTTTGGCATCTTGATCGAGCTGACTTTATTATGTCAGTCCCTTCTAAGTTATCTATTAGGAATCCTCTTTTTTTTTTTTTTTACCTTTGTCAGGTCTCTTTTAGGGATTACCTTTTATAACTTCTTGGTTTTGGGGGCCGGCTCTTTTATGTCGGTCCTTTCTAAGTTATTTTTAGTAATCCTCTTTTTTGGACCTTTGTCATGTCTCTTTCCGGGATTACTTTTTATAACATTTTGGTTTTGGGGCTGACTTCTTTACGTCGGTCCTTTATAAGTTATTTTTAGTAATCCTTTTTCTTGGACCTTTGTCAGGTCTCTATCAGGGATTACTTTTTATAACTTTTTAGTTTTTGGGCCGACTTCTTTACATCAGTCCTTTATAAGTTATTTTTAGTAATCCTCTTTTTTGGACCTTTGTCAAGTCTCTTTCAGGGATTACTTTTTATAACTTTTCGGTTTTGGGGATGACTTTTATACGTCGGTCTCTTATAAGTTATTTTTAGCAATCCTCTTTTTTAGGGCTGGCCAAGCCTCTTTCCATGGATTGACTTTCTATAACCTTGGTTATTGCGGTGACTGGTCTGACTTCTTTAAGTCGGCCTATCTTTTAAGTTATTTATAGAAACCCATTTTATTAAGACCTCGTCAGGTCTTTTCTTTGGATTGCTTTCAATAACTTCTTGCATTATTCTGTTTTCGTCGCTTTTTCATCTTTGCCGATATTGTAGAGATTGGGTTTTGTTCCCCATTTGGTCGACCTTTTGATGAATTCGGTATTCATCTATTTTGGTCCTTCTCATGATCGAGCAGCGAATTTGATTTTCACTTTCTGCTAACCTTGTAGCATTATAATCGGGCGATGAATTTTTAGCATTTCAGAATAATGCGTCTTGAGTATTTGTAGAAAATCTAAAACTTTATTCAAAGAGAATGCAGATATATACATGTGGGTGTTTTATCCCTATAAATCGGACAATTTGTAGATCTTGGCTTGGCACCTCATTAAAAAACCTTTTCAGGAAAAAAAGTGCGCCTAAGATCTTTGTTACCTCTAATTGTAGTACCTTCTTAGATTTCAGGCGTGCCATGACCTTGTTAAAAACGAGAACAATAAGGTATAGGGGTGAGGAAGAATTAAAAATGAACTAAGGTAAATTGACTGAATAATACAAAACGAATAACGAAATAAAAAAAATGCTCAATCTAGTGATCTTCTAACTTAATCATTGTTGATTCAAAATCAATCCCCAGCAACGGCGCCATAAACTTGATGCATGAAAACTTGTCTCTCAACAAATTTCCCTTCGGCAATTATACCGAATTGTCGTCAAGTAAAACTCACAATAGAGTGAGATCGAATCCCACAGGGATTGATTGGTCAAGCAACTTTAGCTAGAAGAATATGCTAGTTGAGCTAAACATAATTGAGATTGAGATGCAGGAATTTAAATGACTAGAAAGTAAATAATAGAAATTAAAATGCAGAATCTTAAATGGGGAGTTGGGATAATGAGCAGGAAATTAAATCGCAGAAAGTAAATAGAATGGGTAAGATCAGAAATGGGGAGATCATAGGGTTTAGGAGATGTTGCATTCTCCAGATCAAGTTCATTCTCATCTCTTCCTCAATCAATGCATTCATTAATCTCCTTGGCAATCTTAAGTGATAGGATCCCAATTCCTTGGCAATCCAATCTCTCTAAGCTTGAACAATTGCCTAATTCCTTGATTTAATTGCTCATGGGAAGAGATGAAAGTGTGGTCACTGATTATACCATATGTATTTCCAAATCAAAGTGTTGGAAGGATTAAATGTCACAATATCCATCCAAACCCCAATTTGGTCCAACATGAGAAAGCATTTCTAGCATGATTTCCTCATCCCTTTTCCAAGGTTCAAAGGAGATCCAATTATGGAGAGTTTCTTTTCCAAGACAACTAACCAATTGAATTAAAATCGAAAGCTTTCTAGTAAGATCAAGAGAAAAGAAAGAAGAAGAAGAATGAAAACTATAATTATTCCATCAAATTACAATAGAGCTCCCTAACCCAATGAAAGGGGTTTAGTTGTTCATAGCTCTAGAAATCAAAAATGGCAGAAAAGAAGAATCCATGCTAGAAGTACAGAAAAGTAAATATGCAGAGAGTAGTTCCCAAAAGTGCTAAGCTTCTCTCTAGTTCAAAACTACTCCTATTTATACTACTCCTCATGATCTTCTAGTGAGTTCTTCGTGGGCTCTGGACCTTGAGTTGAAGCAATTCTCATCTTTAGTGGGCCCAGCTTGTAGAGAAATATGAATTAGGCTTGGGCATCTAGTGAGATTAACGTTGGGTAATATTTTGAGTGCGAGAACGTTAGTGGCATTCACTTTTTCCACTAACGTTCCACCCTTATATGCTCAATCCTTCAATCCCTGTGGGATCGACCTCACTCATGTGAGTTATTATTACTTGATGCGACCCGGTACACTTGCCGGTGAGTTTTGTGTTGGATTGTTTTCCACACATCAAGTTTTTGGCGCCGTTGCCGGGGATTGAAATAGATTGACAATGATTAAGTGAAGTGGAGGTCTAGATCAAGCACTTTTTCTTTATCTTTTTACTAACATACTAACTGTTTGAGAAATTGCCTCTATCAATTCACTAATAGTTTATTTTAACTAACTTAATTTAATCCTCAAAGTGTGCTGCTGTTTATTCTTCCTGTTTGATCGTATGCCACAGGGAATCAAGTCTCTACAAACAAGGAGTATCATGACATGAAGCCACCACTCATTACACTCATCAAGAACAATTGTTCTTATGACAGAAATCCATCGGAAGATCCTCAGCAGCACATATCCACTTTTCTAAAGACTTGTAATGCAGTCAAAACCGATGGTTCAGATCATGACACTTATAAGATCCTGTTATTCCCCTTCTCATTAAAGGGTGAAGCTGCACAATGGTTTGAAACTTTTCCTCAAGGAAGTATCACTAGTTGGGATGATTTGGTTACCAAATTTCTGGCCAAATTCACCTCATCTAGACAAATCATCCAGCTGAAAAAGGAGGAACATCTATTCACACAAGGGGACGAAGAACCACTCTTTAAGGCCTGGGAAAGATACAAGAAAGCGACTGATAAAGTGGGCTTCCGAGCTTTCTATGAAGGATTGACCCCAGAAACAAGAAAAGCAGTGGATTACTTCTCAGATGGCCTACTCAAAGCAACAACAACTGCCCAAGGAATTGCAGACCTCAATGACAAAGGAGTCAACAACCAACAGTCATTTGAGAAACCACAAAATGCAATCTCAGAAAAAGAAGTGATGAATAGTGAAGGGGTGAATGCGTTCAAAGACTTAAACAGACAAATGCATCCTCAACCACAGCAAAACATGGAAACATCTGCTGCAGTGAATGCCAAATTTCCACCATGGAGACCCCATTCCTATTTGAGAATGAGGGAGTTTCAACATCAAGAACAAGGAAGTCTCCACCAAGGCAACCTCATGATCACAAACAATCAATATCACACATCCACTAATACCATTCAAAGCCAACCCTCACAGCACAGACACTCCCAAACCCATCTCAGCTGGAGAAGGAGTGAGTACCAAAATCACAGACCAAGGGAATTCCATTATAACAACCCGAACTTCATAAACCATCAAAAACACCATTACAGCAATAACAACCATTACATGCCGCCACCACACCCACCCTTCCTACCTTCAACATGTCATAACCAACCAACCTCACAAGACTCTCAGAGAATCACAAACTTGGAGATCCTAATGGAGAGAATGATGAAACATCAAGAGGAAACAACAAGGAACCAAGAGATGTTAATGAGAGGAATTGAGGAGCAGATAGCTCAACTGGCGAAGTACTTTGCAGAAATGGGTGAGAAGAAACCAGATACTTTCTTCAAAACAATTGAAGACAAACCAACCAACAACAAAGATGCTGCAAAGAAGGAAGGATGGAAAGGGATCATAGAGGACAACGAGAAAATACTGGACAAAGGAAGCACCAGCCAAGAAAAACACAACAAGGAATTCTTTCAAGAAGAAGCAGAGGATAGAACTAAAGAAAAGCAAAAAATCCTCACTGGAAAGTTTTCACTAGGGGATCGAGTGATGATCAATATTCAACCCTTGAAGGTGTCCCCACAGTTACCTGAGCACTACACTGTGACTAAGATCCTTCCACAAGAATTTATAGAAGTCATCAAAGAGGAAACCGGAAGGAAGTTCACAGTGAAGACAGACAAGCTAAGGCACTGTGATTTTCGACCTCCATGATAAGCAAAAATGAAGATGTCAAGCTAGTGACAATAAAAGAGCGCTTGTTGGGAGGCAACCCAACCTGAGGTAGTTTCTTTTCATAGCTTTTTCAATAAAAATGTTGGGTAATTGGTATGCATTGCAAGGAGCTAAGTTTGGTGTTGCACACCAAAACAATTTGAGGGAGAATGAAAACTTCTAAGTTTGGTGTTCCACCAAAAATATCATTTAAGAACACATTCTCACCTCTTGCATGATTCTAGCTCCAAGCAATCAAACACATTATTCAACTGTTGAATTGTTTTCTAGCTTTTATTTCATTAACCTTTAGCAAGAATACATGGTTTCAAACATGGTTGACTTGTTGCATCTGAGGCAATGGCAAACAATTAAGTTTGGTGTCCCTACACCAAAATCAATCCAAGAACCACACTCAGTTTATACACACTAACCATATAATTAAGGGCTTGAGAAGCAAGCAACTTTGAGGATTATGCAGGACATGAGTCAACAATTGAAGACACTATGCATCCTAACTCAAAGAGAACACAACAGAAGGAAGAATCAAAGGACTGCAACTTCAAAGGTTGTATCTGAACTTAATCCTTGCTGCTGTGTATTATTTCGAACATGGAAACCATTGTATGTCTTGCTAAAGTGTTTATATAGTTGCAAGTGAAATTGTTTGCTAAAAATGCTAAACCTGCATAATGCTTGTATCCATCACTTGGCTTAAAAAGTGCTTTGTTTCCCATATGCTTAAATAAAAGAGTTTGGTTTGAATTGAAAAGTGAAATATCCAATGTTGCATAAGTATGAATGGAAGTTGGTGGTGGTATATGTGTTTGATTAAATGCATAACTCATGAAATAATTGTTACATAATATCATTCTCATCCAATTGTGAGTTAGCTTGCTGTTACAAAGACTCTTATCAATAATGAAAAAGCCCTTGGTAACAAAAACAGAAAGAAAAGGGAAAGAAAAAGCCAAAATGGAAAGAAAAACAAAGAATAAAGGTTGGACGCCAATAGCTTGAACCTTAGGACATATGCCTGTGGTGTTCTTGTACTAAGATTTGCTTGGATGAGTAAATTCTAAGGGGTATTTTAAAACCCGGTCACTTAGATCAACTGATTTGGGATGGCCAATTGAAAATCCACAATAAAGAGCAACTTAGATACAGAACATTTAGTTATCCAAAGAGATGCTGGGCATCAATGATCCTAGGAAGAATTAGCAAGCCAAGTGTCTGTGGTGGAGAGATGTTGAGCAAAAAGAAAAGAAAATAAAGCCAAAGGCTATGCTGCAGCATTTGACACCCAACCTATAAAAGACGAATAAGCTTGTTAAGCATTGTAAGCCAAGAAAAGTTAGCAAGGGAGTGAGTAAAAAGTGAGTCTTATCACAGCAAGTTTAGCAAACCTTTGATGCAAAATGTATATCATGTAACAAGAACAATAACTTGAGTTGTCATTGTCTGCATAAATGCCCCATAGATCAAGTTCTGCTATCTGCATAATAAGGATATGTATCCTTTTCTTATTCATTTCATTAACTCTTAGTTTTGATGGTTGCTTGGGGACAAGCAAGATTTAAGTTTGGTGTTGTGATGACAAGTCATCATATACCCATTTTTCAAGCTAATTTCACTTGTTTTGTTAGCATTTTTTGCACTTTCTTGCATCCTAAGTAAGTGATTTGGAGTGAAAATGCATAACTTCTCTAAATCAAGCAACCACCATGAAATTAATTATAATCCATGAGGTTTAAGCTAATTTTAATTGGATTTTAATTGATTTATAAGCCTCTTGAATTTAGTGATACTTGGAGTGGTTGTTTTGGTTTATTATAGGTGAAGAAAAGAAAAGAAAAGGAAAAGCGTGGCCTAAGAAGTGTAGCCTAAGGAAAGGAAAGCGTGGCCAAAGCAATAGGAAGCGTGCCGCATGCAAGGGGGAGGCAACATTGCCCTCCACAAGGGCACACTGCCCTCTAGGAGGGCAACATAAGAGAACCAAGAAGAGAAGGCAACTCTGCCCTGCCCACTACAAGGGCAGAGCACAAAATGTGCCTTGAGACCAAGAGGAAGAGAACCTTGCCCTGCCCTTGTGAAGGGCAGTATCGGGCTCTCCAAGGAAAGAAATCAAAGGAAAAATGCCTATGATGCATGCTACAAGGATCGAACAAGGAACCATCAGGAAGCTAGGACTTAAGGATGAGTGCCGTGCCAAGAAACCAAGGAAATTATTGTAGCGTGTGCTTCCTCCGTGTTTCGAACACGGGACAAGCAATGTGAGAACTCTGCCCTGCCCTTGGCGCGGGCAGGGCAGCATTTGGATTGGCGCACGATCCTGGCGCATCACGCACGATCCTGGCGCACCAACTCTCGTCCCTGGCAGCATCTGGCGCATCAACTCTCATCCCTGGCAGCATCTGGCAGCACCAAAATTTCCTGCCCTGCCCTCCGCGAGGGCAGGGCAGCATCCCATGCACCAAGGAAAATTTCTGGCGCACCAATTTCTGAGTCTGGCGCACCAACTTTGGATTCTGGCAGCACCAACGAGCACCACGCACCATCCAGCGCGCACCAACTTTTCCTGCCCTGCCCTTGGCGCGGGCAGGGCAGCACCTTGCGCACCACGCCGCACCAATCTCATGCACCAAGCACCAATTTTCTGCCCTGCCCTCCACAAGGGCAGGGCAGCCTCCTGGGAGTGAATTTTCATGGGCCGAAAATTTAAATTAAAACCCCATTTTAATTCATTTCTTCACCAAATCAAAAGCCCATCCAAATCCCAAAATCCAAGAATAGAAAGTGTATAAATAGAAGCTAGTTTGATGTAATTAGGACTTTTTTTGACTTGACCTTCACCTTTACTTTTGAACTTTTACCTTTTAACTTACCTTTGGCTTAGCTTTTGGAATTTGCACTTTCTTTGAGCTTTCTTGAGAGACTTGACCGAGCACTAAGAGGATCAAGGGAGAATTGACTGATCTCCTTCCTCATTCTTACTTGGGCAATTCTACTCTTGTGTTTCTGAGTTTTGGGTGTGAGAAATTGAGGAAATTCTGTCTCAATTCCCATTCAAATTCTCTTCAATTCTCTTTCTGCATAATTGAATCCATTTACATTTTCTTTACTGCTTTCTCTTCTAATTCTTGTCAATTGCTTTGTTAACTTGGATCTAGGAAGGCAAATAGAGATCTAGGCTCTGCTACCTAGTCTCTTGAGACCTGAGACCCAATTTTACTTTTAGTTCTTCTGTGAACTTCTGCTGCACTTTATTTCCTTTCTGTTTGAATGCTTATTGCTTCTGATTCAATTTTTGCTCTCTTAATTGTTGCAATTTACTTCTTCTTTGTTTAGATCCTGCAATCCCATTCCTCAATTCCCTTTTACATTCAAGCAATTTATCTTTCTTGCCATTTAAGTTACTGCAATTTACATTTCATGCACTTTAAGTTTCAGTCATTTACTTTCTTGTTCTTTAAGATTCTGCAAATTTATTTTCCTGTTCTTTAATTTACTGCACTTTTCCCTTCCCCCTTTACTTTTACTGTCATTTACTTCTTGTTAAACACAAATCACTCAACCAAAACTTGATTCGCTTGACTAAATCACCCACTAAACTAAAATTGCTCAATCCTTCAATCCCTGTGGGATCGACCTCACTCATGTGAGTTATTATTACTTGATGCGACCCGGTACACTTGCCGGTGAGTTTTGTATTGGATTGTTTTCCACACATCAGTGACAAAAGTAAGTGTCACTAACATTGGCGTTGTTGATCCTCTTCCACGTTAGAGTTCGCGTTAACTAAGTTAACGTGAAGTTTCCCAGCGTTAGTGGTGTTCACTTTTACCACTAACGTTGAGGAGAAACGTTATTGGATTTCATGTTTTTCGTTAACGTGGAGTCCTCTTTTTCTTCTACGTTAAGTACCACGTTAACTTAGTTAATGTGGCTCTTAACGTAAGCTATGAATGGCTTCGCAGGCGTTATTGGTGATCACTTTTCTCATTAACGTTGCAAGCTCTTTGCCATCCCACGTTAGTAGTCACGTTAACTAAGTTAACATGAATGCTAACGTGGTTCTTCCATGCTTCATTTGTCCTGAAATCAATCAATTAAAGTGCATCAAAGATCTAGCCAAAGTCATGAGATTATGCATCATCAAGTTATCATGCAATTCTCGCAAAAAATCTCATGAAATCATGCAAAATTCACAATAGTTGCTTAAATGAAGGTGTAAGTGTATTTTCACCCAAAACTTGCCTTATTCACTAGGAAAATGCATGAAATTACCCTAAAATAGTAAAGAAAAGGTCAGTGAAACTGGCCTAGATGCCCTGGCATCACAACACCAAACTTAAAGCTTGCTTGTCCCTAAGCAAGTACTGAAGCATAAGAAAAATGAAATGAAAGAACAAGAAGATAAATTGGAAGTAGCATTCCTGGTTCATGAAGTTTCATGCATAGCAACTTAGGTTCATTCCTTTTAGGTTTCAAGCCTTTATCAAATCCCTAGTCACTCTCTTGATTGCATCCCTTGAGGCTTCTTTCTTATTGATCCTTCTCTTCCTTTTTTTCAAAGTTTATTTTTCTTTTTACTAGGTGCTTTGTAAGAGGGCGACTCTTTATGATAAGCTTTCAGCCAACACTCCCAAACCAGTTGGTTTTAAGGTGTTAGGTGTTAAGACACCCCTAAGGACTTACTCCCTCAAGTCGCTTTCCCTTATACATACACACCACAGGCACGTGGTTTGTTATTCCTTCTTTCTTGAGACCTTGGTGTCCAGCACCTCTTTGGGTTACTAAGTGCTCTGTAACAAGGGGTACTCTTGATAGTGGACTTTCAGCTGATAATCCCAGATTAGTTAATCCAAGTTACCAAGTGATAAGGCACCCCTAGGAGCTTATTCATCCAAGTATATCCTTTGTACATAAACACCACAGACACATGCCTCAATTTTGAAACCCTTGGTGCCTAGCATTGTTTCTTATTGTGTTCTTTTTCTTATTTTCACTTGTATTACTCTTTTTCTTTTCTTGTTGGGATCTTATTGATTAGCTAGCCTCAAAGAATGTGTCTCAAACATAGGACTTAGGATGGATAGTTGCTTTCTTTCCTTTCTTGGTGAACCAACTTAGCTTACTAATCAACCTACCACAAACATTCAGAATGCACTTCACGAAATGACTCCACTCTTGTTCTTCCCATAACATTTTCTTTTTTTGATTAACTTAAAGAGACAAGCATACAAGTAAGAAAGATGAAAGTGAGCATTCAAGACATTAGGCTCAATAACATAAACCTAAGCAAGGAGAATTAAATGCATAATTGAAAATTCTAAGCTACCATGGAAGCATGTTCTATTTCATACATGATTTTCCTTATTTAAAGCTTTGAAAAAGAAAGTAAACTAAGAAGGAACCTCACCACCTTTCACTTGTTGGTATGCTCATTCTCTTCTGCTCCCCTGCCATTTGTAGATTCGTTTTGTCCACTTGTGCTTCCTCTCTTCCGATTTGCTCTAGCTAATTTCCAATCTTCTAGTGCCCTCCTTACTGATTCATGACTTTGTTCAAGCCT
Source organism: Arachis hypogaea (assembly GCF_003086295.3). Taxonomy (NCBI): domain Eukaryota; kingdom Viridiplantae; phylum Streptophyta; class Magnoliopsida; order Fabales; family Fabaceae; genus Arachis; species Arachis hypogaea. The sequence continues at coordinate 57,584,300 of NC_092039.1, forward strand.
TTCGCGCTCCACTCGTGCTAATTCATCATTTACATCCTCATATTTTGTGATTCCTGGATGCAAAATAGGTAATTGTCCGACTAGATATCCAAGCCTGGCTTGGGTATTCACATGGTATCCAGTCTCACTCATGTAGACTCCTTCCGAGAATGTTCTATATTCATCGAAAAGATCTGCTTGTTCTCTTTGTTTCCTATGCATCTCATGAATGTGTGCTCCTTGATGTGCTTGGATGTTGATTAGCCTTTGGATGGCTTCTTGTTGTTGATCATGTTTCTGATTCAGGTTGTGGAAGGATTCACTCTACTGTCTTCCTTGTTTCAATTGCTGATCCATCAGTTGTTTTTGCCACTCCCCTTGTTGATTCATCCATCTAGAAAGTGACTCTTCATGGCGATACCTTGATTGTATTTGGAGCTCTCTTTGCGCCTCTTGATTTTCCATGCATTGCCTAGATAAGGTGTCAATAGCCTCCTGCAATTGGTGCATGATTAGGGTGGCTGAAGCTTGCTCTTGTGGATGTTGTTCTTCTTCAGCTTGATGAGCTGGCCTCTTTCATACCCTTCGTAGAGGTAATGGAGTTGCAGCAGCGTGCATCCGGTGATAAGTGAGTGGAAGACCCACATTTATCCACTCAGGGTTTTCATCTTCGAATATCACCCTGGCCAGTTTGCAAAGGCAGAAGATAGTGCTAGGATAACCCAACTTTCCTCCAGAGTCACTCTTCTCGGCGAGCTTCCGAATGCCTTGAGCTATAAGTTCATGAACCTTGATCTCTCCTCTCTTCATTATACATTGCACCATCGTTGCTCTCTTGAGGTTCACATCCGAGTTGTTTCCAGCTGGGAGAATGGATGTTCTTACAATTTCAAACCATCCATTAGCCTCAGCGAGAAGATCTCCTCTTTTTATAAATTTCGGCTTCCCCTTGGACCTCTCTCCCAATCTGCTCCTTGCACACATATATCCTGTAGAATCTGGTCAAAATTGGGGTTTTGGTCCATTCTCGAGTGATAGCTCTCCTCTTCAAAGGGTATGCTTCTCAATTTCAACACTCTCATGATAGTCATGGGGCTAAAGTCTACCACGACCCCTCTCACAAAACTTGTGTATGAGTCATCCTTTTTGTCTTGCCTAACTTCATTTGCATAGAACTCTCTTACTAGAGTGGCATTCACCCTTGTGACAGGGTCTGTGAGGAGCTCCCATCTGCGTTGTTCCACCTTCTCTATGATTTCTAGGCACTTAGCTTTTGTGACTTGAAAGCCTAGTTCATAAATGATTTCCTTCTCAGTCATCCACCCATACTGAAGTGCATGATTGAAGGTTCTAAATCGCACTTCATTAAAAGGAGGATGCTCTATGGGTCCCTTCCCTTTTTGCCTCTTGGAGCTTGATAATGCCATGAGTGAGGCTCAATTTGCGAAGATGGTGAAGGCTGTGAAGTTGAAGATGGAATTCGGTTGATGTGAGGCAGAATGTGTCTTAGAGAGAAGGGAGGAAAGGTGAGGATATAAGGTGTACGTGAAGGTTGTCTGAAGGGGTTTATATAGAGAGATGGCAATTTTTGAAGGGTGTGGATTGATGGTGTTGTTTGATAGTGGATGGTTGGGGTTTTGAGATTGAATTAGCACAAGGATCACCTCTTTTATGAGGGTCTTGGTTCGGTCTCCAAAGCCATCCACTCCCAATGTTGCATGGCAACACTTCCAAGGACATTCCCTATAAAGACAAGTGTGAAATTCCCTTGGTGTAGTGGCCGAATCCTTCTTCCTCAATTGTCCTATCAAGTACCATCAATGTCCTTTTTGATTCCCTATACACGAAAAGGGGAGAATGTGAAAATTAATTGAAAAATTGGTGGGAAAATGTGTGAACTAATAAAATATTTCTTTTTCTTTTTCTTTTGTTTCTATATGACTAAATGTTTTCCTTGAAAGCAAATCAATCAAACATTAAGCTACCCATGCATGCACGTTGGTACACCAAACTTGTTTGTAATCACATGGTGCAACAGGTTTGGGGAGTGAACTTTCCTCATAAGGTGTGTTCAAACCACACTTGGTGTGCTTTGAACACCAAACTTATCATGTACTATAAGTTACATGTAGAGGGGCTTTATGTTAGTTGTCAAGATTAATTTAAACTTCCATGGAAATTACCTTATTGCTGTTATTAGAAATTTAAGAAAAGAGTTATAGAACATGGGTTGCCTCCCATGAAGCGCTTCTTTAACGTCATTAGCTTGACGTTTGGTTCTTGTCAAGGTGGCTGATAGTGCTTGGAGTCTTCCCCTCTTGCAGTGAACCTATGTCCATTAGCTTTGTTGATAAGCTCCATATGCTCTAAGGACATGATTTTGTTGATGGTATACACTTGGGGAAGCTGAGATGGAATAGTGGGGAGGTGAGGTGGTATAGATGGAAAGTATGTAGAAATCACTTCATCACCTCGTGAGAAATTTTTTGTAGGAATTTTCTTATTTCTCCATCCCCTTGGAACCCCCCTTTTTTTTCATTGATGTTGTCTTGTTTTCTATGGATTCTTTCTCTAGTGGATTCTTGTTATTGATCTTGCATGACTCTGATGGTTCTAGTTCCCCTTGGATAATCTTTGAACATGGTTCTTCTTGACTATATGGCTTCCCAACTAATGGGGCTTCCAATTGTGTTGTTTGTGCTTCCTTGTTTGGCTCCTCCATCAACTTATTGTCTTCATGATCTGCTTCTTGTGAGAGGTTGAAAACATTGAAAGTGAGCTGCTCATCATGTATTCTCAACACTAACTCTCCTTGTTCTACATCTATGAGTGCTCTTGCTGTGGCTAGGAATAGTCTTCCCAAAATGATGGGGTAAATAGGATTCTCATCCATTACCAGAACAACAAAATATGTGGAAAGATAGTAGCTCCCAAACTTCACCAGCACATTTTCAACCACCCCTACTGCTTGTTTTTGAGTTTTGTCAGCCAATCTGATAATTACATCAGTAGGAGTTAGTTCATTAATTTGAAGCTTCTTTATGAGGGAGAGAGGCATTAGGTTGATGCTTGCTCCCAAGTCACAAAGACCTTTGTCAATTATTGTTTCTCCTATGGCACAAGGGATGAGGAAACTTCCTGGATCCTCCTTCTTTGTGGGTGGCCCTAGTTGAATGAGAGCACTACACTCTCTGTCCATCTTGATTGTTTGTCCACCCTTCAATGGACTTTTTCTGGCTAGTAGCTCCTTTATATACTTGATGTAGAAAGGCATCTGTTGGAGGGCTTTAATGAATGGTATATTTACATCTAGAGATGCAAACATATCAAGAAACCTTAAGTACATTTTCCCTGCTACACCACCTTTAAGCCTGTGGGGAAAAGGTGCATATGGGTTCAATACCTCCTTTTTCTTTAGCTCTTTCTTGGATGTAAGCTGAGTTGCATAGCTTCCTTCCTCCTGGCTTTCCTTTTGGTTATTTTGGAGGTGTTCTACTCCATTCATACTCCCCTCATCACTTGTGGTTATCATTTTGCATTCTTCCCATCTCACTTTCTTTGTTTCTCCTCTTGGATTCTTCTCTGTATCACTGGGGAATCCATCAGTGGGTTTGGGAATTTGTTGAGATATGTACCCTACTTAGAACTCTAATCTCTTGATGTTTTCTCCTTGGTTCTTGATATTAGCTCGCACTTCTTCCTTAAACACTTTGTTGTCTTGGATTTCTTTGCATATGTTTTCAAGTAGAGCTTCAATCTTTGAAAGCCTATCATCTGTTAATGATGGTGGGTTAAGATTAGGTGGTTGAGAAGGTTGGTTAGATGGATGTTGGTAATATCTCTGTGAGGTGTTTTGATGAGTAGCATTGTTGTTGGAGCTGAAGTTGTGGCGTCTCTGATCTTGCCCTTGGTCTTGTTGATTTCCCCATCCAATGTTGGGGTGATTCCTCCATCCAGAGTTGTAAGTTTTGGAGTATGAATCATGGACTTATCTAGGTGAGTTTCCCACATAGTTGGCTTGCTCCCAGTCACCTTCTTCTCCTATGTTTACTCCTTCTTGAGTTGGTGATGAGGTGATGACTTCTGCAACTTGGTTCTCTTCCACCTTCTTGGTAAGATCTGCTAGCTGCTTGGTGATCATCTTGTTTTGGGCTAACAGTGCATCCATGTGGTTCAACTCCATTACTCCTCTAGTGTTGCTTCTTTCGGAGGTATAGAAGTAGTCATTCTCAGCAACTGTTTCAATGACATATATGGCTTCTTCAATGGTTTTCTTCTTGTTTAAAGAGCCTCCTCATGAATGATCCATAGCCTTCTTTGACTCATAGGAAAGACCTTCATAGAAGATGTGAAGTTGAACCCACTCATTAAACATCTCTGGTGGGCATCTCCTTGTCAAGTCTTTGAATCTCTTCAATGCTTCGTAAAGTGTCTCATCATCTTGTTGTCTAAAAGTCTGCACCTCAGTTCTTAGCCTATTGATCCTTTGAGGAGGATAAAATCTTGCTAAAAACTTGTTCACCACTTCTTCCCAATTAGTTAAGCTTTCCTTTGGGAAGGATTCAAGCCATTTGGATGCCTTGTCCCTTAGTGAAAAAGGGAACAAGAGCAGCCTATAGACATCTGGGTGGACTCCATTGGACTTTACTGTGTCACAAATCTTCAAGAAGGTGTCAAGTGTTGATTAGGATCTTCTTGAGCACCTCCTCCAAATGAACAATTATTCTGCACCAGGGTGATGAGCTGAGGTTTTAGCTCAAAATTGTTGGCATGTATGGTGGGCTTCTGAATGCTGCTTCCACAGTTTCTTGGATTAGGATTGATATAGGATCCTAAGACCCTCCTTTCTTGCCCAGCCCGGTTTGCATGGCCTTCTCTGGCATGATTATGAGCCTCTTCTTCATGATTGTTCTCCAAATTCTCTTCTATGTTGGGTTCGAAGTACTCTTCCTCTTCCTCAGCACCAATAATCCTTTACCTCTTGCCTCCCTTCTTAATCTCTAAAGGGTTCTTTCAGGTTCTGAATCAAAGGATGTTGAGACTCCTTCTCTTCTCCCTGTCATACAACAAACAGATTGCACAACAGGAGGTATAGTGAAGATTAGTCTTGTTAGAGTAATAGTTAGTGTGAGTGATGCAATTTATCAAACAGTTAGTGGGTTAGTGAGCTGAATTCTGATCAACTAAGAAAAAGAGAACAGAAAATAAAGACGGTATAGGGGGTGAGGAAGAAATTAAAAATGAACTAAGGTAAATTGACTGAATAATACAAAACGAATAATGAAATAAAAAAACATGCTGAATCTAGTGATCTTCTAACTTAATCATTGTTGATTCAAAATCAATCCCCGGCAACGGCGCCATAAACTTGATGCATGAAAACTTGTCTCTCAACAAATTTACCTTCGGCAAGTATACCGAATTGTCGTCAAGTAAAACTCACAATAGAGTGAGGTCAAATCCCACATGGATTGATTGGTCAAGAAACTTTAGTTAGAAGAATATGCTAGTTGAGCTAAACAGAATTGAGATTGAGATGCAGGAATTTAAATGACTAGAAAGTAAATAACAGAAATTAAAGTGCAGAATCTTAAATGGGGAGTTGTGATAATGAGCAGGAAATTAAAGGGCAGAAAGTAAATAGAATGGGTAAGATCAGAAATGGGGAGATCATTGGGTTTAGGAGATGCTACATTCTCCATATCAAGTTCATTCTCATCTCTTCCTCAATCAATGCATTCATTAATCTCCTTAGCAATCTTAAGTGATTGGATCCCAATTCCTTGGCAATCCAATCTCTCTAAGCTTGAACAATTGCCCAATTCCTTGATTTAATTGCTCATGGGAAGAGATGAAAGTGTGGTCACTGATTATACCACATGTATTTCCAAATCAAAGTGTTGGGAGGATTAAATGTCACAATATCTATCCAAACCCCAATTTGGTCCAACATGAGAAAGCATTTCTAGCATGATTTCCTCATCCTTTTTCCAAGGTTCAAAGGAGATCCAATTATGGAGAGTTTCTTTTCCAAGACAACTAACCAATTGAATTAAGATCGAAAGCTTTCTAGTAAGATCAAGAGAAAAGAAAGAAGAGGAAGAATGAAAACTATAATTGATCCATCAAATTACAACAGAGCTCCCTAACTCAATGAAAGGGTTTTAGTTGTTCATAGCTCTAGAAATAAAAAATGGCAGAAAAGAAGAATCCATGCTAGAAGTACAGAAAAGTAAATATGCAGAGAGTAGTTCCCAAAAGTGCTAAGCTTCTCTCTAGTTCAAAACTACTCCTATTTATACTACTCCTCATGATCTTTGATAAACCCATATTTCGTGAGTTCTTTTGTGCTTAATTTGAGTGATTTATATAATCCTTCACCTACTTATTCACATTAATTGCATGGTTTTACTTTCCCTTCCTTATTATGTCGTATTGTGAAAAACTGTTTCCTAAGCTTTAAAAATTAATTATTTTAATTACCTTTATTTCCATTCGATGCCGTGATTAGTATGTTGAGTAGTTTCAGATTTTCTAAGGCGGAATGACTTAGAGGATGGAAAAGGAAACATACAAAAATGGAAGGAGAAAGCAAAACGGAGCTTTAAGGAAACTGGTGTTCACGCGATCGCATGGACGACGCGATCACGTGCCAGAAGCGAAGATTCAGCGATGCGGCCGCATGACTGACGCGACCGCGCACCTTAAGCAGAACGCACATGACGCGGTCGCATGACTGACGCGACCGCGTGGCAAGGAAATGCTCCGAATGACGCAACCGCGTGACCCACGCGGACGCGTGACAGAGGCCACGCACCAGAAAATTACAGAACACGCCCCAGCGAGTTCTAAACCCCTTTTTGGCCCAATTCCAAGTCCAGAGAAGACAGATTAGAGGCTATAAAGTGGGGGAATGCATGTATTCATAATCAATATTCACTCATAGTTGATGACAAGTCATCATATACCCATTTTCAAGCTAATTTCACTTGTTTTTTTAGCATTTATGCACTTTCTTGCATCCTAAGTAAGTGATTTGGAGTGAAAATGCATAACTTCTTTAAATCAAGCAACCACCATGAAATTAATGATAATCCATGAGGTTTAAGCTAATTTTAATTGAACTTTAATTGATTTATAAGCCTCTTGAATTTAGTGATACTTGGAGTGGTTGTTTTGGTTTATTATAGGTGAAGAAAAGAAAAGAAAAGGAAAAGCGTGGCCTAAGAAGTGTGACCTAAGGAAAGGAAAGCGTGGCCAAAGCCATATGAAGCGTGCCGCATGCTAAGGGGGAGGCAACATTGCCCTCCACAAGGGCAGACTGCCCTCTAGGAGGGCAACATAAGAAAACCAAGAAGAGAAGGCAACTCTGCCCTGCCCACTACAAGGGCAGAGCACAAAATGTGCCTTGAGACCAAGAGGAAGAGAACATTGCCCTGCCCTTGTGGAGGGCAGAATCGGGCTCTCCAAGGAAGAAATTCAAGAGAAAAATGTCACCCATGCATGCTACAAGGATCGAACAAGGAACCATGAGGAAGCCAAGAACTAAGGTTGATTGCCGTGCCAAGAAGCCAAGGAAATTAATTGAATTTGTGCCCAAGCCGTGTTTCGAACATGGGGCGTGGAAGAGGGAACTCTGCCCTGCCCTTGGCGCGGGCAGGGCAGCATTTGGATTGGTGCAAGATCCTGGCGCATCATGCACGATTCTGGCGCACCAACTCTCATCCCTGGCAGCATCTGGCACATCAAAATTCGTCCCTGGCAGCATCTGGCAGCACCAACTTTTCCTGCCCTGCCCTCCGCGAGGGCAGGGCAGCATCCTGGCGCACCACGCACGAATCTGGCGCACCAATCTTCGACCCTGGCAGCACCAACGCGCACACTCCTCGATCTGGCAGCACCACAATTTTCTGCCCTGCCCTTGGCGCGGGCAGGGCAGCGTTTTGCGTTCCTGGCAGCACCAAGCCGCACCAACACGCACCCAAGCCGCACCAAACTTCCGCACCATGCACCAATTTTCTGCCCTGCCCTCCACAAGGGCAGGGCAGCCTCCTGGGAGTGAATTTTCATGGGCCGAAAATTCAAATTAAAACCCCATTTTAATTCATTTCTTCACCAAATCAAAAGCCCATCCAAATCCCAAAATCCAAGAATAGAAAGTGTATAAATAGAAGCTAGTTTGATGTAATTAGGGACCTTTTACCTTCTTTTGAATTTTTACCTTTTGACTTACTTTTGGCTTATTCTTTGAATTTGCACTTTCTTTGAGCTTTCTTGAGAGACTTGTCCGAGCACCAAGAGGATCAAGGGAGAATTGACTGATCTCCTTCCTCATTCTTACTTGGGCAACTCTACTCTCCTATTTTTGAGTTTTGGGTGTGTGAAATTGAGGAAATTCTGTCTCAATTCCCATTCAAACTCTTTTCAATTTGTTTTCTGCATAATTGAATCTGATTTCTGTTCTTCTACTGCTTTCTCTTTTAATTCTTGTCAATTGCTTTGTTAACTTGGATCTAGGAAGGCAATTAGAGATCTAGGCTCTGCTACCTAGTCTCTTGAGATCTGAGACCCAATTTTACTTTTGGTTCTTCTGTGAACCTCTGCTACATTTTATTTCCTTTCTGTTTGAATGCTTATTTGCTTCTGATTCAATTTCTGCTCAATCAATTACTGCAATTTACTTCTTCTTTGTTTAGATCCTGCAATCCCATTCCTCAACTCCCTTTTACTTTCTAGCAATTTAACTTTCTTGCCATTTAAGTTCCTGCAGTTTATGTTTCTTGCACTTTAAGTTTCAGTCATTTACTTTCTTGTTCTTTAAGTTTCTGCAAATTTACTTTCCTGTTTTTTAATTTACTGCACTTCTCCCTTCCCCCTTTACATTTACTGTCATTTACTTCCTGTTAAACACAAATCACTCAACCAATACTTGATTCGCTTGACTAAATCACCCACTAAACTAAAATTGCTCAATCCTTCAATCCCTGTGGGATCGACCTCACTCATGTGAGTTATTATTACTTGATGCGACCCGGTACACTTGCCGGTGAGTTTTGTGTTGGATCGTTTTCCACACATCAATAGTTCACTTTTATGTTTTAGATGTAGTTTTAGAGAGAGAGGTTCTCTCCTCTCTCTCTCTTAGGATTAGGACTTCTCTTAGTTTTAGGAGTGACTCTCAATCCCAGGTTCTTTATTTTTATTTATTTTCAATGTTCCATGTTTAGATTGATTTTCTTAATTAATGTTATTTGAGATATTTCAGATTGATGATTGCTTTTTTTATTGATATAAATAATTTGGATTTTCCTGTTGCCCAATTGGCTTATGAATATTTTCCATGTTAGATTTTACTGCTTTGAATGAATTGAAGGTATTTCAGATATTTATAATTTTAATTTAGCTTTTTACATTCTTGGCTGTGGTTAAATAATTGGTGACTCTAGAGTTATTAAACTCATTGTTGATAGAAAATTGGAATTCATCCACTTAACTTACCTTCATAGTTAGAGGTTAACAAAGTGGGGGAAGAATCAAATTCTCATCACAATTGATAAGGATAACTAGGATAGGACCTCCAGTTCTTAATACCTTGCCAAGAGTTTATTTTTATTGCTATTATTTTATTTCCTCTGCTATTTACTATTGTTGCTTTTTATCTCATACTTTAAAAACCCCCAATTTAAAATCTCCATAGCAAATAATAAGAACATACCTCCCTACAATTCCTTGGGAAGACGACCCGAGGTTTAATACTCGGTTATCAATTTTAAAGGGGTTTGTTACTTGTGACAACCAAAACGTTTGTACGAAGGGATTTTTGTCGGTTTAGAGACTATATCTACAACGCGACTGTTTTTATGACATTCTTTATTGGCAAAAATCCTAACGTCAAAATGGCGCCGTTGCCTGGGAATTGCAAACGTGTGCCTTATTATTGGTTATTGTAAATATTTTTCTAAAAAAAATATTTTTCTTTTATCTGTTTATTTGTTTCTCCTTTTTCCCCTTTATTTCTGATAACTACTATGAATTCTCACCCCTCTCGCTTTGAGTTTGGTTCTAACTTTGTTGAATGAAATAGAAACCACAGCAGGAATATGCATCAAGGTCAGACCAATCAAGGATGGATAGAGCCAAGAGGATCTAATCAACCCTTTAGGCAACAACACCATCCTAGATATCATGGACAAAGACTAGGCTACAATGCATCCCAAGCTGATAGATATGGTGGACCACCTTGTAGCTACCAACAAGCCCCACCCTATGCTCAGAGATCATCCTTTCAACACAACCTCAACCCACAAAACTCACAAGCCCCTTTCCGCCATTCACCTCCATATGACCCTAACCCCTAACCCTCAACCACTATACCAACCACCTTATGAGCCATATGAACCATACATAGAACCACCCCAATTCCAACCCAATTACTCACAAGAACCACCACTTCAATATTCACCATCTCCATATCCATCAATCCAAGAGCATTATGATCCTACTTATGAAAATCGAGTGCATCAAGAGGCAAAGGATCGTCTCAAGGAAACAATGGATCGATTTCAGGCAACCACTCAACAACTGGGGCAAGTATTAATTCAATGGGCTTCTAGATGCTTAAATACACAAGGATCAGCCACAGCCCCATGTGGGCAGTCTAGTGAAGAGCGTAGCATGAAGGAGATACTAGAAACCCCAGTGAACAAGACAGAGAATGAATTCGTACTATAACAAGTAGAAGAAGCTATCATTGTTCAAGAAGAAGAAGAAGTGGTTGAAGACATAGGAGATGCAGAACCTCCATGGGAAAGTCAAGACATCGAGCCTCCTTCCAAGACGGTTGAAATTGATGCTGAAGAGGGTGTACAACCTCCAAAGCATATCATAGTTGAAGACTTGGAAGAGGTTGATCAAGAGATGGAGATTCAAGAAGAAGAAGCACAACCTCCCATGCCCTTGGAAAGCAATGAAAAGGAGATTGAATTGAAAGAGAGCTACCAAGAGGAAGAGGTTAAAATTGAAGAAGTTTGCAAAGAGGTGGTAATTATCAGAGAAGAGCACAAGGGAGTGGAGCTTGCAATTTCATTAAAGATACCTCCCCCTAAGTTGCCATCATCCTTCACAACATTCAAGTGGGTAAAATTCATATCCCATAGCTTTCTAATCCCACCTGAATATGGGCTACTGGAGACAGATGGTCAACTTAGAGCTCTTTGTGGCATCAAGAGTAAAAGGAAGATGGTCAGTGGTAAGAATTGTCTTGCAAGGTTCATTATGGTTGGAAGCTTTAAGTTTAAACGCAAAGGTTGGTATAGAGCTCAACTGAATGGGTTTAGGAAGCTATTTGGTCACTGCAGTGAGAATTCAGATCACCTTTCACCCGGCTGCAAAAATGCAGATCAAGACAAAAACGGGTGTAAAGGTAAAGTTTGGGATCCTGGAATCTGTTCTAACATTTGTCATCCCGGGAGCCTAAGAATCTATTTGAAGCTTCGTAAGGGCTTTACGTGCTTAGTCTGGGACCCCGGAGGTTACTGGAGATACAAACATTGGTGGGGATTCCTGGATCAGTACAAGCATAAGCCACCATGACAGGAAGCTCATCAAATGTCCAACTTAAGGACTTTAACTAAAAGTGCTAGGTGGGAGACAACCCACCATGGTATGATCGTTCATTTTTCATTTTTATTTAGTTTCTTTTGAGTTTTATTTTATTTTATTATATTGAACCTGGAGTTTTGCATCACATTCATATTAACACTGCATTCTGCATCTTTTCAGATTAAAAAAAAAGCGAATACGCGACGCGACCGCATCAGCGACGCATCCGCGTCGCAAGGAGATGAGAGAATAATAAATTGAACAGAGAGTTACGCAGGAGCAGGGCTGGAGGCGCGCTATTAGCACAAATTGACTCCACGCGAACGCGTCACCCACGCGTCCGCGTCATTTGGAAAAATAGCCTCCCACGCGACCGCGTCACCCACGCGGCCGCATGACCTGAAATCGGCGTAAAAAGGGTGTATGGCCGAAAGTTGAGCTGGAATTGGGCTGGACCCGTGCTAGCAGCACAAGCCCTGCCACGCGAACGCGTCACCTACGCATCCGCGTCATATTGGAAATAAGGCCATCCGCGCGATCGCGTCGACCACGTGAACGCGTCACCCTGGATTTTGGCAATACCAAGTTTCGAACAGAGAGTTGTGCGACCGCGAGGCTGCACTCACGCCACTAGCACAAATCGAGTCATGCGATCGTGTGCCCCACGCGTCCGCGTCGCCCAACCTTATCGCGCACCACGCGACCGCGTCACCCACATGACCGCGTCGCCAGCATCGCACAACCTATCCAGATTAGTGCCAATTTTCTTATCCTCTCTTTTCTAATCCTAATTTCTTCCTTCTCTCTCCTTTCTCACTTTCTTTTTCTTCTTCTCCTCCTTTTTCCCTCTCATTTTATTTTATTTTATTTGCATAGTTTCATTCAGCGTATTTTTATTTTTCTAAATTTATTCTTTTACCATTGATGTTCAAATGTTTTTATTCAACTTTTATTTCTTTTCTGGTATTATCTTGGTGCTTATGACTTGTTTTATTCTGGTTAGGTAATATTATTTAAATCAATGCCAATCTTTTATACCTGTATTACTTTTGTATTGATTTTTAATTTATATTATCTATCCTTCCCCACTCTCTTCCCCATTGTTGCATATTCTGCACCACTGGTATGCCATGGCTTCTATTGTTTTCTTACATGTTGTAGCTACCATGTAATTGAGACCCTTATTTTTGGCATTAACCAACCCCTGTTTTATTTGTTTTCTATCTTTGCTTTGGTTACTTTCCTTCCCTTTTTCTTTCAGGATGGCCACCAGGAAGAGATCGGAAGACGTTTACATGGGAGAGACAAACAAGTTCCTACGCACATTCCTTGATGAGAAAAGCATCAGTTGGAGCAACCCGTCCACCTGCACATCTCAGCATGCACTGAGGATGGTGCAATCTTTAAGTGTGGGGAGGTCAATACCGACTTCCATGGGTTAGTCACTTCATATTTTAGCACTAATGTTTAAATTTTTTTTTGTAGTTCATTATTGCATTTGCATGATTGATTGCATATTTGTTTGATTTTTTTTTTTGCATATTTTACCACTTGGTTTAAGTAATATTTTCTTTTTCAAGAAAATTTTTAGAGAATTTCACTAATTTGAATAATTTTTTTTGTTACACTTGTTTGAAGAAATATTATTTTGGAACATAGTTTAAAGCTTGAACACACAAAACCAGTGAGATTTTGAGCCTATTTGATTGGTTGCATTTTATCAACCAATATTTTATTTTTGGTGTGTGTTTTTCTCTCTAAAATTGTGATCTTTGTCTTGCTTGATTCTATATTTCCATTGTTTAATGTATACATACACTTATATGATTGAGGCCTTGTTTCACTGAGCTTACATACCCATATGGCCTTAACCTTTTCATTATCTATTGCAAACCAATTTTGAGCCTATTTTACCCCTTTGTTCTTTATTTTAGTACATCATTAACTCTAAGCGAAAAACAATAATGTCCTTAATTTGAATCCTTGGTTAGCTTAGACTAGTGAGAATACTTATGAATTAAGTGTGGGGAAGAGTGGGTTTGGAAACATCTGGTTTGAGAATTGAGTATGTTAGAATTTTCTAAAAATGTGAAAAAATGTTTAGGACATGTTCATGCATTCAATAAATTAATCATATGCATAAAAAAAAGCAAATAAGAAAAAGGGGACAAAATGCCCCAAAGTAAGTAGTGAAGGCAATGCATATCTACTGTACTTAAAATTAGAATGCATGAATATGTGGAAAACATGGTTAATGGATGGCTAGATGTTGTATTATGATTACATAGATTGTTTAAGTTAGGTGGGAAAGTTTCAGTTAATTAAGGATTCAAATTTTAGTCCACGAAGCCAAATACAATCCTATCTTGACCCTAGCCCCATTACAACCCTTAAAAGACCTCTTGATTTGTGTATTGGTGCATTAAATTTTTGTTGATTGTTAGATGAAGAGCAAGCTATAGAAAGCAAGATTAGTAGAGAATTGAGAGAATTGACCCTAGACACTTGAAAGTTAGAATGATATACACTACTAAGGGTTCAGTGCTCAATTCTATGTTCCCTGCTTTCATGAGCTATCTTCTTCTTGCAAGTTATTTGTATTATATTTTGTGATTTGAATTAGTGAAATCCAGTTCATATTTGTCTTGAAGAACTTATTTATTTTTAACCAAGTAGGTAAAAACAATTTGCATTTAGTAGCATTTAATTTAGGTTGCATTGCATTCCATCACTTTAACCTTAATTATTTACCTTGGATTTAGCATGAGGACATGCTAGTGTTTAAGTGTGGGGAGGTTGATAAACCCATATTTCGTGAACTCTATTGTGCTTAATTTGAGTGATTTATATAATCCTTCGCCTACTTATTCACATTAATTGCATGGTTCTACTTTCCCTTCCTTATTATGTCGTATTGTGAAAAACATGTTTCCTAAGCTTTAAAAATTAATTATTTTAATTACCTTTATTTCCATTCGATGCCGTGACTAGTATGTTGAGTAGTTTCAGATTTTCTAAGGCGGAATGACTTAAAGGATTGAAAAGGAAACATACAAAAATGGAAGGAGAAAGCAAAACGGAGCTTTAAGGAAACTGGTGTTCACGTGATCGCATGGACGACGCGATCGCGTGCCAGAAGCGAAGATTCAGCGACGCGGCCGCATGACTGACGCGACCGCGCGCCTTAAGCAGAACGCACATGACGCGGTCACATGACGGACGCGACCGCGTGGCAAGGAAAAGCTCCGAATGACGCGACCGCGTGACCCACGCGGACGCGTGACAGAGGCCACGCACCAGAAAATTACAGAACACGCCCCAGCGAGTTCTAAACCCCTTTTTGGCCCAATTCCAAGTCCAGAGAAGACAGATTAGAGGCTATAAAGTGGGGGAATGCATGTATTCATAATCAATATTCACTCATAGTTCACTTTTATGTTTTAGATGTAGTTTTAGAGAGAGAGGTTCTCTCCTCTCTCTCTCTTAAGATTATGACTTCTCTTAGTTTTAGGAGTGACTCTCAATCCCAGGTTCTTTATTTTTATTTATTTTCAATGTTCCATGTTTAGATTGATTTTCTTAATTAATGTTATTTGAGATATTTCAGATTGATGATTGCTATTTTTATTGATATAAATAATTTGGATTTTCCTGTTGCCCAATTGGCTTATGAATATTTTCCATGTTAGATTTTACTGCTTTGAATGAATTGAAGGTATTTCAGATATTTATAATTTTAATTTAGCTTTTTACATTCTTGGCTGTGGTTAAATAATTGGTGACTCTAGAGTTATTAAACTCATTGTTGATAGAAAATTGGAATTCATCCACTTAACTTACCTTCATAGTTAGAGGTTAACAAAGTGGGGGAAGAATCAAATTCTCATCACAATTGATAAGGATAACTAGGATAGGACCTCCAGTTCTTAATACCTTGCCAAGAGTTTATTTTTATTGCTATTATTTTATTTCCTCTGCTATTTACTATTGTTGCTTTTTATCTCATACTTTAAAACCCCCAATTTACAATCTCCATAGCCAATAATAAGAACATACCTCCCTGTAATTCCTTGAGAAGACGACCTGAGGTTTAATACTCGGTTATCAATTTTAAAGGGGTTTGTTACTTGTGACAACCAAAACGTTTGTACGAAGGGATTTTTGTCGGTTTAGAGACTATATCTACAACGCGACTATTTTTATGACATTCTTTACTGGCAAAAATCCTAACGTCAATCTTCTAGTGAGTTCTTCGTGGGATTTGGACCTTGAGTTGAAGCAATTCTCATCTTTAGTGGGCCCAGCTGGCAGAGAAATATGAATTAGGCTTGGGCATCTAGTGAGATTAACGTTGGGTAATATTTTGAGTGCGAGAACGTTAGTGGCATTCACTTTTTCCACTAACGTTCCACCCTTATATACCCACGTTAGTTCCAACGTTAGTAATCTTAACGTGAATACTAACGTTTCCTACTCAATCCTTGGCCAACGTTAATGGGACTCACTTTTCCCATTAACATTGGTTGTGCCCCTTTTCGCAAACGTTAATGGGAATCACTTTTCCCATTAACGTTGCTTGCCCCTATGTTAGATCTCACGTTAGCTTGGCTAACGTAGCTCTTAACGTTGGTCTCTATCACCTTCGAGAGCATTAGTGACACTCATCTTTGTCACTAACGCTCCAATTGCCTTAAGTCCCTACGTTAGAACCCACGTTAACTAAGTTAACATGGCTCTTAACGTAGTAATGAAGCCATCTCCCAATGTTAGTGACAAAAGTGAGTGTCACTAACGTTGGTTCTTTGAACCCAACTCCACGTTAACTTTCATGTTAATAATCTTAACGTGAGAGTTAACGTAGGCAATGCTAATGATCCAACGTTAGTGACAAAAGTAAGTGTCACTAACGTTGGCGTTGTTGATCCTCTTCTACATTAGAGTTCACGTTAACTAAGTTAACGTGACTCTTAACGTGGGGCATTGCCTAGTTTCCCAACGTTAGTGGTGTTCACTTTTACCACTAACGTTGAGGAGAAATGTTATTGGAGTTCATGTTTCTCGTTAACGTGGAGTCCTCTTTTTCTTCTACGTTAAGTACCACGTTAACTTAGTTAGCGTGGCTCTTAACGTAAGCTATGAATGGCTTCGCAGGCGTTATTGGTGACACTTTTCTCATTAACGTTGCAAGCTCTTTGCCATCCCACGTTAGTAGTCACGTTAACTAAGTTAACATGAATGCTAACATGGTTCTTCCATGCTTCATTTGTCCTGAAATCAAGCAATTAAAGTGCATCAAAGCTCTAGCCAAAGTCATGAGAGTATGCATCATCAAGTTATCATGCAATTCTTGCAAAAAATCTCATGAAATCATGCAAAATTCACAATAGTTGCTTAAATGAAGGTGTAAGTGTATTTTCACCCAAAACTTGCCTTATTCACTAGGAAAATGCATGAAATTACCCTAAAACAGTAAAGAAAATGTCAGTGAAACTGGCCTAGATGCCCTGGCATCAATACTACCTTTTGATTGTATCTTGAAGCCATTCGATGTTTTAATGCTTCTTCCCTGATCTGAGCTCTTTCTCGGATTTTTCAAAGTAGGTCGAGTTCTTCCCTTTGAAGTTGGGAGTTGGATTCTTCATTATAGTGGATCTCTCTGGGTGACCCTTCTTCAACCTCCACCAGGATCATTGCCTCCATTCCATTAGCTAATCGGAAGTGTGATTCCTTTGTGGTGGAATGTGGCATTGTCCGGTATGCCCATAGGACTTGTGGGAGCTCGTCGGCCCAAGCTCCATTCGCCTCCTGTAATCTCTGTTTTAGCCCAGCCAATATGACTTTGTTTGCAGCTTCGACTTGTCCATTGCTTGGGGATGTTCTTCGGAAGTGAATTCGTGTTTTATGTTTAGATCGGCCACCAACTTTCTGAAGCCTGCATCTGTAAATTGGGTGCCATTGTTTGTGGTGATGGAGTATGGAATCCCAAATCTTATGACAATGTTCCTATATAGGAACTTTCGACTTTTTTGAGCAATGGCGTTAGCTAAGGGCTCTGCCTCGATCTATTTTGTGAAATAGTCTACCCTTACGATGAGAAATTTGCCTTGTTCGGATCCTTGAGGGAAAGGACCGAGAAGGTCGAGTCCCCATTTTGTAAATGGCCAGGGTGAGGTTACGCTGATAAGCTCCTTTGGTGGGGTGATGTGAAAGTTGGCATGTTTCTGGCATGGTGGACGTGTCTTTACAAATTTTGTAGCTTATCTTTGTAGAGTCGGCCAATAGAATCCGGCCCGAAGTACCTTTTTCCTAAGAGCCTGTGCTTCGAGATGGTTGCCACAGATGCCACTTTGTACTTCTTCTAAGACTTCCTTTGTGTTGGAAGTCAGCACACATTTTAACAACGGTATAGGGTATTATTTATGATAGTATAGTATTGTGCTTCCCTTTTAACCTCTTTTCCTCCTTTTCATCTATGGGGAGTGTTCCTATTTTGAGGTAGCTAATTATGGGAGTCATCCATCCTTGATCCTGACCTGTTATGGCTAGGATTTTTTCTTCTTCCGAGATGGACGGGTTCTGCAGCATTTCTTGGATGAGGCTTCTATTGTTACCCTCTGGTTTGGAGGTGGCTAGTTTTGAGAGTGCATCAGCTCAGGCATTCTGTTCTCGGGGTATGTGGCGGACCTCATATTCCCCGAGTTGTCCGAGCTGTTCCCTGGTTTTGTAAAGGTACTTTTTCATGGTGGGATCTTTGGCTTGGTAGCTCCCTGCTATTTGTGAAGTAACTACCTGTGAGTCACTGAAGATGATGAGCTTTTGAGCTCCAACCTCCTTAGCCAGCTTCAAACCAGCCAGTAGTGCCTCATACTCAGCTTGGTTGTTTGAGGCAGGGAACCCGAATTTGAGGGAAAGTTCAATTTGGGTTCCCTGGTTACTTTCTATGATGACACCTGCGCCGCTTTCAGTTTTGTTTGAGGAACCGTCTACATAAAGATTCCATTCTGTAGGAATTTCCAGAGTGTCTGTAAATTCTGCAATGAAGTCGGCTAGATATTGCGATTTGATGGTTGTCCGAGCTTCATAATGAAGGTCGAATTTGGACAACTCGACTGCCCATTGCAAAATTCTGCCTGCTAAGTCCGTTTTCTGCAAAATCCCTTTTATGGGTTGGTTGGTCCGAACCTTAATGATGTGAGTTTGGAAATGCGGACAGAGCCGTCGAGATGTTAGTATGAGAGCATAGGCAAATTTTTCTATTTTTTGGTAGTACAGCTCGGATCCTTATAATGCTTTGCTGATGAAGTATACAGGTTGTTGCCCATTGTTGTATTCTCGGACTAGTGATGAGGCTACTGCCCGACTTCCTACTATGATATATAATATAAGTGGTTCTCCTTCTCGTGGCTGAGTTAGGATAAGTGGCTGTCCCAGGCATCTTTTGAAATCTTGGAAGGCCTACTCGCACTCTGTTGTCCATTCAAACCTTTTTCCCTTCCTTAGAGTGGCATAGAAGGGGAAAGATCTTATTGCTAATCCAGCTAAAAATCTGGACAAGGCTGCCAACCTTCTATTGAGTTGTTGTACTTCTTTGACACAAGTCGGGCTCTTCATGTTGAGTATGGCCCGGTATTTATCCGGATTTGGCTCGATTCCTCTTTATGTGAGCATAAAACCCAAGAATTTGCCAGCTTCTACTACGAAGGTGCATTTTGCAAGATTAAGTTGAATGCCATGCCTTCTTATAGTGTCGAATACTTGGGTGAGGTCGGACAACAGCGTCTTTTCACTTTGTGTCTTTATTAACATGTCGTCCACATATACTTCCATGATTTTTCCAATGTGATCCGTAAAGATCTTATTCATTAATCTCTGATAAATAGCTCCCACATTTTTAAGTCCAAAAGGCATGACGATGTAGCAGTAGTTCACTTTTGGGGTTAAGAATGAGGTTTTTTCTTGGTCAGGTGGATACATTGGGATTTGATTGTATCCTGAATATACGTCCATAAATAAGAGGTATTTATATCCAGAGGAGGCATCTACTAGAGCGTCGATACTTGGGAGTGGATAAGGTTCTTTTGGGCAGGCTTTGTTGAGATCAGTGTAGTCGGTGCACATCCGCCACTTCCCGAGCTTTCTACATTTCTATTGTACTGGCCGAGATCCTGGGTAGACTGCTAGCTTGTGGCACATTAACTTGGGGTCTATGCCTGGCATGTCTACAGCCTTCCATGCAAAGAGGTCGACGTTATCTCGTAAGAACTGTACGAGTGATTTTTTTATGTCTCCTTTTAGGATTGTACCGATATTGGTTGTTTTGTCTGGGATATCTCCGATCTGGACTTTTTCTACTTCACCTTCGGGTTGTGGGCAGAGTTCTTCCCACCTCTGAGCTCCACCGAGTTTGATTGTGTGGAATTCTTCTCCTCTTCCTTTGAGGTTTAAACTTTCATTGTAGCAGTGGCGCGCCGTCTTTTGGTCTGCTTTTATTGTAGCTATTCCTTCTGCAGTTGGAAATTTCATGCATAGATGTGGAGTCAAGACTACTGCTCCGAGCTAATTCAGTGTTGTCCGACCAATTAAGGCATTGTAGGCTGAACTTATGTCGACCACGATGTAGTCTATCTTGAGTGTTCTTTACTGGTTTCCTTTTCCAAAGGTCGTGTGTAGTGAGATGTATCCAAGTGGTTGAACTGGGGTGTCTCCCAGCCCGAATAGGCTGTTCGGATATGCTCTGAGTTTTTTTTCTTCTAGGCCGAGTTTGTCGAAGGCAGTTTTGAATTAGATGTCGGCAGAGCTTCCTTGGTCTGTCAGTGTGCGGTGGAGATTTGTGTTTGCAAATACGATAGTGATGATCATAGGATCGTCGTGTCCTGAGATGATGCCGGATGCGTCCTCTTTGGTAAAAGTAATTGCTGGAATATAGGGTGTTTCCTCTCTTCCCTCGACATGATATACTTCTTTAAGATATCTTTTGCGAGATGATTTGGAGATCCCGCCTCCCGCAAATCCTCTGTGTATCATGTGGACGTGTCTCTCGAGTGTACGAGGTGGTCGTTCTGCCTGTCTGATATCTTCATCCCTTCTTCTTTCTCGGGGAATGTCCGCTCGGCTCGCCAAATACCGATCTAATTTTCCTTCTCTTATCAGTTTTTCTATTATATTTTTTAGGTCGAAACATTCGTTGGTGGAATGTCTATAGATTCGATGATATTCATAATATTTTGCCTGGTTTCCTCCTTCTTTTTTGCTTTTGAGTGGTTGAGCTGGAGGTATCTTTTCAGTATGGCATACTTCTCTATAGACATCCACAAGGGATACCCGAAGAGGGGTATAATTTTGGTACTTTTTTATCTTTTCCCCATGTCGATCTTCTTTTTTCTTGGATTCTTTGTCCTTATCTCGGGAGGAGTAAGAGAATTCGGCTTTTGAGGGACCTGGGGGGTAGATTGTCAAACCACTTAATCGCCGTTTTTGTTAAGGTAGTCTGGAAGGCAGTGCAGCGGATTGCGTCCGAGGTGTCAGTGAGGTACATTCGACTCCTGAAATTACTGAGGTGATGGCTGGGATCTGCCATGCCATCGTATAAAGCCATATTCGGGAGTTGAAAGTCTTTTGGGATTTTGTTCTTCATGATCTCCTTGGTAAATGGATCTTGGTCCTTGTGGGAGCTATCCTCGTGAGTGGATCGAGTCACTTTGGCTTTGAGATTGGCTTCGAGTTTCAAGAGTTTGTCCTCCGATTCCCAGTGTCGCCTTATCTCCCTTTGTAGGTCCTTTATAGCTTCTCGCTGATGTTGGGCTTCTTTTTCAAGTTGTTTTAAACGATCTTGAAGCGTCTCATGTGCTCCCAGGTTTGGTGAATTTTTGTCTCCGTTAGGTTGCGGGATATCTTTTGGTGTAGTGTCCACGTTTTTGTGTGGCGTTCTATCTTCTATATCCGAATTGTGGTCGTCATCATGGTCATTCGCCATGGCGGTGGGATGACTTTCAGGGTCCCCGGCAATGGCGCCAATGTTCTGAGGGTTACCTGAAAAGAGATGATGTGTTTGGCTTGTGCGTGGCGGCCAAAGCTGTCGTGTCCTACTTGATGGACTGGTAATGTTGCTGATCCTTTTTCACCGGAGGGTGGTGGTACCTGCAAGGGACTCCGATGCTTAAGTTAGCAATGGTATTAAGCAGGTTTTTCGTAGAATCAGAGTATGAGTTATACCTGTGTGCTCTAGTGTATTTATAATGGCGTAGAGTGACCTTCTTAGATAAGAAAAGTTAGTTATCTTATCTTCAAGTGAGGTCATCTTATCTTCAAGGGAATTGCCATTCTCTTTGTATGCTTGGGCTACCGTAGGATTTGGGGCGTGCTCCTCAATTTGGGCCCTTTTTGGGCTTTCCTGGTGATTTGGCCGAGCTCTTTGAGAAGAGGTCAGATTGTCCTGACCTGAAGAGGTCGATCAACTTGTCAGTAGAACATCCCGGGTCGGACAGCTCAACCCAGGGTATGAACAGTATGCATTAGGAGTTGGATTATACACATAAGAAATCGGAGGAGGTTGTTGCCAAGAAGGTTCATTAATTCCTTGAGTCTTCTCCCATCTTTGATTGTTCCATCTATGATGCATGTTGTCATTAAAGCTTCCATTCTCTACAACATAGTTGTAACCAACCTCATAGCCAAAAGGGTGAGAATTCATAGTGGCAAATAGAAAGTGTTCATACCCAGGGTCGAGCTGTTCAACCTGGGATGTCTACAGACAAAGCGACTGACCTCTTCAGGTCAGGACAATCCGACCTCTTCTCAAGAGAGTTCGGCCCAATCACCAGGAAGAGCCCAGCAAAGGGGCACAACAGAGGAACATGACCCAAATCCTAAAGCAGTCCAAGCCTATAAAGATAAGGGCGGTTCCCTTGAAGATAAGATGACCTCACTCAAAGATAAGATAAGATAAGATAAGATAACTATCTTATCTCCAGAAAGGTGACTCCATACCATTATAAATACACTTGAGCACCCAGGTTTAACTCATACTCTGATTCTACTAAAAAACTGCTTAATACCCTTGCTAACTTAAGCATCGGAGTCCCTTGCAGGTACCACCATCCTCCGGTGATGAAGGATCAGCACCATCACCAAGTCCAACAAGTCAGACACAATAAATCCAACCAGTACAGAAGATCTCGTCCGAGATCGACCTACAGTTTCAGGTAACCCTCGGAACATTAGCGCCATTGCCGGAGAAGCTGGAAGTCATCCCATCACCATGGCGGATGACCATAACAACGACCATGATTCAGATCTAGAAGATAGAACGCCGCACAAAAATGCAGACATTACAACAAAGGATACTCCTCAACTTAACAACAAAAAGAATACTCCAAGTGCGGGAGCCATGGAAGCGCTTCAAGATCGTTTAAAACAACTTGAAGAAGAAGCCCTACGGTAATAAGAGGCTGAGAAAGACCTACAAAAGGAAATAAGGCGAAGCCGGGAATTGGAGGACAAACTCTTAAAACTCGAACCTGATCTCAAGACCAAAGCCAACCGATCCTCTCATGAGGATAGCTCCCGCAAGGAACAAGATCCATTCACCAAGGAGATCATGAAGACTAAGATCCCAAAAGACTTTAAACTCCCGGACATGACTTTGTACGACAGTACTACTGATCCCGGCCATTACCTCAGCAATTTCAGAGGTAGAATGTACCTCACCGATGCCTTAGATGCAGTTCGTTGCAAAGCCTTTCCGACTACTTTAACAAAGATGACAATTAGATGGTTCGACAATCTACCTCCTAGGTCCATCTCAAGTTTCGACAACTTGGCCAAGAAGTTTCTGGCCAGATTCTCCATCCAAAAAGACAAGGCTAAGCACGCCCCAAGTCTATTAGGAATCAGGCAAGGAGAATGGGAAAGTCTCCGCAACTACATAGAAAGATTCAACAAAATGTGCTTGGACATACAGAGGCTGCCAACAGAGGCTGCCATTTTGGGCCTCATCAATGGCCTGCGAGAGGGACCTTTTATCCAATCTATATAAAAAAAAACACCCCACATCTCTGAACAAAGTGCAAGAACGAGCAGAGAAGTACATCAACATGGAGGAAAACTCTCGACTAGGAAAGACCTTGAAATCTGGATTCGCCTCCCAGGATAAAAACAAAGAGTCCAAAAGGAAGGAAGATCGACATGGAGAAAAAAAGGCGGAATATTGTGAATATCATCGGGCTGAATATTGTGAATATCATCGAATCCGCAGGCATTCCACCAATGAATGTTTCAAATTAAAAAATGTCATAGAAAAGCTAGTAAGAGAGGGGAAGCTAGATCGGTATCTGGCCACCCGGGATAAGGAGCAAAGAAAAAAAAGAAGAGAAAAAGATGTCGGACGAACCGAGCAATCACCTTGTACACCCGAAAGACACGTCCACATGATACATGGCGGATTTGCGGGGGGAGGGGGGAGGAATCTCCAAATCATCTCGCAAAAGACATCTCAAAGAAATATATCATGTTGAAGGGAAGGAGGAAGCACCCGACATCCCCACGATTACTTTCACCAAAGAAGACGCATCCGGTATCATCTCAAGACACGACGATCCCATGGTCATCACTGTTATACTGGCAAAGGCAAATCTCCACCGCACACTGATAGACCAAGGGAACTCTGCCGACATCTTATTCAAAACTGCCTTCGACAAGCTCGGCTTGGAAGAAAAATAACTTAGA
This sequence comes from Arachis hypogaea, assembly GCF_003086295.3. NCBI lineage: Eukaryota > Viridiplantae > Streptophyta > Magnoliopsida > Fabales > Fabaceae > Arachis > Arachis hypogaea. The sequence continues at coordinate 57,608,603 of NC_092039.1, forward strand.
GCATATCCGAACAGTCTGTTCAGACTAGGAGACACGCCGGTTCAATCGCTTGGATACATCTCACTACACATCACCTTCGGAAAAGGAAATCAGTCAAGAACACTCGAGATAGATTACATCGTGGTTGATGTAAGTTCATCCTACAATGCCTTAATAGGTCAGACAATATTTAATCAGCTCGGTGCAATAGTCTCGACTCCACATCTTTGCATGAAATTCCCAACTGTAGAAGGGATAGCTACAATAAAGGCAGACCAGAAGACGATGCACCGCTGTTGCCGTGAAAGTCTAAACCTCAGAGGCAGAGGAGAAAAATTCCACACAATCGAACTTGGTGGAGTTCAGATGCGGGAAGAACTCTGCCCACAACCTGGAGGTGATCAAATGCGGGACACCTCGGACCAAACGACCAATATCGGTTCAATCCTAAAAGGAGACATAAAAGAATCACTCATACAGTTCTTACGACATAATGTCAACCTCTTTGCGTGGAAGGCCGCAGACATGCCAGGCATAGACCCGAAGTTAATATGCCCCAAACTATCAATTTACCCAGTATCTCAGCCAGTACAACAGAGGCGTAGAAAGCTCGGACCTGAATGATCCCAAGCCGTGGAAGAGCAGGTATAAGCTCTACTGGAGGCAGGATTCATAAGAGAAGTCAAATACCTACTATGTCTAGCTAACGTCGTCTTGGTGAAAAAATCAAACGGGAAGTGGCGAATGTGCACTAACTACACTGATATCAACAAAGCCTGCCCAAAAGATCCTTATCCACTCCCAAGTATTGACGCTCTGGTAGATGCCTCCTCCGAATATAAATACCTCTCATTTATGGATGCATACTCGGGATACAATCAAATCCCAATGTATCCACCCGACCAAGAAAAAACTTCCTTCTTAACCCTAAAAGCAAACTACTGCTACATTGTCATGCCTTTCGGTCTTGATAATGTGGGAGCTACTTATCAAAGATTAATGAATAAGTTCTTTACGGATCACATCGAAAAAATCATGGAAGTCTATGTGGACGGCATGTTAATAAAGACACAAAAGGAAGAGATGCTCTTGTCCAACTGGTGGACGAAATTGTGATTCATACTTAAGCTGTTGTTCGAAATTGATTCCCAGGTAATGGCCCCAAAAACTTGGTGCTCAATACCATGGTCTAAACATAATTTCACAACTTCGCTCAACTAACCAGCAAGTGTACTGGGTCGTCCAAGTAATAAACCTTACGTAAGTAAGGGTCGATCCCAAAGAGATTGTTGGTATGAAGCAAGCTATGGTCATCTTGTAAATCTTAGTCAGGCGGATAAAAAATGGTGATAGAGTTTTCGAATAATAATAATAAATAAACAGAAAATAAAGATAGAAATACTTATGTAAATCATTGGTGGGAATTTCAGATAGATGTATGAAGATGCTGTGCTCCTTCAGAATCTCTGCTTTCCTACTGCCTTCATCCAATCCTTCTTACTCCTTTCCATGGCAAGCTATATATAGGGCATCACCGTTGTCAATGGCTACATCCCATTCTCTCAGTGAAAAAGGTCCAAATGCTCTGTCACGGCACGGTTAATCATCTGTCGGTTCTCGATCATGTTGGCATAGAATCCCTTGATTCTTTTGCATTTGTCATCACGCCCAACAATCGTGAGTTTGAAGCTTGTCACAGTCATTCAATCGTGAAATCCTACTCGGAATACCACAGACAAGGTTTAGACTTTCTGGATTCTCATGAATGCCGCCATCAATTCTAGCTTATATCACGAAGACTCTGATCTCACAGAATGGAAGGCTCGGTTGTCAGGCGAGGGCAACCATGCGTTGTGCATCAGGAATCCAAGTGATACACACTCTAGCTTTCGCTTGTAGAACGGAAGTGGTTGTCAGGCACGCGTTCATAGGGACGGATGATGATGAGTGTCACGGATTATCACATCCATCAGGTTGAAGTACGAGTAGTATCTTAGAACAAAAACAAGATTGAATTTGAATAAAAGATAGTAGTAATTGCATTAAAACTCGAGGTACAGTAGAGCTCCACACCATTAATCTATGGTGTGTAAAAACTCCACCGTTGAAAATACATAAGTGATGAAGGTTCAGGCATGGCCAAATGGCCAGCCCCCAAAAACGTGATCAATAGTCTCCTAAGATGAATAATGGAATAAAACCGAGACCAAAGATGTAACGTGGTGAAAAGACACTCAATACAATAGTAAAATGCTCTATTTATACTAGACTGGCTACTAGGGTTTACAGAAGTAAGTAATTGATGCAGAAATCCACTTCCGGGGCCCACTTGGTGTGTGCTTGGGCTGAGTTTGAGCTTTACACGTGCAGAGGCTTCTTTTGGAGTTGAACGCCAAGTTGTAACGTGCTTTTGGCGTTCAACTCTGGTTCGTGACGTGTTTCTGGCGTTTGACGCCATAATGTAGCATGGAACTGGCGTTGAGCGCCAGTTTACGTCGTTTAATCACGAATAATGTATAGACTATTATATATTGCTGGAATGCTCTGGATGTCTACTTTCCAACACCATTGAGAGCGCGCCTTTTGGAATTCTGTAGCTCTAGAAAATCCATTTCGAGTGCAGGGAGGTCAGAATCTGATGAGCGGATATTTTATATGCTTTTTGGGGGTAATTTCATGTAGATTTTAGCATGTTTTAATTGGGTTTTAGTAGAATAATATTAGTTTTTAGGCAAAAATCATATTTCTGGACTTTACTATGAGTTTGTGTGTTTTTCTGTGATTTCAGGTATTTTCTGGCTGAAATTGAGGGAGCTGAGCAAATTTCTGAGTTAGGCTGAAAAAGGACTGCTGATGCTGTTGGATTCTGACCTCCCTGCACTCGAAATGGATTTTTTGGAGCTACAGGAGTCCAATTGACGCGCTCTCAACGGCGTTGGAAGGTAGACATCCAGGGCTTTCCAACAATATATAATAGTCCATACTTTGCGCGAAGATAGATGACGTAACTTGGCGTTGAACGCCAAGTACATGCTGCTGTCTGGAGTTAAACGCCAGAAACACGTCATGATCCGGAGTTGAACGCCCAAAACACGTTATAACTTGGAGTTCAACTCCAAGAAAGGCCTCAACTCGTGGATAGCTTTAATCTCAGCCCCAGCACACACCAAGTGGGCCCCAGAAGTGGATTTCTGCACCAATCATCTTAGTTTACTCATATTCTGTAAACCTAGGTTACTAGTTTACTATTTAAACAACTTTTAGAGACTTATTTTGTACCTCATGACATTTTCAGATCTGAATTTTATACACTTTGACGGCATGAGTCTCTAACCTCCATTGTTGGGGGTGAGGAGCTCTGCAGCGTCTCGATGAATTAATACAATTCCTTTATTTTCCATTCAAACACGCTTGTTCTTATCTAAGATGTTCATTCGCGCTTAATTATGGAGAAGGTGATGATCCGTGACACTCATCACCTTCCTCAATCCATGAACGTGTGCCTGACAACCACCTCCGTTCTACATCAGATTGAATGAGTATCTCTTAGATTCCTTAATCAGAATCTTCGTGGTATAAGCCGGATTGATGGCGGCATTCATGAGAATCCGGAAAGTCTAAACCTTGTCTGTGGTATTCCGAGTAGGATTCTGGGATTGAATGACTGTGACGAGCTTCAAACTCCTGAAGGCTGGGCGTTAGTGACAGACGCAAAAGAATCAATGGATTCTATTCCAACCTGATTGAGAACCGACAGATGATTAGCCGTGCTGTGACAGAGCATAGGAACGTTTTCACTGAGAGGATGGGAAGTAGCCATTGACAACGGTGACACCCTACATAGAGCTTGCCATGGAAGGAACCTTGCGTGTGGAAAAGGATTTCAAGGAAGAGTTGAAGTTCAGAGGACAAAGCATCTCCAAAACTCCAACATATTTCTCATTACTGCACAACAAGTAACGCTTTTATTCTCTTTTATTTTTCCAATCTAATAATTCCAACTGATAATTTTAATTGATATCCTAACTAAGAATAATAAGATAAACATAGCTTGCTTCAAACCAACAATCTCCGTGGGATCGACCCTTACTCACGTAAGGTATTACTTGGACGACCCAGTGCACTTGCTGGTTAGTTGTGCGAATCACAAATTCGTGCACCAGAATCCAACAACATCAGCAGTCCTTTGTCAGCCTTTTATCAGAGTTTTACTCAGGTCCCTCAATTTCAGCCAGAAAATACCTGAAATCATAGGAAAACACACAAACTCATAGAAAAGTCCAGAAATGTGAATTTAGCATAAAAACTAATGAAAACATCCGTAAAAGTAACTATATCCTATTAAAAACTACCTAAAAACAATGCCAAAAAGCGTATAAATTATCCGCTTATCACCAACCTGGCCCAAGTATTCAACACCATAAGACGGCATGGCATGCGACTCAATCCCGCAAAATGCACCTTCGCAGTAGAAGCTGGAAAATTCTTAGGTTTTATGCTCACACAAAGAGGAATCAAAGCAAACGCAGATAAATGCCTGACCATACTCAACATGAAGAGTCTGACTTGTGTCAAAGAGGTACAACAACTCAACGGGAGGTTGGCAGCCTTGTCCAGATTTCTAGCCGGATTGGCAATAAGATCTCTTCCCTTCTACGCCACTCTAAGGAAGGAAAAGAAATTTGAATGGACAGCAAAGTGCGAGCAAGCCTTTCAAGATTTCAAAAGGTTCCTGGGACAGCCACCTATCCTAACTCGGCCACGGGAAGGAGAACCACTCATATTGTTCCTCACAGTATGAAATCGGGCAGTAGCATCAGCGCTAGTCTGAGAAGACGATAGTGGGCAACAACCCGTACACTTCTTTAGTAAAGCATTATAGGGAGCCGAGCTGAACTACCAAAAAATAGAAAAGTTTGCCTATGCTCTCATAATAACATCTCGACGACTTTGTCCATACTTCCAAGCCCATACCATTAGGGTTCGAACCAACCAGCCCATAAAAAGGAATTTTACAGAAAACAAACCTGGCGGGTAGAATCCTGCAATGGGCAATCAAGTTGTCTGAATTTGATCTTCAATACGAAGCTCGAATAGCCATAAAATCACAATACCTGGCTGACTTCATCGCAGAATTTACAGACACACCAGAAATTCCCACAGAATGGAATCTCTACATGGACGGTTCCTCAAATAAAACTGGAAGCGGCGCGGATGTGATAATTGAAAGCGACCAAGGAACCTAAATCGAACTCTCCCTCAAACATAGCTTGCTTTAAACCAACAATCTCCGTGGGATCGACCCTTACTCACGTAAGGTATTACTTGGACGACCCAGTGCACTTGCTGGTTAGTTGTGCGAATCACAAATTCGTGCACCAAGTTTTTGGCGCCGTTGCCGGGGATTGTTCGAGTTTGAACAAACTAAAGGTTTATTTTATTTCTTAGATTAGGAATAATTTATTTTTGTTGTTATAGAGTCATTAAATTCTGATAGGATAGTTTCTTTTCAAAAGAAAAAAAAAATTTTCCACTTGTGTTCTTTGTTCTTCATTGATCTTCAAGTTGTTCCTGTTTATTTTTCTTGTTTGATCTCAAGTTTTTCTTATTTTGTGTCTTTTCTTGTTTTTCTTGTGCTTTTTCAAAACATTAACTTTCAAAAATTTATATTTTTATCCATAAATATGATACATTTTTAAAATCAACATTGAAGTTACTGCCCAATTGGCTGGAGCTTTAGTAGTTGTTCTTCATAATTGGGTATCTTCTTTGGAATCTTTTTCAAAAATAATTTTTCTTTTATTGAATCTTGTGCCAAACTCTAAGTTTGGTGTTTTCTTGTTAAGTTTTCTTTAATTTTCGAAAATTTGTCTTGGTTTTCTAAAAATTTTAAGTTTGGTGTTCTTTCTTTTGTTCTTGGTGTTCTTGTGAATTTTCAAGGTGTTCTTGAGTCTTTCTTGTGCTTTGATCTTAAAATTTTTAAGTTTGGTGTTCCTTGGTGTTTTCCCTCCAAAATTTTCAAAAATAAGGAGCATTTGATCTAAAAATTTTAAGTCTTGTGTCTTTTGTGTGTTTTTCTCTTTCATCAAAAAAATTTTCAAAATTCAAAAAATATCCTTCCTAACTAATTTTAAACTATTTTTTTCTTTTTTTTCAAAAACTTTATATAAAAATTCAGATTTCAATTTCAAAATATTTTCAATTTCTTTTATTTATTTTGTTTTTATTTTATTTTATAAAAATTAATTTTTATAAAATAAATAATATCAACATACATATCATCTCTTTTATTCCATCATGGAATTAAGTGGAATGAACAGTCCAGGAGGACTCTGGGGTCATATGCTAACCCCACTACTACTTCATATGGGAGCAGTATCTGTATACCCTCCATTGGAGTTAGTAGCTTTGAGTTGAATCCTCAGCTCATTATCATGGTGCAGCAAAACTGCCAGTATTCCGGTCTTCCATAGGAAGAACCTACAGAGTTTCTGGCACAATTTTTACGAATTGCTGACACAGTACATGATAAGGAAGTAGATCAGGATGTCTACAGATTATTACTGTTTCCATTTGCTGTAAAAGATTAAGCTAAGAGGTGGTTAAATAACCAGCCTAAGAACAGCATAAAAACATGGAAACAACTGTCAGAAAAATTCCCGAATCACTATTTCCCTCCAAAACGGATGACACAGCTAAGGCTAAGCATCCAAGGCTTCAAACAAGGAGATAATGAATCCCTTTATGATGCCTGGGAGAGATACAGAGAGATGCTAAGAAAATGCCCCTCTGAGATGTTTTCAGAGTGGGTGCAATTAGACATCTTCTACTATGGGCTAACAGAAAAAGCTCAGATTTCTCTAGATCACTCAGCTGGTGGATCTATACATATGAGAAAAACAATTGAAGAAGCTCAAGAGCTTATTGATACAGTTGCCAGAAATCAGCATCTGTACCTAAGCAGTGAATCTTCCATGAAAGAAGAAGCTAAAACAGTAACTGCTGAACTCAGTCCTGTGGATCAGGCTAATGAATTCAATCAGCAGCTAGACTTTCTAACTCAGCAGCTAGCCGAATTCAAGGAAATACTACAGGAAACAAGAATGGCTAACAGGAATATGGAGTTACAGTTAAAGCAAACAGAAAAGCAACTGTCAAAACAAATAGCAGAAGAATGCCAAGCAGTTCAATTAAGAAGTGGGAAAACATTAAATACCTCACTTCAAAGCAGCAGGAAGCCAAGAAATGAACAAATGGCTACTCAAAATCCCTCTGAGGACAGTCAGAGCCCAAAGAGGAATAATGCTGGCGCTGAACGCCCAGACCATGCTCATTCCTGGCGTTCAACGCTAGAAACAAGCAGGAATCCGGCGTTGAACACCCAAAGGAAGCACAGTTCTGGCGTTCAGACGCCAGTAACAGATAAGGAGTTGGCGTCTAACGCCACTCCAGCTTCCACCCCCGGCATTCAAATGCCAGTGGGGGATCAGTCACATACAAGTGCTGATAACAACCCCTCTAAAAAGGCTTCCCAACCCACTTCTGTAGGTAATAAACCTGCAGCAACTAAGGTTGAGGAATACAAAGCCAAAATGCCTTATCCTCAAAAACTCCGCCAAGCAGAACAGGATAAGCAATTTGCTCGCTTTGCAGACTATCTCAGGACTCTTGAAATAAAGATCCCATTTGCAGAAGCACCTGAGCAAATACCCTCTTATGCTAAGTTCATGAAAGAGATCTTAAGTCATAAGAAGGATTGGAGGGAGACTGAAAAAGTTTACCTCACTGAAGAATGCAGTGTAGTCATTCTGAAAAGCTTACCTGAGAAGCTTAAAGATCCTGGGAGCTTTATGATACCATGCACATTAGAGGGTACTTGTACCAAGCAAGCTTTATGTGATCTTGGGGCAAGTATCAACCTAATACCTGCATCTACTATCAGAAAGCTTGGTTTAATTGAAGAAATAAAACCAACCAGGATATGTCTTCAACTTGCTGATGGCTCCATTAAATACCCATCAGGCGTGATTGAGGACATGATTGTCAAGGTTGGGCCATTTGCCTTTCCTACTGACTTTGTGGTGCTGGAAATGGAGGAGCACAAGAGTGCAACTCTCATTCTAGGAAGACCTTTCCTAGCAACTGGCCGAACCCTCATTGACGTCCAAAAAGGGGAAGTAACCTTGAAAGTCAATGAGGAGGAGTTCAAGTTGAATGTTGCCAAAGCCATGCAATATCCAGACACCCCATATGACTGCATGAGTATTGATATCATTGACTCTCTGGTAAGAGAGGTCAATATGGCTGAGAGTCTCGAATCAGAGCTAGAAGACATCTTTAAAGATGTTCAGCCTGATTTGGAGGAATTAGAGAGAATAATAGAACCTCTAAAAATCCCTCAGGAAGAGGAGAAACCTCCCAAACCTGAGCTCAAACCATTACCACCATCCCTGAAATATGCATTTCTAGGAGAATGTGATACCTTTCCTGTAATCATAAGCTCTACCTTAGAGCCACAGGAAGAGGAAGCACTAATTCAAGTGCTAAGGACACACAAGACAGCTCTTGGGTGGTCCATCAGTGATCTTAAGGGCATTAGCCCAGCCAGATGCATGCACAAGATCCTATTGGAGGGTGACGCCAAGCCAGTGGTCCAACCACAAAGGCGGCTTAATCCAGCCATGAAGGAAGTTGTGCAGAAGGAGGTCACTAAATTACTAGAGGCTGGGATTATTTATCCTATTTCTGACAGCCCCTGGGTAAGCCCTGTCCAAGTCGTCCCTAAGAAGGGAGGCATGACAGTGGTTCATAATGAAAAAAATGAACTGGTTCCTACAAGAACAGTTACAGGGTGGCGTATGTGTATTGATTATAGAAGGCTCAATACAGCCACCAGAAAGGATCATTTTCCTTTACCATTCATAGACCAGATGCTAGAAAAACTAGCAGGTCATGAATACTACTGCTTCCTGGATGGATATTCAGGTTATAATCAAATTGCAGTAGATCCCCAGGATCAAGAGAAAACGGCATTCACATGCCCATCTGGAGTATTTTCATACAGAAGGATGCCATTTGGCTTGTGCAATGCACCTGCAACCTTTCAAAGGTGCATGCTCTCTATCTTCTCTGATATGGTAGAGAAGTTTCTGGAAGTCTTCATGGATGACTTTTCAGTATTTGGAGACTCATTCAGCTCCTGCCTTAACCATTTAGCACTTGTTCTGAAAAGATGCCAAGAGACCAACCTAGTTTTAAACTGTGAAAAATGTCACTTTATGGTGACTGAAGGGATTGTCCTTGGGCATAAAATTTCAAACAAGGGAATAGAGGTGGATCAAGCTAAAGTTGAAGTAATTGAAAAATTACCACCACCTGCCAATGTTAAGGCAATCAGAAGCTTTCTGGGGCATGCAGGATTCTATAGGAGGTTTATAAAGGATTTTTCAAAAATTGCAAAACCTCTGAGCAATCTGCTAGCTGCTAACACACCATTTGTGTTTGACACAAAGTGTCTGCAGGCGTTTGAGACCCTGAAAGCTAAGCTGGTCACAGCACCAGTTATTTCTGCACCAGACTGGACATTACCCTTTGAACTAATGTGTGATGCCAGTGACCATACCATTGGTGCAGTATTAGGACAGAGGCATAACAAGCTTCTGCATGTTATTTATTATGCTAGCAGTGTTTTAAATGATGCCCAGAAAAATTACACAACCACAGAAAAAGAATTACTTGCAGTGGTTTATGCCATTGACAAGTTTAGATCCTACTTAGTAGGATCAAAAGTGATTGTGTACACTGACCATGCTGCTCTTAAATATCTACTCACAAAGCAGGATTCAAAGCCCAGGCTCATAAGATGGGTGTTGCTTCTGCAAGAGTTTGATTTAGAAATAAGAGACAGAAAAGGAACAGAGAATCAAGTAGCTGATCACCTGTCCCGGATAGAACCAGTAGCAGGAGCATCCCTCCCTCCTACTGAGATCTCTGAAACCTTTCCGGATGAGCAATTGTTTGCTGTTCAGGAAGCTCTGTGGTTTGCAGACATTGCAAACTATAAGACACAAGGTTCTTCTTTTGTAACAATGGAGAGGAAGCATGAAAAGCTTCTCTCACTGCAGAGTCAACCAAAGCCCCCACAGTCCAACTCTAAGTTTGGTGTTGGGAGGCCACAACCAAACTCTCAGTTTGGCATTGAACCCCCACATTCAAACTCTAAATTTGATGTTGGGAGGTCCCTACCTTGCTCTGATTATCTGTGAGACTCCATGAGAGCTCACTGTCCAGCTAAGGACAATAAAGAAGCGCTTGCTGGGAGGCAACCCAGCCAATCATAAAATTTAATTTTATTTGTTTTTGTTGATTTTTACAGGTATATGTCAAAGTATCTTCAAGGTAAAAAAGTAATTGATTGAATTCACAGAGTTATAGGGGAATTTGGAAGCTCACTGGCGTGAAAAAGCCAGTAAGAAATGTTTTGGGTGTTGAACGCCCAAAAGAAGCACCCACTGGGCGTTCAACGCCAGTAAGGGTAGCCATCTGGGCGTTAAACGCCAGAAAGGAGCATCTTCTGGGCGTTGAACGCCAGAAGGAAGCACCTTTTGGGCGTTTAACGCCAGATTGTTAGCATCCTGGGCGTTCAAAAAAACGCCCAATGACAAAGGACTTCCTGGCGTTCAACGCCAGAAAGATGCATCAGCTGGGCGTTGAACGCCCAGGAGAAGCAGCATTTGGGCGTTAAACGCCCAAAACATGCATTGCTTGGGCGTTTAACGCCAGGATGGTGGGGAGGAGGTAAAATTCACTTTTCTTTACAATTTTTCTAAATTTTTATGTTTCAATTCACGATTTCTTGCATACACATGTTTCAAAATGTCATCCTTCAAAAATCAAATTAGTTTTCTAAGAACCCTAATTTCTAAATTCCCTTTTTCAAAAATATCAAATATATCGTAATCCATACAGCCAAATTGTTTTCCAATCCAATCCAACTCTTTTAAGTTTGTTTTCAAAACTTAATTATCTTTTTAAAATCTTTTTCAAATTTTTTTTCAACTCATCATATCTTTTGATTTCGAAATTGCCTTTCCCTCTATTCCTCTTCTATCCTTTATTTTGCTTGAGGACAAGCAAACCTCTAAGTTTGGTGTGATTTGCCATGATCACTGAGCTAAAACTCATCAAGATCATGGCACCTAAGGGAACAGGAAGAGCAAGGATGTGAACTTAAGGGAGCTAAAGCGTCAGAAATTAATTCTTGAAGGCACCCCACAGACTAGAGGAACATCCACTTCCCAAAATACAGGTTGTTAAGTTCTAATTCTAGCTTTAACTCTGTGATAGTATTATTACAGGATTCTACCTTAGAAGTTATATAGGAGTAGTAGTAATTAGCATATCTATTTTGATTTTATTTTCAATTAAGTTATAATTTATTTTTCTCATCATCATCAAACATGAATAAAATAGTAGATTTTTTTTAAAGAGGCAATTTAATCTTCTGAATAAGGAAAATTCTTATTATTTTTATGTGGTGGCAATACTTTTTTTTGTCTTCTGAATGAATGCTTGAACAGTGCATATTTTTGATATTGAATTTTATGAATGTTAAAATTGTTGGCTCCTGAAAGAATGATGAACAAGAGAAATGTTATTGATGATCTGAAAAATCATGAAAGTGATTATTGAAGCAAGAAAAAGCAGTGAAAAAGCAAAAGCTTGTGCGAAAAAAAAAGGAATAAAATAGAAAGAAAAAGAAAAAGCAAGCAGAAAAAGCCAATAGCCCTTAAAACCAAAAGGCAGGGGTAAAAAGGATCCAAGGCTTTGAGCATCAATGGATAGGAGGGCCCAAGGAAATAAATCCAGGCCTAAGCGGCTAAAATCAAGTTGTCCCTAACCATGTGCTTGTGGCATGCAGGTCCAAGTGAAAAGCTTGAGACTGAGTGGTTAAAGTCGTGATCCAAAGCAAAAAGAGTGTGCTTAAGAACTCTGGACACCTCTAATTGGGAACTTTAGCAAAGCTGAGTCACAATCTGAAAAGGTTCACCCAGTTATGTGTCTGTGGCATTTATGTATCTGGTGGTAATACTAGAAAACAAAATGCTTAGGGCCATGGCCAAGACTCAATAAGTAGCTGTGTTCAAGAATCAACATGCTAAAATAGGAGAGTCAATAATACTATCTGAATTCTGAGTTCCTATGGATGCCAACCATTCTGAATTTCAAAGGATAAAGTGAGATGCCAAAACTGTTCAGAAGCAAAAAGCTACAAGCCCCGCTCATCTAATAAGAATCTGAGCTTCACTTAAAACTCCGAGATATTATTGCTTCTTGATTTCTTTTAATTCTATTTTATTCATCTAGTTGCTTGAGGACAAGCAACAGTTTAAGTTTGGTGTTGTGATGAGCGGATATTTTATACGCTTTTTGGGGGTAATTTCATGTAGATTTTAGCATGTTTTAATTGGTTTTTAGTAGAATAATATTAGTTTTTAGGCAAAAATCATATTTCTGGACTTTACTATGAGTTTGTGTGTTTTTCTGTGATTTCAGGTATTTTCTGGCTGAAATTGAGGGAGCTGAGCAAATTTCTGAGTTAGGCTGAAAAAGGACTGCTGATGCTGTTGGATTCTTTGGAGCTAGAGGAGTCCAATTGGCGCGCTCTCAACGGCGTTGAAAAGTAGACATCCAGGGCTTTCCAGCAATATATAATAGTCCATACTTTGCGCGAAGATAGACGACGTAACTTGGCATTGAACGCCAAGTACATGCTGCTGTCTGGAGTTAAACGCCAGAAACACGTCATGATCTGGAGTTGAACGCCCAAAACACGTTATAACTTGGAGTTCAACTCCAAGAAAGGCCTCAACTCGTGGATAGCTTTAATCTCAACCCCAGCACACACCAAGTGGGCCCCAGAAGTGGATTTCTGCACCAATCATCTTAGTTTACTCATATTCTGTAAACCTAGGTTACTAGTTTACTATTTAAACAACTTTTAGAGACTTATTTTGTACCTCATGACATTTTTAGATCTGAATTTTATACACTTTGATGGCATGAGTCTCTAAACTCCATTGTTGGGGGTGGGAGCTCTGCAGCGTCTCGAGAATTAATACAATTCCTTTATTTTCCATTCAAACACCCTTGTTCTTATCTAAGATGTTCATTCGCGATTAATTATGGAGAAGGTGATGATCCGTGACACTCATCACCTTCCTCAATCCATGAACGTGTGCCTGACAACCACCTCCGTTCTACATCAGATTGAATGAGTATCTCTTAGATTCCTTAATCAGAATCTTCGTGGTATAAGCCGGATTGATGGCGGCATTCATGAGAATTCGGAAAGTCTAAACCTTGTCTGTGGTATTCCGAGTAGGATTCTGGGATTGAATGACTGTGACGAGCTTCAAACTCCTGAAGGCTGGGCGTTAGTGACAGACGCAAAAGAATCAATGGATTCTATTCCAACCTGATTGAGAACCGACAGATGATTAGCCGTGCTGTGACAGAGCATAGGAACGTTTTCACTGAGAGGATGGGAAGTAGCCATTGACAACGGTGACACCCTACATAGAGCTTGCCATGGAAGGAACCTTGCGTGTGGAAAAGGATTTCAAGGAAGAGTTGAAGTTCAGAGGACAAAGCATCTCCAAAACTCCAACATATTTCTCATTATTGCACAACAAGTAACGCTTTTATTCTCTTTTATTTTTCCAATCTAATAATTCCAACTGATAATTTTAATTGATATCCTGACTAAGAATAATAAGATAAACATAGCTTGCTTCAAACCAACAATCTCCGTGGGATCAACCCTTACTCACGTAAGGTATTACTTAGACGACCCAGTGCACTTGCTGGTTAGTTGTGCGAATCACAAATTCGTGCACCAGAATCCAACAGCATCAGCAGTCCTTTGTCAGCCTTTTATCAGAGTTTTACTCAAGTCCCTCAATTTCAGCCAGAAAATACCTGAAATCATAGAAAAACACACAAACTCATAGAAAAGTCCAGAAATGTTAATTTAGCATAAAAACTAATGAAAACATCCCTAAAAGTAACTATATCCTATTAAAAACTACCTAAAAACAATGCCAAAAAGCGTATAAATTATCCGCTTATCACCAACCTGGCCCAAGTATTCAACACCATAAGACGGCATGGCATGCGACTCAATCCCGCAAAATGCACCTTCGCAGTAGAAGCTGAAAAATTCTTAGGTTTTATGCTCACACAAAGAGGAATCAAAGCAAACCCAGATAAATGCCTGACCATACTCAACATGAAGAGTCTGACTTGTGTCAAAGAGGTACAACAACTCAACGGGAGGTTGGCAGCCTTGTCCAGATTTCTAGCCGGATTGGCAATAAGATCTCTTCCCTTCTACGCCACTCTAAGGAAGGAAAAGAAATTTGAATGGACAGCAAAGTGCAAGCAAGCCTTTCAAGATTTCAAAAGGTTCCTGGGACAGCCACCTATCCTAACTCGGCCACGGGAAGGAGAACCACTCATATTGTTCCTCACAGTATGAAGTCGGGCAGTAGCATCAGCGCTAGTCTGAGAAGACGATAGTGGGCAACAACCCGTACACTTCTTTAGTAAAGCATTATAGGGAGCCGAGCTGAACTACCAAAAAATAGAAAAGTTTGCCTATGCTTTCATAATAACATCTCGACGACTTTGTCCATACTTCCAAGCCCATACCATTAGGGTTCGAACCAACCAGCCCATAAAAAGGGATTTTACAAAAAACAAACCTGGCGGGTAGAATCTTGCAATGGGCAGTCAAGTTGTCTGAATTTGATCTTCAATACGAAGCTCGAATAGCGATAAAATCACAATACCTGGCCGACTTCATCGCAGAATTTACAGACACACCAGAAATTCCCACAGAATGGAATCTCTACATGGACGGTTCCTCAAATAAAACTGGAAGCGGCGCGGATGTGATAATTGAAAGCGACCAAGGAACCTAAATCGAACTCTCCCTCAAATTCGGGTTCCCTGCCTCAAACAACCAAGCAGAATACGAGGCACTACTAGCTGGTTTTAAGCTGGCTAGAGAGGTTGGAGCTCAAAAACTTATCATCTTTTGTGACTCACAAGTAGTCACTTCACAAATAGCAAGAAGCTACCAAACCAAATATCCCACCATGAAAAAGTACTTGGATAAAACCAGGGAACAGCTCGAACAACTCGCAGAATATGAGGTCCGTCACATACCCCGAGAACATAATGCCCGAGCTGACGCACTCTCAAAACTAGCCAGCACCAAACCAGGGGGCAACAATAGAAGCCTCATCCAAGAAATTCTGTAAAATCCATCAATCACGGAAGAAGAAAAAATCCTGGCCATAACAGGTCAGGATAAAGGATGGATGACTCCCATAATTAACTACCTCAAAATTGAAGCACTCCCCACAGAGGGAGCTACAATACTACACTATCATAAATGACACTCTATGCAAAAGAGGGATCTCAATACCATTGTTAAAATGTGTGCCGACTTCCAACACAAAGGAAGTTCTAGAAGAAGTACACAATGGTATTTGTGAAAATCATCTCGGAGCGCAAGCACTTACCAAGAAAGTACTCTGGGCAGGATTTTATTGGCCAACTCTACAAAAGGAAGCCATAGAGTTCGTAAAGGCATGTCCATCATGTCAGAAACATGCTAACTTTCACATCGCCCCGCCAGAGGAGCTTATCAGCGCGACCTCACCTTGGCTATTCGCAAAATAGGGACTTGACCTTCTTGGACCCTTCCCTCAGGGATCGGGGCAAGTTAAATTTCTCATAGTGGGGATAGACTATTTCACAAAGTGGATCGAGGCGGAACCCCTAGCTAATGCCACTACTCAAAGAAGTCGAAAATTCCTATATAGGAACATTGTCACAAGGTTTGGGGTTCCATATTCCATTACCACAGACAATGGCACCCAATTCACGGATGCAGGCTTCAGAAAGCTGGTGGCCGACTTGACCATAAAACAACAATTCACTTCCGTAGAACATCCCCAAGCCAATGGACAAGCCAAAGCTGCCAACAAAGTCATATTGGCTGAGTTGAAATGGAGATTACAGGACGCAAAGGGAGCCTGGGCCGAAGAGCTCCCACAAGTCCTATGGGCATACTGAACAACGCCACATTCCAACACAAAGGAATCACCCTTCCAATTAGCGTATGGAATGGAGGCAATGATCCTAGTAGAGATTGAAGAAGTGTCGCCTAGAGTGATCTACTATAGTGAAGAAGCCAACTCCCAACTTCAAAGGGAAGAACTCGACCTACTTCCGGAAGTCCAAGAAAGAGCCCGGATTAAGGAAGAAACATTAAAACGTCGAATGGCTTCGAGATACAATCAAAAGGTAGTACATCGAGCTTTTGCTGAGAACGACCGCATCCTAATCCGAAATGATATCGGAACAACCCGACTTGGATAAGGAAAGCTGGCAGTAAACTGGAAAGGACCCTACCGAGTCATAGAAGTACTTGGAAAGGGCTACTACAGACTGTCTGAACTCGATGGGTGAGAGCTTCCTAGGTCATGGCACGCCTGCAATCTAAGAAGGTACTATAGTTAGGGATGATAAAGGATCTTAGGATAAGGCACACTCTTTTTTCTGAAAAGCTTTTTTAATAAGGCGCCAAGCTAAGACCTACAAATCACCCGACTTAGAGGATAAACCTCCCACATGTATATATTTGTATTTTCATCTGAATAAAATCTGTTTAAATCTTCTACAAATGCTCAAGCCGCATTAATCTAAAACATTCATCATCCGATTATAAAGCTACAGATCGGCAGAAAGTGAAAATCAAATTCACTACACGATCACGATAAATACCAAAGATGAAAACCAAATTCATCAAAAGGTCGATCAAATGAGGGTTAAACCCAATCTCTACAAAATCGGCAAAGATGAAAATAGAATAATGCAAGAAGTTATAGAAAGTGGTCTGGTGCGCGAAATTGTGAACAATACTTTTTCACAACTCTCATAATCCCCGGACATGAACCCCAAAAACTTTGGTGTTCAATACCATGGCATTACACAACTTCGCACAACTAACCAGCAAGTGCACTGGGTCGTCCAAGTAATAAACCTTACGCGAGTAAGGGTCGATCCCACGGAGATTGTTAGTATTGAAGCAAGCTATCGTCATCTTGTAAATCTTAGTCAGGCAAACTCAAATGGTAATGGTGATGAACGAAAATAACAAAAAGGTAAAGATAGAGATACTTATGTAATTCATTGGTAGGAACTTCAGATAAGCGCATGAAGATGCCTTCCCTTCCGTCTCTCTGCTTTCCTACTGTCTTCATCCAATCCTTCTTATTCCTTTCCATGGCAAGCTTGTGTAGGGTTTCACCGTTGTCAATGGCTACCTCCCATCTTCTCAGTGAAAACGATTGCATATGCTCTGTCACAGCACGCGGAATTCAGCTGTCGGTTCTCGGTCAGGCCGGAATAGAATCCATCGATTCTTTTGTGTCTGTCACTAACGCCCCGCCTGCTAGGAGTTTGAAGCACGTCACAGCCATTCAGTCATTGAATCCTACTCAGAATACCACAGACAAGGTTAGACCTTCCGGATTCTCTCGAATGCCGCCATCAGTTCTTGCCTATACCACGAAGACTCTGATCTCACGGAATGGTTGGCTCGTTTGTCAGGCGAGCATTCGGTTGTCAGGCGATCAACCATGCATCGTGCAATCAGGAATCCAAGAGATATTCACCCAATCGAAGGTAGAACGGAGGTGGTTGTCAGTCACACGTTCATAGGTGAGAATGATGATGAGTGTCACGGATCATCACATTCATCAAGTTGAAGAACAAGTGATATCTTAGAACAAGAACAAGTGGAATTGAATGGAAGAACAATAGTAATTGCATTAATACTCGAGGTACAGCAGAGCTCCACACCTTAATCTATGGTGTGTAGAAACTCCACCGTTGAAAATACATAAGAACAAGGTCTAGGCATGGCCGTGAGGCCAGCCTCCCAATGATCTAAGAACTAGATGTCCAAAGATAGATCAAAGGATCTAAAATAATCCAAAGATTCAAATACAATAGTAAAAGGTCCTACTTATAGAAAACTAGTAGCCTAAGATTTACAGAAATGAGTAAATGACATAAAAATCCACTTCCGGGCCCACTTGGTGTGTGCTTGGGCTGAGCAATGAAGAATTTTCGTGTAGAGACTCTTCTTGGAGTTAAACGCCAGCTTTTATGCCAGTTTGGGCGTTTAACTCCCATTTGGGTGCCAGTTCCGGCGTTTAACGCTGGAATTCTTGAAGGTGACTTTGAGCGCCAGTTTGGGCCATCAAATCTTGGGCAAAGTATGGACTATCATATATTGCGGGAAAGCCCAGGATGTCTACTTTCCAACGCCGTTTAGAGAGCGCTAATTGGGCTTTTGTAGCTCCAGAAAATCCACTTCGAGTGCAGGGAGATCAGAATCCAACAGCATCTGCAGTCCTTTTTAGTCTCTGAATCAGATTTTTGCTCAGGTCCCTCAATTTCAGCCAGAAAATACTTGAAATCACAGAAAAACACACAAACTCATAGTAAAGTCCAGAAAAGTGAATTTTAACTAAAAACTAATAAAAATATACTAAAAACTAACTAGATCATACTAAAAACATACTAAAAACAATGCCAAAAAGCATACAAATTATCCGCTCATCACAACACCAAACTTAAATTGTTGCTTGTCCTCAAGCAACTGAAAATCAAATAAGATAAAAAGAAGAGAATATGCAATGAATCCCAAAAACATCTGTGAAGATCAGTATTAATTAGATGAGCGGGGCTTTTAGCTTTTTGCCTCTGAATAGTTTTGGCATCTCACTCTATCCTTTGAAATTCAGAATGATTGGCTTCTTTAGGAACTCAGAATCCAGATAGTGTTATTGATTCTCCTAGTAGAGTATGATGATTCTTGAACATAGCTACTTATTGAGTCTTGGCTGTGGCCCAAAGCACTCTGTCTTCCAGTATTACCACCGGATACATACATGCCACAGACACATAATTGGGTGAACCTTTTCAGATTGTGACTCAGCTTTGCTAGAGTCCCCAATTAGAGGTGTCCAGGGTTCTTAAGCACACTCTTTTTGCCTTGGATCACAACTTTATTTTTTCTTTTTCTTTCTTTTTCTCCCCTTTTCTCTATTTTTTTCGATTTTTTTTTTCTGTATTCACTGCTTTTTCTTGCTTCAAGAATCATTTTTATGATTTTTCAGATCCTTAGTAACATGTCTCCTTTTTCATCATTCTTTCAAGAGCCAACATTCATGAACCACAAATTCAAGATACATATGCACTGTTTAAGCATACATTCAGAAAACAAAAGTAATGCCACCACATCAAAATAATTAAACTGTTATAAAATTCAAAATTCATGCAATTCTTTTCTTTTTCAATTAAGCACATTTTTATTCAAGAAAGGTGATGGATTCATAGGACATTCATAACTTTAAGGCATAGACACTAAGACACTAATGATCACAAGACACAAACATGGATAAACATAAGCATAAAATTCGAAAAACAGAAGAATAAAGAACAAGGAAATCAAAGAACGGGTCCACCTTAGTGATGGCGGCTCTTTCTTCCTCTTGAAGATCCTATGGAGTGCTTGAGCTCCTCAATGTCTCTTCCTTGTCTTTGTTGTTCCTCTCTCATGGTTCTTTGATCTTCTCTTATCTCATGGAGGAGGATGGAATGTTCTTGGTGCTCCCCCCTTAGTTGTCCCATGTTGGACTCAATTCTCCTAGGGAGGTGTTGATTTGCTCCCAATAGTTTTGTGGAGGAAAGTGCATCCCTTGAGGCATCTCAGAGATTTTATGAGGAGGAATTTCCTCATGCTTGCTCCATCCTTTTCTTAGTGATGGGCTTGAGGTCATGCCTTCTCAGTTGAACCGGCTTCCCTCTTGAGTTTCTCTTTCATTGAGCGCCCTCTTCACAAATGTTTATGAGGACTTGGTCCAACCTTTGATCAAAGTTGACCCTTTTTGAGTTTGAAAGGGATCTCGGGGATCACCTTCTTCAAGGCCACAACTTCATAGAAGTGGTCTTGATGCACCCTTGAGATGAATCTCTCCATCTCCCATGACTCGGAGGTGGAAGCTTTTGCCTTCCCTTTCCTCTTTCTAGAGGTTTCTCCGGCCTTGGATGCCATAAATGGTTATGGAAAAACAAAAAGCAATGCTTTTACCACACCAAACTTAAAATGTTTGCTCGTCCTCGAGCAAAAGAAGAAAGAAGAGAGTAGAAGAAGAAGAAATGAGGGGAAAGGGAATGGCTTTAATTCGGCCAAAGGGGAGAGAAATGGTGTTTAGGAGGTGTGAAAATGAAGGAGTGAAGGAGGGTTTATATAGGAGAGGGAGAGAGGGATGTTCGGCCATTTGAGGGTGGGTTTGGTTAGGAAAGTGGTTTGAATTTGAATGGTGGGGTAGGTGGGGTTTTATGAAGGATGGATGTGAGTGGTGAAGAGAAAGATGGGATTTGATAGGTGAAGGTTTTTTGGGGAAGAGGTATTGAGGTGATTGGTGAATGGGTGAAGAAGAGAGAGAGAGTGGTAGGGTAGGTGGGGATCCTGTGGGGTCCACAGATCCTGAGGTGTCAAGGAAAAGTCATCCCTGCACCAAATGGCATTCAAAATCACGTTTTGAGCCATTTCTGGCGTTAAACGCCGGGCTGGTGCCCATTTCTGGCGTTTAACGCCAGTCTGGTGCCCCTTTCTGGCGTTAAACGCCCAGAATGGTGCCAGACTGGGCGTTAAACGCCCAACAGCTAACCTCACTGGCGTTTAAACGCCAGTGGGTGCGTCCTCCAGGGTGTGCTATTTTTCTTCCTGTTTTTCATTCTGTTTTTGCTTTTTTCATTAATTTTGTGACTTCTCATGATCATTAACCTACAAAAGACATAAAATAACAAAAGAAAATAGTTAATTATAAAACATTGGGTTGCCTCCCAACAAGCGCTTCTTTAATGTCAGTAGCTTGACAGAGGACTCTCATAGAGTCTCACAGATATGCAGAGCCATGTTGGGACTCCCAACACCAAACTTAGAGTTTGAATGTGGGGTTCAACACCAAACTTAGAGTTTGGTTGTGGCCTCCCAACACCAAACTTAGCGTTTGACTGTGGGGGCTCTGTTTGGCTCTGCTTTGAGAGAAGCTCTTCATGCTTCCTCTCCATGATGACAGAGGGATATCCTTGAGCCTTAAACACCAAGGATTCTTCATTCACTTGAATGATCAACTCTCCTCTATCAACATCAATCACAGCCTTTGCTGTGGCTAGGAAGGGTCTGCCAAGGATGATGGATTCATCCATGCACTTCCCAGTCTCTAGGACTATGAAATCAGTAGGGATGTAATGGTCTTCAACTTTAACCAGAACATCCTCTACAAGTCCATGGGCTTGTTTTCTTGAGTTGTCTGCCATCTCTAATGAGATTTTTGCAGCTTGCACCTCAAAGATCCCTAGCTTCTCCATTACAGAGAGAGGCATGAGGTTTACACTTGACCCTAAGTCACACAAGGCCTTTTTGAAGGTCATGGTGCCTATGGTACAAGGTATTGAAAACTTCCCAGGATCCTGTCTCTTTTGAGGCAGTTTCTGCCTATACAAGTCATCCAGTTCTTTGGTGAGCAAAGGAGGTTCATCCTCCCAAGTCTCATTTCCAAATAACTTGTCATTCAGCTTCATGATTGCTCCAAGGTATTTAGCAACTTGCTCCTCAGTGACATACTCATCCTCTTCAGAGGAAGAATACTCATCAGAGCTCATGAATGGCAGAAGTAAGTCCAATGGAATCTCTATGGTCTCAGTTTGAGCCTCAGATTCCCATGGTTCCTCATTGGGGAACTCAGTGGAGGCCAGTGGACGTCCATTGAGGCCGTCCTCAGTGGCGTTCACTGCCTCTTCTCCTTCCCAAAATTCGGCCATGTTGATGGCCTTGCACTCTCCTTTTGGATTTTCTTCTGTGTTGCTTGGGAGAGTACTAGGAGGGAGTTCAGTAATTTTCTTGCTCAGCTGGCCCACTTGTCCTTCCAAATTTCTAATGGAGGACCTTGTTTCAGTCATGAAACTTTGAGTGGTTTTGATTAAATCAGAGACCATGGTTGCTAAGTCAGAGTTATTCTGCTTAGAACTCTCTGTCTGTTGCTGAGAAGATGATGGAAAAGGCTTGCTATTGCTAAACCTGTTTCTTCCACCATTGTTATTGAAACCTTGTTGAGGTCTCTGTTGATCCTTCCATGAAAGATTTGGATGATTCCTCCATGAAGGATTGTAGGTGTTTCCATAGGGTTCTCCCATGTAATTCACCTCTTCCATTGAAGGGTTCTCAGGATCATAAGCTTCTTCCTCAGATGAAGCTTCCTTAGTACTGCTTGGTGCATTTTGCATTCCAGACAGACTTTGAGAAATCATATTGACTTGTTGAGTCAATATTTTGTTCTGAGCCAATATGGCATTCAGAGTGTCAATCTCAAGAACTCCTTTCTTCTGACTAGTCCCATTGTTCACAGGATTTCTTTCAGAAGTGTACATGAATTGGTTATTTGCAACCATTTCAATCAGTTCTTGAGCCTCAGTAGGCGTCTTCTTCAGATGAAGAGATCCTCCAGAAGAGCTATCCAAAGACATCTTGGACAGTTCAGAGAGACCATCATAGAAAATACCTATGATGCTCCATTCAGAAAGCATATCAGAAGGACACTTTCTGATTAATTGTTTGTATCTTTCCCAAGCTTCATAGAGGGATTCTCCTTCCTTCTGTCTGAAGGTTTGGACTTCCACTCTAAGCTTACTCAATTTTTGAGGTGGAAAGAACTTTGCCAAGAAGGCATTGACTAGCTTTTCCCAAGAGTCCAGGCTTTCTTTAGGTTGAGAATCCAACCATGTTCTAGCTCTGTCTCTTACAGCAAAAGGGAATAGCATAAGTCTGTAGACCTCAGGGTCAACCCCATTAGTCTTAACAGTGTCACAGATTTGCAAGAATTCAGCTAAAAACTGATGAGGATCTTCCAATGGAAGTCCATGAAACTTGCAATTCTGTTGCATTAGAGAAACTAATTGAGGCTTAAGCTCAAAGTTATTTGCTCCAATGGCAGGGATAGAGATGCTTCTCCCATAGAAGTTGGGAGTAGGTGCAGTAAAGTCACCCAGCACCTTCCTTGCATTGTTGGCATTGTTGTTGTTTTCGGCTGCCATGTGTTCTTCTTCTTTGAAGAATTCGGTTAGGTGCTCTAAAGAGAGTTGTGCTTTGGCTTCTCTGAGCTTTCTCTTCAAGGTCCGTTCAGGTTCAGGATCAGCCTCAACAAGAATGCCTTTGTCTTTGCTCCTGCTCATAAGAAAGAGAAGAGAACAAGAAAATGTGGAATCCTCTATGTCACAGTATAGAGATTCCTTTAGGTGTCAGAAGAAAAGAAGAGTAGAAGACAGAAGTAGAAAATTCGAACTTATCAAAGAAGATGGAGTTCGAATTTTGCATTAGGGGATAGTGTTAGTCCATAAATAGAAGGATGTGAGAAGGAGGGAAGTAATTTTCGAAAATTAAGTAAAAAAATTGAAAACATTTTTGAAAAACATTACTTAATTTTCGAAAATGAAAGTGGAAAAGAAATCAAATGATTTTTGAAAAAGATTTTGAAATTAGAAATCAAGAAGATTTGATTGAAAAATTGTTTTGAAAAAGATGTGGTTAAGAAAATATGATTGATTTTAAAAAAATGTGATTGAGAAGATATGATTTGAAAAACATTTTAAAAAGATTTGATTTTGACAATTAAAAACTTGGCTAACAAGAAAAGATATGATTCAAACATTAAACCTTTCTCAACAGAAAAGGCAACATACTTGAAATGTTGAATCAAATCATTAATTGATAGTAAGTATCTTAGAAAATGGAAAGAAATTGCTTTTGAAAAAGATTTGATTGAAAAATTGATTTGAAAAAAGATTTGATTTTGAAAAAGTTTGAAAACTTGAAAAAAAATCTGATTTGAAAACAAAATCTTCCCCCTTTAGCCATCCTGGCGTTAAACGCCCAGAATGGTGCACATTCTGGCGTTTAACGCCCAAAACACTACCTTTTTGGGCGTTAAACGCCCAACCAGGTACCCTGGCTGGCGTTTAAACGCCAGTCTGTCCTTCTTCACTGGGCGTTTTGAACGCCCAGCTTTTTCTGTGGAATTCCTCTGCTGTATGTTCTGAATCTTCAATTCTTCTTATTATTGACTTGAGAAGACACAAATTAAAAATATTTTTGGATTTTTAATAATAAGGAAAAATCAAAATGCAACAAGAATCAAATAACAATGCATGCAAGACACCAAACTTAGCAGTTTGTATACTACTGACACTAACAAAATGAAAATGCAAATGAGACACACAAGACACTCAAGTCAATATAATTCAAAGATTAGAGAAAGTAAATCATCAAGAACATCTTGAAGATCACCAAGATACATGAATGAATGCATGCAATTGACACCAAACTTAAGATGAGACACTAGACTTAAACAAGAAATTTTTGGATTTTATGATTTTGTAATTTTTTCGTGCTTTTCGAAAATTAAGTGGAAAAAGATATCAAAATTCTTAATGAGAATTCCAGGAATCAGTGCAATGCTAGTCTAAGACTCCGGTCCAGGAATTAGACATGGCTTCACAGCCAGCCAAGCTTTCAAAGAAAGCTTCGGTCCAAAACACTAGACATGGCCAAAGGCCAGCCAAGCCTTAGCAGATCACTGCTCCAAAAGCAAGATTGATAAAAATCAACAAGCTCTTGTGATGATAAGTTGAAACCTCGGTCCAATGAGATTAGACATGGCTTCTCAGCCAGCCAGACTTCAACAAATCATCATGAAACTCTAGAATTCATCTTCAAGAATTTCGAAAAAAAATAAATACCTAATCTAAGCAACAAGATGAACCGTCAGTTGTCCAAACTAGAACAATCCCTGGCAATAACGCCAAAAAACTTGGTGTTGTTGCCGGATCTTGGCACTGATGTTACCAAAAGCTTGCTCAAAACTTGAACAATCCCCGGCAACGGCGCCAAAAACTTGGTGCGCGAAATTGTGAACAATACTTTTTCACAACTCTCATAATCCCCGGACATGAACCCCAAAAACTTTGGTGTTCAATACCATGGCATTACACAACTTCGCACAACTAACCAGCAAGTGCACTGGGTCGTCCAAGTAATAAACCTTACACGAGTAAGGGTCGATCCCACGGAGATTGTTAGTATTGAAGCAAGCTATGGTCATCTTGTAAATCTTAGTCAGGCAAACTCAAATGGTAATGGTGATGAACGAAAATAACAAAAAGGTAAAGATAGAGATACTTATGTAATTCATTGGTAGGAACTTCAGATAAGCGCATGAAGATGCCTTCCCTTCCGTCTCTCTGCTTTCCTACTGTCTTCATCCAATCCTTCTTATTCCTTTCCATGGCAAGCTTGTGTAGGGTTTCACCGTTGTCAATGGCTACCTCCCATCCTCTCAGTGAAAACGATTGCATATGCTCTGTCACAGCACGCGGAATTCAGCTGTCGGTTCTCGGTCAGGCCGGAATAGAATCCATCGATTCTTTTGCGTCTGTCACTAACGCCCCGCCTGCTAGGAGTTTGAAGCACGTCACAGCCATTCAGTCATTGAATCCTACTCAGAATACCACAGACAAGGTTAGACCTTCCGGATTCTCTCGAATGCCGCCATCAGTTCTTGCCTATACCACGAAGACTCTGATCTCACGGAATGGTTGGCTCGTTTGTCAGGCGAGCACTCGGTTGTCAGGCGATCAACCATGCATCGTGCAATTAGGAATCCAAGAGATATTCACCCAATCGAAGGTAGAACGGAGGTGGTTGTCAGTCACACGTTCATAGGTGAGAATGATGATGAGTGTCACGGATCATCATATTCATCAAGTTGAAGAACAAGTGATATCTTAGAACAAGAACAAGTGGAATTGAATGGAAGAACAATAGTAATTGCATTAATACTCGAGGTACAGCAGAGCTCCACACTTTAATCTATGGTGTGTAGAAACTCCACCGTTGAAAATACATAAGAACAAGGTCTAGGCATGGCCGTGAGGCCAGCCTCCCAATGATCTAAGAACTAGATGTCCAAAGATAGATCAAAGGATCTAAAATAATCCAAAGATTCAAATACAATAGTAAAAGGTCCTACTTATAGAAAACTAGTAGCCTAAGATTTACAGAAATGAGTAAATGACATAAAAATCCACTTCCGGGCCCACTTGGTGTTTGCTTGGGCTGAGCAATGAAGCATTTTCGTGTAGAGACTCTTCTTGGAGTTAAACGCCAGCTTTTATGCCAGTTTGGGCGTTTAACTCCCATTTGGTGCCAGTTCCGTCGTTTAACGCTGGAATTCTTGAAGGTGACTTTGAGCGCCGGTTTGGGCCATCAAATCTTGGGCAAAGTATGGACTATCATATATTGCTGGAAAGCCCAGGATGTCTACTTTCCAACGCCGTTGAGAGCGCGCCAATTGGGCTTCTGTAGCTCCAGAAAATCCACTTCGAGTGCAGGGAGGTCAGAATCCAACAGCATCTGCAGTCCTTTTTAGTCTCTGAATCAGATTTTTGCTCAGGTCCCTCAATTTCAGCCAGAAAATACCTGAAATCACAGAAAAACACACAAACTCATAGTAAAGTCCAGAAAAGTGAATTTTAACTAAAAACTAATAAAAATATACTAAAAACTAACTAGATCATACTAAAAACATACTAAAAACAATGCCAAAAAGCATACAAATTATCCGTTCATCATGGTCCATAGAAAGGACCTGACGAAGTCCTAAAAAAATGGACTACTAAAAAATAACTTAAAGACTGGCCGACGTAAAGAGGCCGGACCAGTCACAATAACCAAAGTTATAAGTACATCCCTGGAAAGAGGTCTGGCCAGCCCTATAAAAGAGCATTACTATAACTTAGAATGGCCCGACATGACAAGGTCGGCCCAAAACATAAAAGTTATAAAAGTAATCCCTGAAAGAGACATAAACAAGGTCCAAAAAAGAGGATTACAGAAATAACTTAGAAGGGCCCGACATGACAAAGTCAGCCCAAAGCATAAAAGCTATAAAAAGTAATCCCTGAAAGAGACCTGAACAAGGTCCAAGAAAGAGGATTACAGAAATAACTTAGAAGGGCTCGACATGACAAAGTCGGCCCAGAACATAAAAGTTATAAAAGTAATCCCTGAAAGAGACCTGAACAAGGTCCAAGAAAGAGGATTACAGAAATAACTTAGAAGGGCCCAACATGACAAAGTCGGCCCTAAATCTAAAAGTTGTAAAAATTAATCCCTGAAAGAGACCTGAACAAGGTCCAAGAAAGAGGATTATAGAAATAACTTAGAAGGGCCCGACATGACAAAGTCAGCCCAAAGCATAAAAGCTATAAAAAGTAATCCCTGAAAGAGACCTGAACAAGGTCCAAGAAAGAGGATTACAGAAATAACTTAGAAGGGCTCGACATGACAAAGTCGGCCCAGAACATAAAAGTTATAAAAGTAATCCCTGAAAGAGACCTGAACAAGGTCCAAGAAAGAGGATTACAGAAATAACTTAGAAGGGCCCAACATGACAAAGTCGGCCCTAAATCTAAAAGTTGTAAAAATTAATCCCTGAAAGAGACCTGAACAAGGTCCAAGAAAGAGGATTATAGAAATAACTTAGAAGGGCCCGACATGACAAAGTCAGCCCAAAGCATAAAAGCTATAAAAAGTAATCCCTGAAAGAGACCTGAACAAGGTCCAAGAAAGAGGATTACAGAAATAACTTAGAAGGGCTCGACATGACAAAGTCGGCCCAGAACATAAAAGTTATAAAAGTAATAACTGAAAGAGACCTGAACAAGGTCCAAGAAAGAGGATTACAGAAATAACTTAGAAGGGCCCAACATGACAAAGTCGGCCCTAAATCTAAAAGTTGTAAAAATTAATCCCTGAAAGAGACCTGAACAAGGTCCAAGAAAGAGGATTATAGAAATAACTTAGAAGGGCCCGACATGACAAAGTCAGCCCAAAGCATAAAAGCTATAAAAAGTAATCCCTGAAAGAGACCTGAACAAGGTCCAAGAAAGAGGATTACAGAAATAACTTAGAAGGGCTCGACATGACAAAGTCGGCCCAGAACATAAAAGTTATAAAAGTAATCCCTGAAAGAGACCTGAACAAGGTCCAAGAAAGAGGATTACAGAAATAACTTAGAAGGGCCCAACATGACAAAGTCGGCCCTAAATCTAAAAGTTGTAAAAATTAATCCCTGAAAGAGACCTGAACAAGGTCCAAGAAAGAGGATTATAGAAATAACTTAGAAGGGCCCGACATGACAAAGTCAGCCCAAAGCATAAAAGCTATAAAAAGTAATCCCTGAAAGAGACCTGAACAAGGTCCAAGAAAGAGGATTACAGAAATAACTTAGAAGGGCTCGACATGACAAAGTCGGCCCAGAACATAAAAGTTATAAAAGTAATCCCTGAAAGAGACCTGAACAAGGTCCAAGAAAGAGGATTACAGAAATAACTTAGAAGGGCCCAACATGACAAAGTCGGCCCTAAATCTAAAAGTTGTAAAAATTAATCCCTGAAAGAGACCTGAACAAGGTCCAAGAAAGAGGATTATAGAAATAACTTAGAAGGGCCCGACATGACAAAGTCAGCCCAAAGCATAAAAGCTATAAAAAGTAATCCCTGAAAGAGACCTGAACAAGGTCCAAGAAAGAGGATTACAGAAATAACTTAGAAGGGCTCGACATGACAAAGTCGGCCCAGAACATAAAAGTTATAAAAGTAATCCCTGAAAGAGACCTGAACAAGGTCCAAGAAAGAGGATTACAGAAATAACTTAGAAGGGCCCAACATGACAAAGTCGGCCCTAAATCTAAAAGTTGTAAAAATTAATCCCTGAAAGAGACCTGAACAAGGTCCAAGAAAGAGGATTATAGAAATAACTTAGAAGGGCCCGACATGACAAAGTCGGCCCAAAACATAAAAGTTACAAAAGTAATCCCTGAAAGAGACCTGAACAATGTCCAAGAAAGAGGATTACAAAATAACTTATAAGGACCCGACGTAATGAAGTCGGCCCAAAACATAAAGCTATAAAGTAATCCCTGGAAGAGACCTAAACAAGGTAAAAAAAAAGAGGATTACTAACAACAACTTGGACAAAACCGACATGACGAAATCGGCGACCTCAGCATTATACAAAGAAATTCCTAATAAAGACCTAAACAATGTCCAAGCAAAACGAATTGCTGGAAATAACACCAGGCAAAGGAATCAAGCCAATCCAAAGAGGTCAGACAACGAAAAGTTCCAACACTCCCAAAAACCGAAAGGTATCAAGACGAGTGCAGACAGACATGATATAAAAACTACTAATTATAATAATAGCAAGCTTCAGAGGCCACCAAAATCAGCCCCAAAAGCTTGGAAACTACTTTGTTTTTCAAAATAAAGTTGCTAAACAAGCAACTAAAAGAGTGTCAACAGTCAGCAAACACCATTTACAAAAAAAAAGTTCAAAAGCCCATAGGCAGGGCCATACGCCAATATATCAAGAATAACTAAAGAGGATCCAAAGGTTTCCCAGTAGCCGCATCAACATGGGGCGAAGGAAGACGAGTTTGGAGAGGCACAGCATCCACTGTCCCATCCTCTCGGTTCAAGATTTGACAATCAGGTTCTGGCTCAATTCTGGCTGAAGGAGTTGAAGAAGTCGGCACGACAAAAGCCTTGGCAGCAGGCGCAGGAGGAGGTTCAGCATCATCATCATCAGGGTCGTTAGGGACAATCTTACCATCCCTCACAACATTATCGAGGCTAAAGAGGGTAAGGTCGAGCTCGGGTGCAAGAACCCGAACCTGCTCCTTTAAGTTCTCATAAGCAGTAGTCACGCTCCCCACAAGGTGACCCTGGAGCTCGGTATAATCATCCTAGGTAATCTCCAAATCACCCCTGAGACGCACCACTTCTCTGTAGGCCGAAACATAGCTCTCCTTGTGCTTCAACGCTGTGTCTTGAGCCAACTTCACAGAAGCCGCCAAGACCATAGAACTAGCCTTTTCAGCCTCTAATTCTTTCTCCACCTTCGCCAACTTTACCTCCAGCTCCTCCTTCAAACCTTTTATCCTATCAAACTTCGACTTAGCCTCCATCATGAAAGATTTTGTAGCATGGACCGGGATACCCTGAGCAGTTCAAAAAAAAGCCGCACCCATATGAGCCATCTTCACACTACTTTTAGTTATGAACTCTAGGTGATGAAGAATAGACACATCATCCATTGAAACACCTCCATAGGGGGCAATCTGCTGGTCGATAAACTTGACGGCATCAAAATCAGGGGCATCAAGGTTAAAGGGCTCAGATGCTTTTTGCTTTTTTGGAGGAGGAGCGCCAGAAGCAGCAGCTGAAGTTTGTGGAGGGTCAGCCAGACGAACCCGGGGAGTAGGGATTACCCTCCTCGGCCCAGGTGAGCTCAGCACGGGTGGCTTCACCTGAACCTGAGAAGACCCCTCTCCTGCCGCCTTAGCCGATATGTTTAGAGCAGCAGTAGCCTTCCATGCCTTTCTGAAGGCCTTCGTGGAGTCATTGTTAAATCAACTACAGTAATGGGTTACAATCGCAAAATAAGAGGAAGCAAAGCTAAAAACAAAGGATAAAAACAAGTCAGATAGTACCCAACGCAGTTTGGACCAGGGATGGGTTCCCCAGAAACTTTTTGGTATCAAGGTGGGGAGGTTCCCCCCCATATGTCCTCTAGAACAATTACAAAAGCCCACTCGACCTCGTCAAGCATTTCCCATGTATAACAAGACACTGTCACAGTCTTTTGCCATTCTAGAGGAAAAGTAGGCTCATCAAGAAAAAAGGGGCGAGCCCCCTCAACAGCTCGAACTTTAAAGAAATGGTTCTTAAAGACCTTAAAGGACTCATCATACATGGAAAAAACTTTATGTCCCTGGGCAAATCTAAAAGAAACCCAAGAAGCTTTCTTTTGGAAGAAGCCTCAGGCTTGGCCGAAACGAAGAGATAAAGAAAGAGAATATCAGAAGGTTTGATGCCTAATTCATGACAAAGCAACTGAAAGATCTTGATAAAGCCCCAGGAATTCGGATGGAGCTGGGATGGGGCAACGTTACACGACCACAACAAGTCAGTCTCAAAAGCAGTAAAGGGAAAGGTAATGTTCAACTGGCTGAAGAAATATTCATAGGCATAGAAGAAGGGACGCTCCCCCTCGACCAAGGTTGGAAAACAAACCCTCTCGTTAGAGTCAAGCGCTACAAGCTCATAATCCCTCTCCTGGGCACCGCTACCACAAACCCTATGATGTTTTCTCAGCTCTACGCAAAATTCAGCATCCCCCACAGAAACACACATTAAGACAAGGGAGTCCAGCCAATCGGACATCCCCTCAGGAACTTTAGAAGACATCTTTACAAAATTTTTGTGAGAAGACATGGCCAACTAGTCCTAAAAACAAAGAAAAGACGGATTACTAACAGACAAATAACTCAGACAGCAAAAATAAAACAGCAGAACGCAGACTCAGCAGTAAAAAGGAAAACCCTAGGACACAACCCAAGGACTAGGGGCATCCTTTGGAGGCAATAACAGAGTGAAGACCTACACCATCTCCCAACAAAGAAAACAACCCTTTTTTTCCTTTTAACAAAGTTATCAAAGGAGCAATAAAATAGCAGCTTAAACAAACGACAAAAAATGACAAACGAACATCAAAGATGCAGCCTTTTTTATGAAAAATTAAACAAAGCCAAAGCCATTATCCCAAAAAAGCAACCAGGATAGTAAAACATGCAAAGCCCTAGAAAACCCTAATCGTCAGGAGGAATACCAGAAACGTGCATCATAGCAACCAAACGTAACAAACGCAAAAAGGATCAAACTTTCCAGCATGCATTCAAACAAAATCAAAGCTTTACCAAAGGATCAAAGGAAAAAGCAATGGAAGAAGTAAAGAAGCAGAAAGTAGAACCAACCTGGAGAAAAGAGAAAAACTTTAAAGAAAAAACTGAAAGGCGGAGTGGATCGATGAAAATCATCCCTCGAAGCAGACCACTAACAAATACCAAAGACAAAGCATCACGAAAATGCAGGACGAATGCAGAGAAAAAGAGGGGAAGTTACAGAAAAGAAAAAACCTTCTTTTGGATACAAAATTCAAAATAAAAGAACCAAAAGAAATGGGGCATTAAAAGCCAATTAATGGGGGTATTAAACCCTCGCACGTTTCCAAAGCTAGAGCGCTAATGCAAGAGCGCGCGCTTTTTAGAAACAAAACATTTCACATTCAAAAGAAAGAAGAACACCCTACAAAGAAAAAATCGACAAAATGCTTGAGTTCGGCTTCATCCAAGAAGGATCAAAGTCCTCAGGCTAAGACCCGACATCAAGGGGAAAAACCGAGCTCGAGCAGGGGCACTGTTCATACCCAGGATCGAGCTGTTCGACCCGGGATGTCTACAGACAAAGCGACCGACCACTTCAGGTCAGGACAATCGGACCTCTTCTCAAGAGAGCTCGGCCCAATCACCAGGAAGATCCCAGCAAAGGGGCCCAACAGAGGAACACGATCCAAATCCTAAAACAGTCCAAGCCTATAGAGATAAGGGCGGTTCCCTTGAAGATAAGATGACCTCACTCAAAGATAAGATACGATAAGATAAGATAACGATCATATGTCCAGAAAGGTCACTCCACACCAGTATAAATACACTGGAGCACCCAGGTATAACTCATACTCTGATTCTACTAAAAACCTGCTTAATACACTTGCTAACTTAAGCATCGGAGTCCCTTGCAAGTACCACCACCCTCCGGTGACGAAGGATCAGCACCATCACCAAGTCCAACAAGTCGGACACAACAACTTCGACCAAAATAGAAGATCTCGTCCGAGATCGACCTATAGTTTCAGGTAACCCTCGAAACAGAAACGAAAGCTAAGAAAAACAAGCAACAAAGTTCTAAACCTAACGAAAACTAACAAACAAGCAAAAAAGCAAACATATTTACATATTCACAATAGCCAATAATAAAACACCATTGCGATTCCCCAGCAACAGTGCCATTTGATGAAGAGGAAATTGTTGTGTTGGTAAATAATTTCTCAATGAAATCTCGTTGCATGTATAGTTCTAAACCAACAAAAAATCCTCCCAATCAAAATTTTGTTGTCACAAGTACAAACCCCAATGAAAATTAACCTAAGTATTTAAACCTCGGGTCGTCTCACAAAGAAATTGCAATGAAGTGTTCAATTATTGGCTTTGAAGGAATAAGGGGGTTTGATTTATAATTGGCAAGAAAAATAAATGACAAGAAAGTAAAATGATAAGAACTAATAAAATAAATGAAAAGAACTCTTGGCTAGACATAGGTAATTGAGATCACCATCCTTGTCTACAAACCATATATTGACAATTATGAGGGACCATCTACTCTTATGCTTGAAGTAAGTATATTGTCTATCTCAACGCATTAAGTACGTCAAATAGGCTTGATCAACATCAATCCATAAGTCCTAACCTAGCTACTAATTAACTTAGTAGTAGGCTAGAGTCAATGGTTATCAAATTGACCACTAAGGGTTCTCAAATCACCAATTCCATGAGACCCAATGACTCAAGGTCACTCAGTTCTCTTAGCCTATGCCAAGAGTAAAAAAAACCACTCTAAATTGAAAGCATTTTAACAAACACATAGAGTGCAATAAACAGTGTCCCTGCTTGAGTTCAGACCTTTTTGTGAGATCGTGCTTTCAGAGCTTCAATCTCTTTGAGGAAGTTGTGCTCAAGCATCCTGACTTTGAGTAGTTTCTCCTTGTGCGAGTATAGTACTGCCCCTTTTAGTTTGTTGAGGGGGCTTTTCAGCCTTCTTCCGACTTGTTTGTCTTCACTGTTTGGGCTTTTTAGTCATAATCCAACAACTTTTTAGGTAATGTTCCGATGGGGAACCTTTTTACAGTTTGTTTAGATGACTTTTTAGTGCCATTTTGATTTGTGCTTTTGCCTTTTAAGTAGTGTCTTTTTTCAAGACTTCGTACCTTTCAGCAAAGCATTCCTGGCCTTCCTCTGGCCGTTGCGAGATGTCTTTGTCCCCTTTGTGGATCTTTGTAGAGTGTTGGTACTTTGTTGTCTGACCTCTTTTTTATCACTTTTGGTTTTGTCCACTTTCTGCTTAGTCAAGGTGGTCCTTAGGGCTAACTTGTCCGATGACTTTTTAGTGTTTTCGTAGAACACTTTTTAGTCAGTTTGAACAATTTTGATAGCCTTGTCATGGAGTCGTGGCTTTTTGGGCAGAGCTGTGTCCCTTCTAGTGCACGCCTTTCGTTGGTCCGACGTCTCCTTTCGATTCTTCCTCGAGTTATTTTTAGTAATCCATTTTTATTTGGACCTCGCCGGGTCTCTTTTTATGGATTACGTTTTATAACTTTGTCGCTTTAATCGGCTTGGGCCACTTCTTCATGACGGTCCCTTCTAAGTGGTGCACGAAATTGTGATCATCAACAACAGCACCAAAGACTTGGTAGCGCTTTCAAACGTGAATCACACTTTGTCACAACTCCGCACAACTAACCGGCAAGTGCACTGGGTCGTCCAAGTAATAAACCTTACGTGAGTAAGGGTCGAGCCCACGGAGATTGTTGGTATGAAGCAAGCTATGGTCATCTTGAAAATCTCAGTCAGACGGATTCAAATGGTTATGGAGTTTTCGAAAATAATAATAAATAAAACATAAAATAAAGATAGGTGTATGGAGATACTTCGTCCCTGTTGAATCTGTGCAACATACTGCTCTTTTACTTTCAATCCTTCATACTCTTTTTCATGGCAAGCTGTATGTAGGGCATCACCGTTGTCAATGGCTACTTCCCATCCTCTCAGTGAAAAAGTCCAAATGCTCTTGTCACAGCACGACTAATCATCTGTCGGTTCTCGATCATGTCAGAATAGAATCCATTGATTCTTTTGCATTTGTCATCACGCCCAACAATCGTGAGTTTAAAGCTTGTCACAGTCATCCAATCCCTAAATCCTACTCGGAATACCACAGACAAGGTTTAGACCTTCTAGATTCTCAGGAATGGCCGCCAATAATTCTAGCTTATACCACGAAGATTCTGATTAAGGAATCCAAGAGATATGCACTCGTTCTAAGGTAGAACAGAAGTGGTTGTCAATCACGCGTTCATAAGAATGGATGATGATGAGTGTCACAGATCATCACATCCATTATGTTGAAGTGCAACGGATATCTTGGAACAAGAATAAGCTGAACTGAATAGAAAATAGTAGTAATTGCATTAAAACTCGAGGTACAGCAGAAATGTAAATAGCTAAACTTAGAGTGCAAGAAATGTAAATTGCTTGAATCATAAAGGGATTTGGGAGCTGAGATTTCAGAAATTAAACAAGAAAATGTCAATAGTAATCAACCGAGAAGCAAAAGATGAATTAAAATGCAGCAGATCTAAACAGAAAAGAGAAAATGCTTGGAGAATTGAAACAGAAAGTAAATCCAACTCAATTGTAAAAACTAAAAGAAAAGTTGAATATCACAGGGGTTGAATGAGACTAAAAAACAAGTCTAGATCTCAATTCCTTCCTTGATCCAACAGAGAGTAGTTGCAGAAGAAAATAGAGATTAAAGCAGTAAAGAGAACTTAGATCCAAATCACAATTCCTTGAAATTATGCAGAAAATAACAAGAGAGATCTAAGATCAAGAATGAATCAAAATTCCTTCAATTCTCAATCCAATATTCAAATAAAAAGTGAAGAGTGTAGAAGTATGAACAGAGAAGAAGAAAATTCAATTTTCTATCCCAATTCCATAACCCAAAGCTAAAATCTCAACTGAGCTCCAAAAAATGAAAAATGAAAAGTAAAAGTGTCTAAAAGGTCGAAAGAAGGTCCTCTCTAAATCAAACTAACTTCTATTTATACACTTCCTATTTTTGAATTTTAGAATTTGGAGTGGACTTTTTAATTTGGTGGAGAATTGAATTAAATTGGAATTTTAGTTGAATTTGGACTATGGCTCACACTCCCAGTAGAGTGCTCGGTTTGCAAGGAGAGCGCAGCACTGCCCCTTGCCTTGACCACCAAATTTGAGTGACAAGCTCCTTGGACCAAGTATCAGGGTAGCACCTGGTTGTCACAAAGAGCACAGTGCTCCCTGGGCCTTGGCCTTGCCAAGTCTTGATGCGCACCAAGCCTTGTCCGTGTCAAGCTTGCTAGCACTCAGTGCATGGAAAAAGCACAACTCCTTTATTGCGTTGGTGATGTCCCCAGCTTCGAGCTCTTGGGGATGCAATTCAGTGCCTAATTTAAGGAATAACCAAAGGCAGCGCTTCTCCAGCTCCTTGGTTCGAACCCCAGTGAATACAATTTAGCAAATTTTGGCTTATTTTCCTTGTAAGGAGCGCTTCTCTTAGTCCCTTGGCTCATGGGTTCGAACCTTGTGGCCTCCACTAGCAAACATTTACCCTTGTGTTTTCTTGTGCCGAGCCCCGATAAAGTGAACAACGTTAACCGAGCGCTATGCTTTTTCTCTTGTTTCCTTGATCCTTATGGCGCTCGGTTGACAAGGAGAACGCAGCTTCCTTGCCCCTTCATTTCTTGGCTTTGTATAGTGCTCTCATAGAGAGCACTGTGCTCACTGAGAGAGCGCTATGGATTTTTTCCCTTGATGCACCACGCTTTTATTTCCTTTGGCCACACTTTATAGGCCACGCTTTCTCTTTTTTTTCTTTTCTTCACCTACAAGTAATCAAAACAACCAATCAAAGTATCACAAAATTCATAAAGTTTGTAAATCATGCAAAAACCAATTAATCTTAGCTTAAATCTCATGATTTAGTGTCAAATAAAGCATGGTTGATTGATTCAACAAAACCATGCAATTCCACTCTAAATCACTTACTTATAATGTAAGAAAGTGCATAAAACCTAATGAAAGAAGTAAAAATTGCTTGAAAAGCTAGCATAAGATGACTTTCATCAACTATCTAGGTCAGGACTCAGAAACAAATCATGTAGAAAAAGGGGTCATACCCTCGTTCCACCCCAGATTTATAAATATGAAGAATGACAATACGTCATAGAATGGAATCAAACATGTATTAAAGTAGAAAAGTAATAATATTAATCCATAGGAATAAGCAGAGCTCCTAACCTTACTCAGAAGGTTTAGCCACTTATATTTTATAGAAAATAATGTGTGATAAGTTCTGAGAGGCTGAAGATCCTAAACATGGGTGATTGATGAGTGGATAATTTATATGCTTTTTGGCATTGCTTTTAGGTAGTTTCTAGTATGTTTTAGTTACTTTTTAGTATATTTTTATTAGTTTTTATGCAAAAATCACATTGCTAGACTTTACTATGAGTTTGTGCATTTTTTCTATGATTTCAGGTATTTTCTGGCTGAAATTGAGGGACCTGAGCAAAAATCTTATTCAGAGGCTGAGAAAGGACTGCAGATGTTGTTGGATTCTGACCTCCCTACACTCGAAGTGGATTTTCTGTAGCTACAGAAACCCAATTGGCATGCTCTCAATTGCATTGGAAAGTAGACATTTTGGGCTTTCCATAAATGTATAATAGTTCATATTTTCTTTAGATTTGATGGCCCAAACTGGCATCCAAACGCCCACCAGAGACCCTTTTCTAGCTTAAAACGCTAGAACTGGCACCAAAGCTGGAGTTAAACGCCCAAACTGGCACCGAAATTGGCATTTGAACTCCAAGAACAGCCTATGCACGTGAAAGGTTCAATGATCAGCCCAAAAACAAACCAAGTGGGCCCCGAAAGTGGATTTATGCACTATCTACTCATTTTCTGTAAACCTGGTTTACTAGTTTAGTATAAATAGAACTTTTCACTATTGTTTTCACATCTGTGGACCACTTTTCGATCCTTTGATCAGATCTTTGAACCCTATTTTGATTGTATTATGCCATTGGGGAGGCTGGCCATTCGGCCATGCCTAGACCTTGTTCTTATGTATTTTCCAACGGTTGAGTTTCAACACCTCACAGATTAAGGTGAGGAGCTCTGCTGTTCCTCGAGTATTAATGCAAGTATTATTGTTTTTCTATTCAATTCATGCCTACTTCTCCTCCAAGATATACTCTTGTACTTAATTCAATTAAGTCAGAATGAGGGGGTGACCCGTGACAATCACCCAATCTTCGTTACTCGCTTAGCCAAGATCCGCATGCCTGACAACCACAAAGCGGTCTACATGATGTTCAACGTAGTCATTGGACGACAGCTGGAGTATACTCTCTTTGGTCTCTAACCCACGGATCTGAATCACCTCTCCTGACAACAGAGCATTCGAATCTGTGACGTTAGAACCTTTGTGGTATAAGCTATAATCAATTGGCAGCATTCTTGAGATTTGGAAAGTCTAAACCTTGTCTGTGGTATTCTGAGTAGGATCTAGGACAGGATGACTATGACGAGCTTCAAACCCGTTACTGTTGGACGCATTGACAGTGTGCAAAAGAATAAATGTATTCTATTCCGACATGATCGAGAATCGACAGCTGATTAGCCATGTGGGAAATCGTAGAGGACATATTTTCACTGAGAGGACGGATGGTAGCCATTGACAATGGTGATCCACCAACATACAGCTTGCCATGGAAGGGAGTACGCATGATTGGATGAAGACAATAGGAAAGCAAAGGTTCAGAGGCAACAAAGTATCTCCAAATGCTTATCTGAAATTCCCACCAAAGAAGTACATAAGTAACTGTATTTTATTTTCCGCTTTATTTATCTTTTAATTATCAACACCTCATAACCATTTGAATCCACCTGAATGAGATTTACAAGATGACCATAGCTTGCTTCAAACCGACAATCTCCATGGGATCGAACCCTTACTCACATAAGGTATTACTTGGACGACCCAGTGCACATGCTGGTCAACTACGCAGAGTTGCGAAAAGTGTGATCACAATTTCGCATACCAAGTTTTTGGCGCCATTGTCGGGGATTGTTTGAGTTTGGACAACTGACGGTTCATCTTGTTGCTTAGATTATGTAATTTTCTTCTTGTTCTATTTTCAAAAAAAAATTTCAAAATCTTTCAAAAAAATTTTTTTCTAGTTTCGAAATTTTTTCAAAAATTTTTTTTTTGGTGTTTCGTGTTTGAGTCTAGAGTCAAATTTTAAGTTTGGTGTCAATTGCATGTTTTTATTTTTCTAGCATTTTTCGAAAACTCATGCATATATTCTTCTTGATCTTCAAGTTGTTCTTGATGATTGTCTTTGTTTGATTATGCATTTTTAATTTTAGTGTCTAAGCATTAAAAATTTCTAAGTTTGGTTTCTTGCATGTTTTTCTTTTCTTAAAAATTTTTCAAAAATATGTTCTTGATGTTCATCATGATATTCAAAGTGTTCTTGGTGTTCATCTTGACATTCAAAGTGTCCTTGCATGCATTATGTGTTTCAATCTTAAATTATGTCTTGTGTCATTTTTGTGTTTTTCTCTCTCCTCATTAATTTAAAAAAAATCAAAAATAAATATCTTTTCCTTAATTGACTCATAAATTTCAAAATTTTGGGTTGACTTAGTCAAAATTAAAAAAAATTTAGTTGTTTCTTATTAGTCAAGTCAAAAATTCAATTTAAAAATTCTATCTTTTCAAACCTTTTTCAAAATCAAATATTTTTCATCTCTTTCATGTTTTTTGAAAATTCTTCAAAATAAATTTTTCAAAAACTTTTTCTTAATTTTATTTCATAATTTTCGAAATTATTACTAACAATTAATGATTTGATTCAAAAAATTCAAGTTTGTTACTTTCTTGTTAAGAAAGGTTCAATCTTTAAATTCTAGAATCATATCTTTTAGTTTCTTGTTAGTTATGTCATCAACCACAATTTTCAAAATCAAATCTTTTTAAATTTCTTTTTCAAATCTTTTTCAAAATAGATTTCAATCATATTTTTTTCAAAACTTAATTTCAAAATCTTTTTTCTAACTTCCTATCTTTTCAAAATTTATTTTCAAATCTTTTTCAATTAACTACTTGACTTTTTGTTTGATTTTAAAAAGTTTACTAATTCTTATCTTTTTCAGAACCACCTAACTACTTTTCTCTCTCCAATTTTAGAAAACCACTAACAACTTTTTCAAAAATCTTTTTAATTAACTAATTGTTTAAAACTCTAATTTTATTTTATTCCTTTCTTAATTTTCGAATACTAACTAATATTTAAAATAAAAACAAAAATATTTTTCCTTTTATTTAATATTCGAATTCCCTCTCCCTCATCTCTTTCTATTTATTCATTTATTTACTAACACTTCTCTTTATTTTCTCTCTACCTCATTCTTCTCTTCTTCTCTTCTTCTACTCACATAAAGGAATCTCTATACTGTGACATAGAGGATTCCTTTTCTTTTTTGTTCTCTTCTTTTTCACATGAGCAAGAACAAGGATAAAGATATTCTTGTTGAAGCCGATCCTGAACCTGAAAGGACTCTGAAGAAGAAGCTAAGAGAAGCTAAAGCACAATTCTCTGGAGAGGACCAAACATAAATTTTCCAAAAAGAAGAAGACATGGCAGCTGAAAATAACAACAATGTCAGAGATTCAAGGAATATTCTTGGTGACTATGCGGCACCAACTTCCAACTTCTATGGAAGAAGCATCTCAATTCATGCCATTGGAGCAAACAACTTTGAGCTTAAGCCTCAATTAGTTTCTCTAATGAAGCAGAACTGCAAATTTCATGGACTTCCATCAGAAGATCTTCATCAGTTTTTATCTGAATTCTTATAGATCTGTGATACTGTTAAGACCAATGGGGATGATTCCGAGGTCTACAAACTTATGCTTTTCCCTTTTGATGTAAGAGACAGAGCTAGAACATGGTTGGACTCACAACCTAGAGAAAGCCTAAACTCTTGGGACAAGCTGGTCAATGCTTTCTTGACCAAATTCTTTCCACCTCAAAAGATGAATAAGCTCAAAGTGGACGTCCAAACCTTCAGACAGAAGGAAGGTGAATCCCTCTATGCAGCTTGGGAAAGATACAAGCAATTAACCAAAAGGTGTCCTTCTGACATGTTTCCAAAATGGAGCATCATATGTATATTTTATGATGGTCTGTTTGAAATGTCAAAGATGTCATTTGATCATTCTGCTGGTGGATCCCTTCATCTGAAAACACCTGTAGAAGCCCAGGAACTCATTGAGATGGTTGCAAATAACCAGCTCATGTACACTTCTGAAAGGAATCCTGTGAATAATGGGGTAACTCAGAAGAAAGGAGTTCTTGAGATTGATACTCTGAATGCCATATTGGCTCAGAACAAAATATTGACTCAGCAAGTCAATATGATTTCTCAGAATCTGACTGGATTGCAAGCTGCATCTGGCAGTGTTAAAGAAACCTCCTATGAAGGAGAAGCTTATGACCCTGAGAATCCTGCAATGGAACAGGTGAATTACATGGGAGAATCCTATGGAAACACCTATAATCCTTCATAGAGGAATTATCCTAATTTCTCATGGAAAGATCAACAGAAGCCTTAACAAGGCTTCAATAACAATAATGGTGGGAGAAATAGGTTTGACAATAGCAAACCATTTTCATCATCTTCTCAGCAACAGACAGAAAATTCTGAGTAGAGCCTATCTGGCTTAGTAAATATAGTCTCTGATCTATCTAAGGCCACTCTCAGTTTCATGACTGAGGCATGGTCCTCCATCAGAAATTTGGAGGCACAAGTGTGTCAGCTGAGTAAAAGAGTTACTGAAACTCCTCCTAGTACTCTCCCAAGCAATACAGAAGAGAATCCAAAAAGAGAGTGCAAGGCCATCTACACGTCCAACATGGTCGAACCTGTAAAGGAGGGAAAGGCTGTGATTCCCAGTGAGGAAGACCTCATGGGACATCCACTGGCCAACAAGGAGTTCCCTATTGAGGAACCAAAGGAGTCTGAGGCTCATCTAGAGACCATATAGATTCCATTAAACTTTCTATTACCATTAATGAGTTCTAATGAGTATTCTTCCTCTAAAGAAGATGAAGTTATTACTGAAGAGCAAGTTGCTCAGTATCTAGGAGCAATCATGAAGGTGAATGCCAAATTATTTGGTAATGAGGCTTGGGAGGATGAACCTCCATTGCTCATCAGTGAACTAAATGCATTAGTTCAACTGAAGTTACCTCAGAAGAAAGAGGATCCCGGAAGGTTCTTAATACCTTGCAACATAGGCACCATGACCTTTGAGAAGGCTCTGTGTGACCTAGGGTCAAGTGTAAACCTCATGCCACTCTCTGTAATGGAGAAATTAGGGATCTTTGAGGTACAAACTGCAAGAATCTCACTAGAGATGGCAGACAAATCAAAGAAACAGGCTTATGGACTTGTATAGGACGTTTTGGTAAAGGTTGAAGGCTTTTACATCCCTGCTGACTTCATAATCCTAGACACCGGGAAGAATGAGGATGAATCCATCATCCTTGGAAGACCCTTCCTAGCCATAGCAAAAGTTGTGATTGATGTAGACACAGGAGAGTTAGTCCTTCAAGTGAATGAGGACTACCTTGTGTTTAAGGCTCAAGGATCTTCCTCTGTAAATATGGAGAAGAAGCATGAAAAACTTCATCCAATTCTCTCCATGCATAGTCAAGCAAAGCCCCCAAATCCAAACTCTAAGTTTGGTATTGGGAGGTCACAATCATGCTCTGAGCATCTGTGAAGCTCTGTAAGAGCTTCCTGTCAAGCTATTGACATTGAAGAAGCGCTTATTGGGAGGCAACCTAATTTTATTTATCTATATTAATTACTTTTTCATTTTGTTTTGCATTGTTATTTTATGTTTTCTTCAGGATGATGATCATGTGGAGTCACAATAACAACTGCAAAAATTAAAGCAAAATAAAAAATAGCGTCAAAAATAGCACACCCTCGAGGATGAGCTTAATGGCGTTTAAATGCCAGTAAGGATACCAAAATGGGCGTTCAACGCCAGCCTGGCACCATTCTGGGCGTTAAACACCAGACTGGCAGGCAAACTGGTGTTTAAAAGCCAGTAAAGCAAGAAAAATGGGCATTTAAATGCCCAGCCTAGCGCCATTCTAAGCGTTAAACGCCAGAACTGGCAGGCAGACTAGCGTTTAAATGCCAGAAAAAGGCAATAGACTGGCATTTAAACGCCAGAAAATGGCAGCAGACTAGCGTTTAAACGCCAAAAATGCCACACAGAGGGCGTTTGACTGCCAGAAAGGTGCAGGGATGAGAAATCCTTGACACCTCAGGATCTGTGGACCCCACAGGATCCCCACCTACCCTACCTCACTCTCTCTCCTCTTCACACCTCTCTATAACACTCTACCTAAAACACCACTCACCTATCAAATCTTACCCTCTTCCCCATGTTCTCTTTACCACTCACATCCATCCCCTAATTCCCAAAAACCCATTATAAAACCCCACCTACCTCACCATTCAAATTCAAACCATTTCCCTCCCATACCCACCCAACTTCACACGAACCCACCACTCCTCTTGCCCTATATATATACCCCCATTACTCCTCCACTTTCACCCATCACAAACACTTTTTCCCCCTTGGCCGAAACCCTCTCACGCCTCCATCTCCCACTTCTCTTCTTCTTCTACTCTCTTCTTTCTTCTTTTGCTTGAGGACGAGCAAACCTCTTAAGTTTAGTGTGGGAAAAATCCTTGCTTTTTAATTTTCCATAACCATTAATGGCATCTAAGGCCGGAGAAATCTCAAGGAAGAGGAAAGGGAAGGCAATTGCTTCCACCTTGGAGTCATGGGAGATGAAAAGATTCATCTCAAAAGCCCATTAAGACCACTTCTATGAGGTTGTAGCCAAGGAAAAGGTGATCCCCGAGGTCCCCTTCATGCTCAAAAGGAGCGAATATCCGGAGATCCAACATGAGATTAGGAGAAGAGGATTGGAAGCTCTCACCAATCCCATTCAACAAGTCAGAATCTTAATGTTTCAAGAGTTATATGCTAATGCATGGATCACTAAGAACCATGACCAAAGTATGAACCTGGACCCGAAGAATTGGCTCACAATGGTTCGGGGAAAATACTTAGATTTCAGCCCAGAAAATGTGAGATTGGCGTTCAACTTGCCAATCATGAGAGGAGATTCTCATCCTTTCACCAGAAAAGTCAACTTTGATAAAAGGTTGCACCAAGTCCTCAAGGACATCTGTGTGGAAGGAGCTCAATGGAAGAGAGATTTCAAAGGCAAGCCGGTTCAACTAAGAAGGCCGAACCTTAAGCCTGTGGCTAGAGGATGGTTGGAGTTCATCCAATACTCTATCATTCCTACTAGCAACCGATCCAAAGTAACTGTGGATCGGGCTATGATAAACGAAATTTAACATGCCGATTTAGAATTCAATAATGGATATGATCGTGAGTATAGTCTAATCGACATTCAAAACTTCGCATCAAACAATCCTACAATCTATAACCGAGAGTACTAGTCTCCCGAGTCGTCCTCCCTTGGAATTGTTA
Organism: Arachis hypogaea; assembly: GCF_003086295.3. NCBI lineage: Eukaryota > Viridiplantae > Streptophyta > Magnoliopsida > Fabales > Fabaceae > Arachis > Arachis hypogaea. Next base: position 57,653,225 of record NC_092039.1, read on the forward strand.
GAGAATGCATATTATTGATTAGGAAGCTTTGTTATGGTTCTTTTAGATGTTAAGCGAGAATAGATGGAAAACTATCAATATTAGAAGACTTGGCCTAGGGTTGGCACTAGAAATTCTATCATTATAGTTTCCTCAATGATGATAACAATTAGGCTTTGCTTCATTTAGTTAACCCCTAGGTATAGAGGAAAGTCAAATGAGATTAACTAACTTAAGTCACAAGTCCTAGTTTTACCCTAGGGAAATCTAGCTTTAGTGCACTCCAAGTCAATTAGCAATTCCTAATTCCCAATTAACAATTGACATAAACTATTCAACTTTCTCTAATGGTCCAAACCCCTATGCCATGTAAGAAACTTTTACTCCATAACTAGTGTTGGCATTTTATCAAACACTTGATAAGCAAGGATGAAAGACATAGTAAGAATGAGAAGAAATTAGAATTAAAAGTACTTCAATGCAAGAAATTAACAACAATTAACAAAGAACAACAATAGAAATGAACTTCTCAAGAAATTGATAGAATCCAAAACTACAAAGTTGAATTTAGGATCTATGAGAATTGATCAATTACAAGCACTAATTGAGATTAGAGAAGAAGATCTATAATATGAACAAAGTAAATTGAGAATTGCAATTTGATCTCACCAGAGAATGATTGAGAATTCAGAAATTGAAGAAGATGAACCCTAATGAGAGCTTGGAATCTCTCTCTCTCCAATAGTGTAACTACCACAAGGAGAAAAATCTAGAAACATGTAAAATGAGCTAAAAGTCCCTTAACCCTTCAACCCCTGGTCTCTTTAAGCTTTTCCCGCCAAGGCACTTCCCCAAAATGGGATCTCCAACTGTCTCCACGCCCAGGTCAAGTGACCCCTTTAAAAAATCATATTCGAGCATCGGCGCGCTAGCGCAAAGTACGCGCGTGCGCCAATGGGCCATCTCGCAATTCGAGCGAATGCGTGTCGTACGCGTGCGTGTCCATGGAGGTCATGGTTTAGCCCCTACACGTGCCGGCTCGTAGCTTGGCTTCTGACTTCGGCTTCTGGCTGCGCAATCCACGTGGGCGCGCCAAGTACGCGCATGCGCCCTTGCTGAAGTTCCCAAGGCTCAATTTCTCATGCTCTCTTCATTTGCACCCACTTTCCTTCTCTCCTCCGGGTCATCCATGCCCTATATTTTGAAACCACTTAACACACAGGTCACGGCATCGAATGGCACCAATAGAAGAATAGAAATGTATCTAGTTTAGTGCGAACTAGGCATGCTTTCATCCATAAGGCAAAAACTAGGGAAGAAACACAAAACCATGTATTTTCATATGAAAAGCGTGTGGAATCGTCGATAAAACCCCTGAAATCGATACAAGATAAACCCTAAAATTGAGGTTTATCAACCTCCCCACACTTAGATTCTAGCATGTCTTCATGCTTAGAGAAATGTAAAAGACCAAAGGATCATAAAGGTATAAGACTCATGAGGTGCAACCTACCTACATGAATGCAACTATGACTAGTGCTACTATCTACTTGGTTAGGAACAAATCAACATTCCTAAGATATGTTCAAGCCTATAGGGTGAGATAGTGGGCAATATATGGGACTTACCAATTGACGGTGCAAGTGACCATACAAGGGCCCGGGTCATCACACTTCTCGGGCAATGCTCCCATTAAAGCGGAAATAGAACTCCCCAATGGGATGGTTTCCAATTCAAGAATTCTATCCTTGTTCATGCATAGATCTTTAAGGAATTTTGCATATCTATGAACTTGATGGATAGCATCAAAGAGGGGGATGGTTACCTCGACTTTTTTGAACATTTCTATCATTTTGGGGTCGAGCTCTATGCGCTTCTTAGCTTTCTTTGCAAGTGTTGGAAATGGGAGTGGTTGAGCAATTTCTTCTTCCAAGGTTTTCTTAGTCTTGGGAGTCTCTTTTGTTGGTTGAGCTTCTTCATCCTCAACTATGACTTGTGGTGCCTCCTCTTCCGCTACCTCTTCTATATCTATTCCCTCCTCGCCTTGAGCGGTTGGGATGGGATTTGAATCCTTTGCTCCCTTCTCTTTTAATTGTGATCCGGATCTTAGGGTGATGGCATTGATGCCTCTCTTAGGGTTGGGTTGAGGTTGAGAAGGGATGACGCTTTGGACTGGGGGATGAGGAGTGGGATTTGATGGTGGGTCCATGCGTGCAAGAAGAGCTTGTAGTGTAGAGGTGAGGCCGGTGAGACCGGAAGCAAGTGTGCTTTGTAGTTCCTTTTGGCCTTGGATGATGGTCCGGAGTGTATCATCTTGGTTAGGAGGGGTGGACGGGTATGTGAGTTGAGGGGCTTGTGATTGGTTGGGTGGTGGTCTTTGATGTGGTGGTTGGTATGTTTGGTAGTTTCTTTGTTAGTTTTGTTGGTTGTATGGTTGGTTTTGTTGGTTGTATGGTGGCCGATTTTGTGAGTTGTTGTTATTCCATCTTTGACCTCCTCCGTTGTTGTTGTTGTCCCTATTTCCTTGTTGATGATTGTCCCTCCAATTTTGATTGTGATTGCCACTCCCTTGATTGTAGCTTCCTCCTTGATAAGGGTACCCTTGGTTAGGATTACCGCTTGGTAGTACCTTTGATTTGGACGGTCATAGAAATTGTGAGTAGCCGCCAAGGTGTTGTCTTCATGAAGGCTTGGGCACTCATCCGTGTAGTGGGAATAGCATGAACAAATACCACACACTTTCTGAGGGACCAATTGTTGATTGTATTATTGAGGGGGTGGAGGTTGTTGGTATGGTTGAGGTTGTTGTGGTTGTTGTTGGCTCAATTGGAGTTGCCTCAAGATGGATGTCATTTCGCTCAAGGATTTGGTTAGAGCGGTGGTTTCGCTACTAGTTGATACCTCATTCACGGTTTTTGGGCGGTTGACTCTTCGTCTCATATGTTGATTGGATTCGGCTAAGTCGATGATAAGTTGCCATGCCTCCTCCGCTGTTTTATATTTAGACAAAGAACCATTGCTAGAGGTGTCCAAGAGAGTTCTATCTTGTTCTTGCATTCCTTGACATATGTATCCAAGCAACACTTGAGTGTCAATCATGTGATTAGGGCATGCGTCTAGTAGCTTACGAAACCGTTCCCAATATTCATATAGTGGTTCTGTTTCACCTTGTACAATACATGACATTTCCTTCCTTAGCCTATACATCTTTTCCAGGGGCAAGAATTTAACCAAGAATCCTCTTTTAAGCAAGTCCCAATCGGAAGTGACTTCACTGGATAGAGTGTAGAACCATTCTTTAGCCTTGTCCTCAAGAGAGAAAAGGAAAGCAAACAACCATATAGCAACCTCATCGGATCCTTCCCGTCTAGTTGTTGAGCATATACGATGAAAATCTTTGAGATGTCGAATAGGGTCTTGTGCGGGAAGTCCATGGAACTTAGGTAGGAGGTTGATCAAAGCGGTCTTGAGTTCAAAGTTTGCATTCAAGTTGGGGTGAGTTACATGAAGGGGTTGAAGGACATAATCCGGTGCACCCGCTTCCTTGATAGTAACTCTCCTCGGAGCGGCCATGGTGTTAGTACCTAAAGCAAAAGAAGAGTTGTTAGTGATATTGATGCGAGAATGGTTATTGCCTTCTTCGAGTGACGGTTCAATGTTTACTTTTCGTAAGGTGGGTAAGGTGGTGAAAACCTTTTCACCTTCCCCAAAACATAACCGCTTCCGAGCTTGTCAATATGAAGCAAAGTTCATTCTATTTCCGGATCAAATGGGACTAAGCTCGGATTCGGTTGTGAACGCATCATGCAATGAAGGAGAAGTAAAACTCATGGTAATGATGGGGGGTTTAGTCACTTGAAGAAAGAATCACAATGAAATGCACTATGTACATATACACATATTTACTCTAAACAATAACATGGCACACTAAGCAATTCCCCGGCAACGGCACCATTTTGATAAACAAAATTTAGCATGCTGATTTAGAATTCAATAATGGATATGATCATGAGTATAGTCTAATCGACATTCAAAACTTCGCATCAAACAATCCTACAATCTATAACCGAGATTACAAGTCTCCCGAGTCGTCCTCCCTTGGAATTGCTAGAGAATGCATATTATTGATTAGGAAGCTTTGTTATGGTTCTTTTAGATGTTAAGCGAGAATAGATGGAAAACTATCAATATTAGAAGACTTGGCCTAGGGTTGGCACTAGAAATTCTATCATTATAGTTTCCTCAATGATGATAACAATTAGGCTTTGCTTCATTTAGTTAACCCCTAGGTATAGAGGAAAGTCAAATGAGATTAACTAACTTAAGTCACAAGTCCTAGTTTTACCCTAGGGAAATCTAGCTTTAGTGCACTCAAAGTCAATTAGCAATTCCTAATTCCCAATCAACAATTGACATAAACTATTCAACTTTCTCTAATGGTCCAAACCCCTATGCCATGTAAGAAACTTTTACTCCATAACTAGTGTTGGCATTTTATCAAACACTTGATGAGCAAGGATGAAAGGCATAGTAAGAATGAGAAGAAATTAGAATTAAAAGTACTTCAACACAAGAAATTAACAACGATTAACAAAGAAGAACAATAGAAATGAACTTCTTAAGAAATTGATAGAATCCAAAACTACAAAGTTGAATCTAGGATCTATGAGAATTGATCAATTACAAGCACTAATTGAGATTAGAGAAGAAGATCTATAATATGAACAAAGTAAATTGAGAATTGCAATTTGATCTTACCAAAGAGTGATTGAGAATTCAGAAATTGAAGAAGATGAACCCTAATGAGAGCTTGGAATCTCTCTCTCTCTCCAAGAGTGTAACTACCACAATTAGAAAAATCTAGAAACATGTAAAATGAGCTAAAAGTCCCTTAACCCTTCAACCCCTAGTCTCTTCAAGCTTTTCCCGCCAAGGCACTTCCCCAAAATGGGATCTCCAACTGTCTCCACGCCCAGGTCACGTGACCCCTTTAAAAAATCATATTCGAGCATCGGCGCGCTAGCACAAAGTACGCGCGCGCGCCAATGGGCCATCTCGCAATTCAAGCGGACGCGTGACGTACGCGTGCGCGCCCATGGTGGTCATGGCTTAGCCGCTACACGTGCCGGCTCGTAGCTTGGCTTTTGACTTCGGCTTCTGGCTGCGCAATCCACGCGGGCGCGCCAAGTACGCGCACGCGCCCTTGCTGAAGTTCCCAAGGCTCAATTTCTCATGCTCCCCTCTTTTGCACCCACTTTCCTTCTCTCCTCCGGGTCATCCATGCCCTATATTCTGAAACCACTTAACACACAGGTCATGGCATCGAATGGCACCAATAGAAGAATAGAAACATATCTAGTTTAGTGCAAAATAGGCATGCTTTCAACCATAAGGCAAAAACTAGGGAAGAAACACAAAACCGTGTATTTTCATATGAAAAGCTTGTGGAATCGTCGATAAAACCCCTGAAATCGATACAAGATAAACCCTAAAATTGAGGTTTATCAACCTCCCCATACTTAGATTCTAGCATGTCCTCATGCTTAGAGAAATGTAAAAGACCAAAGGATCATAAAGGTATAAGACTCATGAGGTGTAACCTACCTACATGAATGCAACTATGACTAGTGCTACTATCTACTTGGTTAGAAACAAATCAACCTTCCTAAGATACGTTCAAGCCTATAGGGTGAGATAGTGGGCAATATATGGGACTTACCAATTGACGGTGCAAGTGACCATGCAAGGGCCCGGGTCATCACACTTCTCGGGCAATGCTCCCATTAAAGCGGAAATAGAACTCCCCAATGGGATGAATTCCAATTCAATAATTCTATCCTTCTTCATGCATAGATCTTTAAGGAATTTTGCATATCTAGGAACTTGATGGATAACATCAAAGAGGGGGATGGTTACCTCGACTTTTTTGAACATTTCTATCATTTTGGGGTCGAGCTCTATGCGATTCTTAGCTTTCTTTGCAAGTGTTGGAAATGGGAATGGTTGAGCAATTTCTTCTTCCAAGGTCCCTTTCTTCTTCCAAGGTTCTCTTAGTCTTGGGAGTCTCTTTTGTTGGTTGAGCTTCTTCATCCTCAACTATGACTTGTGGTGCTTCCTCTTCTGCTACCTCTTCTATATCTATTCCCTCCTCCCCTTGAGCGGTTGGGATGGGATTTGAATCCTTTGCTCCTTTCTCTTTTAATTGTGTTCCGGATCTTAGGGTGATGGCATTGATGCCTCCCTTAGGGTTGGGTTGAGGTTGAGAAGGGATGACGCTTTGGACTGGGGGATGAGGAGTGGGATTTGATGGTGGGTCCATGCGTGCAAGAAGAGCTTGTAGTGTAGAGGTGAGGCCGATGAGACCGGAAGCAAGTGTGCTTTGTAGTTCCTTTTGGCCTTGGATGATGGTCCGGAGTGTATCATCTTGGTTAGGAGGGGTGGACGGGTATGTGAGTTGAGGGGCTTGTGATTGGTTGGGTGGAAGTCTTTGATGTGGTGGTTGGTATGTTTGGTGGTTTCTTTGTTGGTTTTGTTGGTTGTATGGTTGGTTTTGTTGGTTGTATGGTGGCCGGTTTTGTGAGTTGTTGTTGTTCCATCCTTGACCTCCTCCGTTGTTGTTGTTGTCCCTATTTCCTTGTTGATGATTGTCCCTCCAATTTTGATTGTGATTGCCACTCCCTTGATTGTAGCTTCCTCCTTGATAAGGGTACCCTTGGTTAGGATTACCGCCTTGGTAGTACCTTTGATTTGGACGGTCATAGAAATTGTGAGTAGCCGCCAAGGTGTTGTCTTCTTGAAGGCTAGGTCACTCATCCGTGTAGTGGGAATAGCATGAACAAATACCACACACTTTCTGAGGGACCAATTGTTAATTGTATTATTGAGGGGGTGGAGGTTGTTGGTGTGGTTGAGGTTGTTGTTGGTATGGTTGAGGTTGTTGTGGTTGTTGTTGGCTCAATTGGAGTTGCCTCAAGATGGATGTCATTTCGCTCAAGGATTTGGTTAGAGCGGTGGTTTCGCTACTAGTTGATACCTCATTCACGGTTTTTGGGCGGTTGACTCTTCGTCTCATATGTTGATTGGATTCGGCTAAGTCGATGATAAGTTGCCATGCCTCCTCCGCTGTTTTATATTTAGACAAAGAACCATTGCTAGAGGTGTCCAAGAGAGTTCTATCTTGTTCTCGCATCCCTTGACATATGTATCGAAGCAACATTTGAGTGTCAATCATGTGATTAGGGCATGCGTCTAGTAGCTTACGAAACCATTCCCAATATTCATATAGTGGTTCTGTTTCACCTTGTACAATACATGACATTTCCTTCCTTAGCCTATCCATCTTTTTCGGGGGCAAGAATTTATCCAAGAATCCTCTTTTAAGCAAGTCCTAATCGGAAGTGACTTCACTAGATAGAGTGTAGAACCATTCTTTAGCCTTGTCCTCAAGAGAGTAAGGGAAAGAAAACAACCATATAGCAACCTCATCGGATCCTTCCCGTCTAGTTGTTGAGCATATACGATGAAAATCTTTGAGATGTCGAATAGGGTCTTGTGTGGGAAGTCCATGGAACTAAGGTAGGAGGTTGAGTTCAAAGTTTGCATTCAAGTTGGGGTGAGCTACATGAAGGGGTTGAAGGACATAATCCGGTGCACCCGCTTCCTTGATAGTAACTCTCCTCAGAGCGGCCATGGTGTTAGTACCTAAAGCAAAAGAAGAGTTGTTAGTGATATTGATGGGAGAATGGTTATTGCCTTCTTCAAGTGACGGTTCAATGTTTATTTTTCGTAAGGTGGGTAAGGTGGTGAAAACCTTTTCACCTTCCCCAAAACATAACCGCTTCCGAGCTCGTCTAATATGAAGCAAAGTTCATTCTATTTCCGGATCAAATGGGACTAAGCTCGGATTCGGTTGTGAACGCATCATGCAATAAAGGAGAAGTAAAACTCATGGTAATGATGGGGGGTTTAGTCACTTGAAGAAAGAATCACAATGAAATGCACTATGTACATATACACATATTTACTCTAAACAATAACATGGCACACTAAGCAATTCCCCGGCAACGGCGCCATTTTGATAAACGAAATTTAGCATGCTGATTTAGAATTCAATAATGGATATGATCATGAGTATAGTCTAATCGACATTCAAAACTTCGCATCAAACAATCCTACAATCTATAACCGAGAGTACAAGTCTCCCGAGTCGTCCTCCCTTGGAATTGCTAGAGAATGCATATTATTGATTAGGAAGCTTTATTATGGTTCTTTTAGATGTTAAGCGAGAATAGATGGCAAACTATCAATATTAGAAGACTTGGCCTAGGGTTGGCACTAGAAATTCTATCATTATAGTTTCCTCAATGATGATAACAATTAGGCTTTGCTTCATTTAGTTAACCCCTAGGTATAGAGGAAAGTCAAATGAGATTAACTAACTTAAGTCACAAGTCCTAGTTTTACCCTAGGGAAATCTAGCTTTAGTGCACTCCAAGTCAATTAGCAATTCCTAATTCCCAATCAACAATTGACATAAACTATTCAACTTTCTCTAATGGTCCAAACCCCTATGCCATGTAAGAAACTTTTACTCCATAACTAGTGTTGGAATTTTATCAAACACTTGATGAGCAAGGATGAAAGGCATAGTGAGAATGAGAAGAAATTAGAATTAAAAGTACTTCAACGCAAGAAATTAACAACGATTAACAAAGAACAACAATAGAAATGAACTTCTCAAGAAATTGATAGAATCCAAAACTACAAAGTTGAATCTAGGATCTATGAGAATTGATCAATTACAAGCACTAATTGAGATTAGAGAAGAAGATCTATAATATGAACAAAGTAAATTGAGAATTGCAATTTGATCTTACCAAAGAGTGATTGAGAATTCATAAATTGAAGAAGATGAACCCTAATGAGAGCTTGAAATCTCTCTCTCTCTCCAAGAGTGTAACTACCACAAGGAGAAAAATTTAGAAACATGTAAAATGAGCTAAAAGTCCCTTAACCCTTCAATCCCTGGTCTCTTCAAGCTTTTCCCGCCAAGGCACTTCCCCAAAATGGGATCTCCAACTGTCTCCACGCCCAGGTCACGTGACCCCTTTAAAAAATCATATTCGAGCATCGGCGCGCTCGCGCAAAGTACGCGCGCGCGCCAATCAGCCATCTCGCAATTCGAGCGGACGCGTGACGTACGCGTGCGCGTCCATGGTGGTCATGGCTTAGCCGCTACACGTGCCGGCTCGTAGCTTGGCTTATGACTTCGGCTTCTGGCTGCGCAATCCACGCGGGCGCTCCAAGTACGCACACGCGCCCTTGCTGAAGTTCCCAAGGCTCAATTTCTCATGCTCCCCTCTTTTGCACCCACTTTCCTTCTCTCCTCCGGGTCATCCATGCCCTATATTCTGAAACCACTTAACACACAGGTCATGGCATCGAATGGCACCAATAGAAGAATAGAAAGGTATCTAGTTTAGTGCAAAATAGGCATGCTTTCATCCATAAGGCAAAAACTAGGGAAGAAACAGAAAACCGTGTATTTTCATATGAAAAGCGTGTGGAATCGTCGATAAAACCCCTGAAATCGATACAAGATAAACCCTAAAATTGAGGTTTATCAACCTCCCCACACTTAGATTCTAGCATGTCCTCATGCTTAGAGAAATGTAAAAGACCAAAGGATCATAAAGGTATAAGACTCATGAGGTGCAACCTACCTACATGAATGCAACTATGACTAGTGCTACTATCTACTTGGTTAGGAACAAATCAACCTTCCTAAGATACAATCAAGCCTATAGGGTGAGATAGTGGGCAATATATGGGACTTACCAATTGACGGTGCAAGTGACCATACAAGGGCCCGGGTCATCACACTTCTCGGGCAATGCTCCCATTAAAGCGGAAATAGAACTCCCCAATGGGATGGTTTCCAATTCAAGAATTCTATCCTTGTTCATGCATAGATCTTTAAGGAATTTTGCATATCTAGGAACTTGATGGATAGCATCAAAGATGGGGATGGTTACCTCGACTTTTTTGAACATTTCTATCATTTTGGGGTCGAGCTCTATGCGCTTCTTAGCTTTCTTTGCAAGTGTTCGAAATGGGAGTGGTTGAGCAATTTCTTCTTCCAAGGTTCTCTTAGTCTTGGGAGTCTCTTTTGTTGGTTGAGCTTCTTCATCCTCAACTATGACTTGTGGTGCCTCCTCTTCCGCTACCTTTTCTATATCTATTCCCTCCTCCCCTTGAGCGGTTGGGATGGGATTTGAATCCTTTGCTCCCTTCTCTTTTAATTGTGTTCCGGATCTTAGGGTGATGGCATTGATGCCTCCCTTAGGGTTGGGTTGAGGTTGAGAAGGGATGACGCTTTGGACTGGGGGATGAGGAGTGGGATTTGATGGTGGGTCCATGCGTGCAAGAAGAGCTTGTAGTGTAGAGGTGAGGCCGGTGAGACCGGAAGCAAGTGTGCTTTGTAGTTCCTTTTGGCCTTGGATGATGGTTTGGAGTGTATCATCTTGGTTAGGAGGGGTGGACGGGTATGTGAGTTGAGGGGCTTGTGATTGGTTGGGTGGTGGTCTTTGATGTGGTGGTTGGTATGTTTGGTAGTTTCTTTGTTGGTTTTGTTGGTTGTATGGTTGGTTTTGTTGGTTGTATGGTGGCTGGTTTTGTGAGTTATTGTTGTTCCATCTTTGACCTCCTCCGTTGTTGTTGTTGTCCCTATTTCCTTGTTGATGATTGTCCCTCCAATTTTGATTGTGATTGCCACTCCCTTGATTGTAGCTTCCTCCTTGATAAGGGTACCCTTGGTTAGGATTACCGCCTTGGTAGTACCTTTGATTTGGACGGTCATAGAAATTGTGAGTAGCCGCCAAGGTGTTGTCTTCTTGAAGGCTTGGGCACTCATCCGTGTAGTGGGAATAGCATGAACAAATGCCACACACTTTCTGAGGGACCAATTGTTGATTGTATTATTGAGGGGGTGGAGGTTGTTGGTATGGTTGAGGTTGTTGCTGGTATGGTTAAGGTTGTTGTGGTTGTTATTGGCTCAATTGGAGTTGCCTCAAGATGGATGTCATTTCGCTCAAGGATTTGGTTAGAGCGGTGGTTTCACTACTAGTTGATACCTCATTCACGGTTTTTGGGCGGTTGACTCTTCGTCTCATATGTTGATTGGATTCGGCTAAGTCGATGATAAGTTGCCATGCCTCCTCCGCTGTTTTATATTTAGACAAAGAACCATTGCTAGAGGTGTCCAAGAGAGTTCTATCTTGTTCTCGCATCCCTTGACATATGTATCCAAGCAACACTTGAGTGTCAATCATGTGATTAGGGCATGCGTCTAGTAGCTTACGAAACCGTTCCCAATATTCATAAAGTGGTTATGTTTCACCTTGTACAATACATGAGATTTCCATCCTTAGCCTATCCATCTTTTCCGGGGGCAAGAATTTATCCAAGAATCCTCTTTTAAGCAAGTCCCAATCGGAAGTGACTTCACTAGATAGAGTGTAGAACCATTCTTTAGCCTTGTCCTAAAGAGAGAAAGGGAAAGCAAACAACCATATAGCAACCTCATCGGATCCTTCCCGTCTAGTTGTTGAGCATATACGATGAAAATCTTTGAGATGTCGAATAGGGTCTTGTGCAGGAAGTCCATGGAACTTAGGTAGGAGGTTGATCAAAGCAGTCTTGAGTTCAAAGTTTGCATTCAAGTTGGGGTGAGTTACATGAAGGGGTTGAAGGACATAATCCGGTGCACCCGCTTCCTTGATAGTAACTCTCCTCGGAGCGGCCATGGTGTTAGTACCTAAAGCAAAAGAAGAGTTGTTAGTGATATTGATGGGAGAATGGTTATTGCCTTCTTCGAGTGACGATTCAATGTTTACTTTTCGTAAGGTGGGTAAGGTGGTGAAAACCTTTTCACCTTCCCCAAAACATAACCGCTTCCGAGCTTGTCTAATATGAAGCAAAGTTCATTCTATTTCCGGATCAAATGGGACTAAGCTCGGATTCGGTTGTGAACGCATCATGCAATGAAGGAGAAGTAAAACTCATGGTAATGATGGGGGGTTTAGTCACTTAAAGAAAGAATCACAACGAAATGCACTATGTACATATGCACATATTTACTCTAAACAATAACATGGCACACTAAGCAATTCCCCGGCAACGGCGCCATTTTGATAAACGAAATTTAGCATCCTGATTTAGAATTCAATAATGGATATGATCGTGAGTATAGTCTAATCGACATTCAAAACTTCGCATCAAATAATCCTACAATCTATAACCGAGAGTACAAGTCTCCCGAGTCGTCCTCCCTTGGAATTGCTAGAGAATGCATATTATTGATTAGGAAGCTTTATTATGGTTCTTTTAGATGTTAAGCGAGAATAGATGGAAAACTATCAATATTAAAAGACTTGACCTAGGGTTGGCACTAGAAATTCTATCATTATAGTTTCCTCAATGATGATAACAATTAGGCTTTGCTTCATTTAGTTAACCCCTAGGTATAGAGGAAAGTCAAATGAGATTAACTAACTTAAGTCACAAGTCCTAGTTTTACCCTAGGGAAATCTAGCTTTAGTGCACTCCAAGTCAATTAGCAATTCCTAATTCCCAATCAACAATTGACATAAACTATTCAACTTTCTCTAATGGTCCAAACCCCTATGCCATGTAAGAAACTTTTACTCCATAACTAGTGTTGGCATTTTATCAAACACTTGATGAGCAAGGATGAAAGGCATAGTAAGAATGAGAAGAAATTAGAATTAAAAGTACTTCAACGCAAGAAATTAACAACGATTAACAAAGAACAACAATAGAAATGAACTTCTCAAGAAATTGATAGAATCCAAAACTACAAAGTTGAATCTAGGATCTATGAGAATTGATCAATTACAAGCACTAATTGAGATTAGAGAAGAAGATCTATAATATGAACAAAGTAAATTGAGAATTGCAATTTGATCTTACCAAAGAGTGATTGAGAATTCATAAATTGAAGAAGATGAACCCTAATGAGAGCTTGAAATCTCTCTCTCTCTCCAAGAGTGTAACTACCACAAGGAGAAAAATTTAGAAACATGTAAAATGAGCTAAAAGTCCCTTAACCCTTCAATCCCTGGTCTCTTCAAGCTTTTCCCGCCAAGGCACTTCCGCAAAATGGGATCTCCAACTGTCTCCACGCCCAGGTCACGTGACTCCTTTAAAAAATCATATTCGAGCATCGGCGCGCTCGCACAAAGTACGCGCACGCGCCAATCGGCCATCTCGCAATTCGAGCGGACGCGTGACGTACGCGTGCGCGTCCATGGTGGTCATGGCTTAGCCGCTACACGTGCCGGCTCGTAGCTTGGCTTCTGACTTCGGCTTCTGGCTGTGCAATCCATGTGGGCGCGCCAAGTACGCGCACGCGCCCTTGCTGAAGTTCCCAAGGCTCAATTTCTCATGCTCCCCTCTTTTGCACCCACTTTCCTTCTCTCCTCCGGGTCATCCATGCCCTATATTCTGAAACCACTTAACACACAGGTCATGGCATCGAATGGCACCAATAGAAGAATAGAAACGTATCTAGTTTAGTGCAAAATAGGCATGCTTTCATCCATAAGGCAAAAACTAGGGAAGAAACACAAAACCGTGTATTTTCATATGAAAAGCGTGTGGAATCGTCGATAAAACCCCTGAAATCGATACAAGATAAACCATAAAATTGAGGTTTATCAACCTCCCCACACTTAGATTCTATCATGTCCTCATGCTTAGAGAAATGTAAAAGACCAAAGGATCATAAAGGTATAAGACTCATGAGGTGCAACCTACCTACATGAATGCAACTATGACTAGTGCTACTATCTACTTGGTTAGGAACAAATCAACCTTCCTAAGATACATTCAAGCCTATAGGGTAAGATAGTGGGCAATATATGGGACTTACCAATTATTAGTCATCAAATGCACTATACGCATCTTTGCATGAAGAACGCTCGTGAGAGTCGGGAACAAGAATTAGAGCCTTCGAACCCTCACCGGAAGTGTCTACACTCTATTCGCTCAAGTGTTTAGGGTTGATTCTCTCAATTTTCTCCTAATCATGCTTTCCAAGATTTGTTTTCCATCTAACAATCAACATTAATTCCATGCATGTGTACAAATATCATGAGGTCTTGTCTTTAGGTTGTAATGGGGCTAGGGTCAAGGTAGGATGCATATTTGGTCAAGTGAGCTTGAAATTTGAATCTTTGATAAGCTTAAGTTTCCCACCTAACCTATGACATCCTATACAATCTCGAGGCTAGCCTAACTACCCATTTTGCACTCTTTCACATACTCATGTATCCCTTTTCATTTCACAACACTTATGCATTGATTTTATTGAGCTCCACTTTGCTTTGGGGCATTTTGTCCCCTTTTTATTTCTTTCTTTTTCTTCCTTTTCTTTCTTTTTCTATTTTTTTCTTTTCCTTTTCCATATGATTTTTCTTTTTCTTTTCTTTTTTTTCTTTTGTTTTTCTCATTTTTTTTCTTTCTATATACAAGAGCATCATTGAATAAGGTCTATACATTTGATCAATACATGAGTATGTACCCAATTCCCAATATGTTCAATAAAAATACAAAACTACCCTTTTATTCAACCAATGTCCCAAGGTTCCCACACTTGAATGATACTCACACACACTAGCCTAAGCTAATCAAAGATCCAAATTAAGGACATTTATTGTTTTTCGCTTAATGGCTTGTAATGTGCTAAAATTAAGAACAAGTGGGTTAAGCGTAGGCTCAAATTTGCTCACAAGGGGAGATAAAGGGTAAGGCTATTTGGTAAGTGAGCTAATGAAGTGATGGCCTCAATCATATAAATGCATGAATGCAAGGAATAATGGACATATAGACTCAAACAAAGCAAGGATCACACTTATAGAGAGAAAACAATTGCACACAAGAAGGAGAGTAAGTGACTATAAGATGTGGCCACAAAACAAGGCTCAAAGCTCACTAGCTTGTGTTCTTAGCTCAGAATCCATGTTCCAAAGTACAATCTTCAAGCAAGTTTAGCACCAAACTATTCAAAATTGGCAATGTCAAGGTTGCCCCAAAATCTTGATTTTGCCCTAAAGTATTAGTTTCCTAAGAGAAAGTTCATTGTTCCAACCAAGTAAATTTATCATGCAAATGGTGTCGAAGAAAACCTAATCATGCAACCTATCCTAACTATAACGTAGTTCAAAAATTTATTCGGGTGTTACCTACGGAGATCGGTCAGCCGACCTCCCCACACTTAAAACGTAGCACGGTCCTCCGTGCTATAGGTGATGCGCAATGGGTGGCCGAGTCCAGAGTGTCCTTCATCTCGTATCTTAATTGGAGAGGAAGTGGAAGTTCATGAGATCATACCTCTAGAACTATACAAGGTGGCTGACAAGCCCTCCACTTTGGCAAGGTTAGCCATCCCTCATCTCATCTGTCACCTATGGAATTTAGCCGGAATTGTCATAGAGGAAGTCATCCTCATTGAAGAGGACAAACCCATCACTAAAAAGAGGATGGAGCAAACAAGAGAGCCTATTCATGAACCTCAACAAGTAGATGAGGAAGTCCCTCATCAAGAAATCCCTAAGATGCCTCAAGGGATGTATTTTCCTCCACACAACTATTGGGAGCAACTCAACACCTCTTTAGGGGATTTGAGTTCCAATATGAAGCAACTAAGGATGAAGCACCAAGAGCACTCCATTATCCTCCATGGAATAAGAGAGGACCAAAGAACCATGAAGGAGGAGCAACAAAGGCAAGGAAGAGACATTGAGGAGCTTAAGCACTCCATAGGATCTTCAAGAGGAAGAACTAGCCGCCATCACTAAGGTGGACCCATTCTTTAATTTCCTTGTTATTTATTTTTCTATTTTTATTGATTTTTATGCTTTATGTTTGTCTATGTTTGTGTCTTTATTAGATGGTCATTAGCGTCTATTGTCTATGCCTTGAAGCTATGAATGTCCCATAAATCCTTCCCCTTTCTTAAATGAAAAATGTTCCTATTTGCAAAAGAACAAGAAGTACATGAATTTCGAATTCTATCTTGAAATTAGTTTAATTATTTTGATGTGGTGTGGTGGACGAAATTGTGATATATGAGTTCCAGGCACTGTTAGAGAAGCCTTTTTCTTTCCACAACTCCGTTCAACTTAACCAGCAAGTGTACTGGGTCATCCAAGTACTACCTTACGTGAGTAAGGGTTGATCCCACAGAGATTGTTGGTATGAAGCAAGCTATGGTCACCTTGTAAATCTCAGTTAGGCAGATTAAATTTGTTTATGATGAGTTCGAAAATTAATAATAAATAGACAATAAAAAGGGATAGAAATACTTATGTAAATCAATAGTGGAAATTTCAGATAGGCGTATGGAGATGCTGTGCTCTTCTTGAATCTCTACTTTCTTATTACATTCATCTAATCCTTCTTACTCCTTTCCATGGCAAGCTGTATGTAGGGTATCACCGTTGTCAATGGCTACATCCCATCCTCTCAGTGAAAACGTTCCTATGCTCTGTCACAGCACGGCTAATCATCTGTCGGTTCTCAATCAGGTTGGAATAGAATCCCTTGATTCTTTTGCGTTTGTCATCACGCCCAGCCTTCAGGAGTTTGAAGCTCGTCATAGTCATTCAATCACAGAATCCTACTCAGAATACCATAGACAAGGTTTAGACTTTCTGGATCCTCATGAATGCCACCATCTATCTAACTTATACCACGAAGATTCTGTTGGGGAATCTAAGAGATATGCGCCCGGCCTAAAGTAGAACGGAAGTGGTTGTCAGTCACGCGCGTTCATAGCTGAGAATGATGATGAATGTCACGGATCATCACATTCATCAAGTTGAAGTGCAATGTATATCTTGGAATAAGAATAAAAGAGAATTGAATAGAAATTAATAGTAATTGTATTGAAACTTGAGGTATAGCAGAGCTCCACACCCTTAATCTATGGTGTGCAGAAACTCCACTGTTGAAAATACATAAGTGAAAGGTTTAGGCATGGCCGAATGGCCAGCCCCCAAAACGTGATCAATAGTCTCCTAAGATGAAGAATAATACAAAACTGAGACCAAAGATGTCTAACAATAGTAAATTATCCTATTTATACTAGACTAGCTACTAGGGTTTACATGAGTAAGTAGTTGATGCATAAATCCACTTCCGGGGCCCACTTGGTGTATGTTTGGGCTGAGCTTGATCTATCCACGAGCTGAGGCTTCTCTTGGAGTTGAACGCCAAGTTATAACTTGTTTTGGGCGTTCAACTCCGGATCATGACGTGTTTCTGGCGTTTAACTCCAGACAACAGCATGTACTTGGCGTTCAATGCCAAGTTACGTCCTCAATTTCCGAATAAAGTATGGACTATTATATATTTCTGGAAAGCGCCGGATGTCTACTTTCCTACGCCGTCGAGAGCGCGCCAATTGGAGTTCTGTAGCTCCAGAAAATCCATTTCGAGTGCTGGGAGGTCAGATTCCAACAGCATCAGCAGTCCTTTTGTTAGCCTTTTTTAGAGTTTTGCTCAAGTCCCTCAATTTCAGCCAGAAATTATCTAAAATCACAGAAAAACACACAAACTCATAGTAAAGTCCAGAAATGTGAATTTAACATAAAAACTAATGAAAACATCCCTAAAAGTAGCTTGAACTTACTAAAAACTACCTAAAAACAATGCCAAAAAGCGTATAAATTATCCGCTCATCACAACACCAAACTTAAATTGTTGCTTGTCCCCAAGCAACTGAAAATCAATTAGGATAAAAAGAAGAGAATATACTATAAATTTCAAAATATCAATGAATATTAATTCTAATTAGATGAGCGGGACTTGTAGCTTTTTGCTTCTGAACAGTTTTGGCATCTCACTTTTTCCTTTGAAGTTTAGAATGATTGGCTTCTCTAGGAACTTAGAATTTCAGATAGTGTTATTGACTTTCCTAGTTAAGCATGTTGATTCTTGAACACAGCTACTTTTATGAGTTTTGGCCGTGGCCCTAAGCACTTTGTTTTCCAGTATTACCACCGGATACATAAATGCCACAAACACATGACTGGGTGAACCTTTTCAGATTGTGACTCAGCTTTGCTAGAGTCCCCAGTTAGAGGTGTCCAGAGCTCTTAAGCACACTCTTTTTGCTTTGGATCACGACTTTAACCACTCAGTCTCAAGCTTTTCACTTGGACCTTCATGACACAAGCACATGGTTAGGGACATCTTGATTTAGCCGCTTAGGCCTGGATTTAATTTCCTTGGGCCCTCCTATCCATTGATGCTCAAAGTCTTGGATCCTTTTTACCCTTGCCTTTTGGTTTTAAGGGCTATTGGCTTTTTCTGCTTGCTTTTTCTTTTTCTTTCTATTTTTTTTCGCCATTTTTTTTCGCAAGCTTCTTCTTTTTTCACTACTTTTTCTTGCTTCAAGAATCAATTTCATGATTTTTCAGATCATCAATAACATTTCTCTTTGTTCATCATTCTTTCAAGAGCCAACAGTTTTAACATTCATAAACAACAAGATCAAAAATATGCACTGTTCAAGCATTCATTCAGAAAACAAAAAGTATTTTCACCACATCAATATAATTAAACTAAATTCAAGGATAAATTTGAAATTCATGTACTTCTTGTTCTTTTGAATTAAAACATTTTTCATTTAAGAGAGGTGAAGGATTAATGGATTTTATTCATAGCTTTAAGACATGGTTACTACATACTAATGATCATGAAGTAGAGACACAAAACATAGATAAACACAACATTCAAAACCGAAAACAGAAAGAAATAAAGAACAAGGAATGAATCCACCTTTAGTGGCGTCTTCTTCTTGAAGGTCCAACAATGTCCTTAAGCACTTCTATGTCCCTTCCTTGCCTTTGTTGCTCCTCCCTCATTGCTCTTTGATCATCTCTTATTTTATGGAGAATGATGGAGTGCTCATGATGTTCCACCCTTAATTGTTCCACATTGTGGCTCAAATCTTCTAAGGAAGTGTTGAGTTGTTCCCAATAGTTGTTGGGAGGAAAGTGCATCCCTTGAGGCATCTCAAGGATTTCTTGATGATGAGCTTCCTCATGCATCTTTTGAGAACCGTGAAGGGTCTCTCTTGCTTGCTCCATCATCTTCTTGGTGATGGGCTTATCCTCTTCAATGGAGATGTCTCCTTCTATGATAACTCCAGCTGAGTAACATAGATGGCAAATAAGGTGAGGAAAAGCTAGCCTTGCCATAGTGGAGGGCTTGTCGGCTATTTTGTAGATTTCATTGGAGATGACCTCATGAACTTCTACTTCCTCTCCAATCATGATGCTATGAATCATGATGGCCCGATCCACAGTAACTTCAGATCGGTTGCTAGTAGGAATGATGGAGTGTTGAATGAACTCCAACCATCCTCTAGCCACAGGCTTGAGGTCCAGTCTTCTTAGTTGAACTGGTTTGCCTTTGGAGTCTCTCTTCCATTGAGCTCCTTCCATACATATGTCCATTAGGACTTGGTCCAACCTTTGATTAAAGTTGACCCTTCTAGTGTAGGGGCGTTCATCTCCTTGCATCATGGGCAAGTGGAACGCCAACCTCACATTTTCTGGACTAAAATCTAAGTATTTCCCCCAAACCATTGTGAGATAATTCTTTGGATTCGGGTTCATACTTTGATCATGGTTTCTAGTGATCCATGCTTTGGCATAGAACTCTTGAACCATTAAGATTCCGACTTGTTGCATGGGGTTGGTTAAGACTTTCCAACCTCTTATTCGGATTTCATGTCGGATCTCCGGATACTCATTTTTCTTGAGCTTGAATCTTGGAGATGAATCTTTCCATCTCCCATGACTCGGAGGTGGAAGCTTGTGTCTTTCCCTTTTCATTTTCTAGAGGATTCTCCGGCCTTAGGTGCCATTGATGGTAATGGAAAAACAAAAAGCTTATGCTTTTACCACACCAAACTTAAAAGATTGCTCACCCTCGAGCAATAGAAGAAAGAAGAGAAGAAGAAGAAGAAGAGAATATGGTAGAGAGGGAGAGATGTAGGGTTGGCCAAGGTGAAGAAGAGGGGGTTGTGTTGTGTGAAAATGAAGTAGAATGGAAGGGTATATATAGGGAGAGGGGGGAGTGAATGTTCGGCCATTTAGGGTGGGAATGGGTGGGAAAATGTTTTTGAATTTTTGAAGGTAGGTGGGGTTTATGGGGAAGAGTGGATGGATGTGAGTGGTGAGGGAGGTGATTGGGAAGAGGGATTGAGGTGATTGGTGAAGAGTGTTGGGAAGTGTGACATGGGGAAATCACAAAATAGGATTAGGAGGTAAGGTGGGAATATAGTAGGTGGGGATCCTGTGGGGTCCACAGATACTGAGGTGTCAAGGAATTCCATTCCTGCACCAAATAGGCATGTAAAATGCCTTTGCACACCATTCTGGCGTTTAAACGCCGTGTGGTGCACATTCTCGGTGTTCAACGCCCATGTAAAGCATGTTTCTGGCGTTGAACGCCAGTTTCATGCTTGTTACTAGCGTTCAGCGCCAGAATGTTGCTTGTTTCTGGCGTTCAGTGCCAGAATGATGCTCTGTTCTGGCGTTGAATGCTAGCCAAATGCATCTTACTGGCGTTGAACGCCAGTCTGTGCTTTCTCCAAGGTGTGATTTTTTTCTGCTGTTTTTGGTTCTGTTTTTAATTTTTATGATTTTTTCGTGACTCCTCATGATCATGTACCTAATAAAACATAAAATAACAATAAAATAAAAATTAGATAAATAAAATTGGGTTGCCTCCCAACAAGTGCTTCTTTAATGTCAATAGCTTAACAGTGGCTCTCATGGAGCTACAAAGGTGATCACGTCAATGTTGGATAGTCCCAACACCAAACTTAGAGTTTGGATATGGGATCTTGACACCAAACTTAGAGTTTGGTTGTTGCCTCACAACACCAAACTTAGAGTTTGACTGTGGGGGCTCTTCTTGACTCTGAACTGAGAGAAGCTCTTCATGCTTACTCTCTTTTGTCACAGAGGGATGGCCATGTGCCTTAAACACAAGGTAGTCCCCATTCAATTGAAGGACTAATTCACCTCTGTTGACATCTATCACAGCTCCTGCTGTGGCTAGGAAAGGTCTTCCAAGGATGATGCATTCATCCTCTTCCTTCCTAGTGTCTAAGATTATGAAATCAGCAGGGATGTAAAGGCCTTCAACCTTTACTAACACGTCCTCCACTATTCCATAAGCTTGTCTCAATGACTTGTCTGCCAATTGTAATGAGAACAAGGCAGGTTGTACCTCAATGATCCCCAGCTTCTCCATTACAGAGAGTGGCATAAGATTTATCCCTGATCCTAGATCACATAGAGCTTTTTCAAAGGTCATGGTGCCTATGGTACAAGGTATTAAGAACTTGCCAGGATCTTGTCTCTTTTGAGGTAGAGTTTGCTGAATCCAGGTATCTAGTTCATTAATGAGCAAGGGAGGTTCACTTTCCCAAGTCTCATTACCAAACAACTTGGCATTCAGCTTCATGATAGCTCCTAAATATTGAGCAACTTGCTCTCCAGTCACATCTTCATCCTCTTCAGAGGAAGAATAGTCTTCAGAGCTCATGAATGGCAGAAGGAGATTTAATGGAATCTCTATGGTCTCTATATGAGCCTCAGATTCCTTTGGATCCTTAATAGGAAATTCCTTCTTGCTTGAGAGACATCCCAGGAGGTCTTCCTCACTAGGATTTTTGTCCTCCTCCTCCCTTGTGCATTCGGCCACATTGATCACATCAATGGCCTTGCACTCTCCTTTTGGATTCTCTTCTGTATTGCTTGGGAGAATACTGAGAGGAGTTTCAATGACTTTCTTACTCAGCTGGCCCACTTGTGCCTCTAGATTTCTAATGGAGGATCTTGTTTCACTAATGAAACTGAAAGTGGCCTTTGACAGATCAGAGACTAAATTGGCTAAATTAGAAGTGTTTTGTTCAAAATTCTCTGTCTATTGCTGAGAAGATGATGGAAAAGGCTTGCTATTGCTTAGCCTATTGCGTCCACCATTGTTAAAGCCTTGTTGAGGCTTTTGTTGATCCTTCCATGAGAAATTTGGATGATTTCTCCATGATGAATTATAGGTGTTTCCATAAGGTTCACCCATGTAAAAAAAATAAGATTTAATTTTCATATTTTTAAATTTTTGAAAAAAAATAAGATAAAAGATAAAAAGATTTAATTTTTAAATTTAAAATTACTTACTTCACTAACAAGAAACTACAAGATAAGATTCTAGAACTTAAAGATTGAACCTTTCTTAACAAGAAAGTAACAAACTTCAAATTTTTGAATCAATCACATTAATTGTTAGTGTAATTTTGAAAATTAGATGTAATGATAAGAAAAAGATTTTGAAAATATTTTGAAAAAGATTTTTGGAATTTTTCGAAAATGATAAAAATGAAAAAGATATGATTTTTGAAAAAGATTTTAAAAAGATAAGATTTTTTTTTTGAAATTTTGACTTGACTTGTAAGAAATAACTAATTTTAAAAATTTTTGACCAAGTCAACCCAAAATTTCAAAAATTTGGAGAGAAAAAAGGAAAAGATATATTTTTTTGATTTTTGAAATTTTAAAGATGAGAGAGAAAAACATAAAAATGACCCAAAATATGAAAATTTTGGATCAAACACATAATGCATGCAAGAACACTATGAATGTCAAGATGAACACCAAGAACACCTTGAAGATCATGATGAACATCAAGAACATAATTTTAAAAAATTTTTGATGCAAAGAAAACATGCAAGACACCAAACTTAGAAATTTTTAATGCTTGAAGAATATGAATCCAAAGATGCACATGAAAAACAACAAACAACACAAAACAAGAAATCATCAAGATCAAACAAGAAGGCTTGTCAAGAACAACTTGAAGATCATGAAGAACACTATGAATGCATGGAATTTTCGAAAAATACAAGAAAAATTTTTAAAGCATGCAACTGACACCAAACTAAAAAATTGACTCAAGACTCAAACAAGAAACACAAAATATTTTTAGTTTTTATGATTTTATTAATTTTTTTTTGAATTTTTATTAATTTTTTCAAAAATAAATTTGGAAAAACGAAAAAAAGAAAAGAAAAATTTTGAAAAAGATTTTTGAAAAGAAAATTACCTAATCTGAGCAACAAGATGAACCGTGAGTTGTCCATACTCGAACAATCCCTGGCAACGGCGCCAAAAACTTGGTGGACGAAATTGTGATACATGAGTTCCAGGCACTGTTAGAGAAGCCTTTTTCTTTCCACAACTCCGTTCAACTTAACCATCAAGTGTACTCGGTCATCCAAGTAATACCTTACGTGACTAAGGGTCGATCCCACAGAGATTGTTGGTATGAAGCAAGCTATGGTCACCTTGTAAATCTCAGTTAGGCAGATTAAATTGGTTTATGATGAGTTCGAAAATTAATAATAAATAGACAATAAAAAGGGATAGAAATACTTATGTAAATCAATAGTGGAAATTTCAAATAGGCATATGGAGATGCTGTGCTCCTCTTGAATCTCTACTTTCTTATTACATTCATCCAATCCTTCTTACTCCTTTCCATGGCAAGCTGTATGTAGGGCATCACTGTTGTCAATGGCTACATCCCATTCTCTCAGTGAAAATGTTCCTATGCTCTGTCACAGCACGGCTAATCATCTGTCGGTTCTCAATCAGGTTGGAATAGAATCCCTTGATTCTTTTGCGTTTGTCATCACGCCCAGCCTTCAGGAGTTTGAAGCTCATCACAGTCATTCAATCACAGAATCCTACTTAGAATACCATAGACAAGGTTTAGACTTTCCGAATCCTCATGAATGCTGCCATCTATCTAACTTATACCACGAAGATTCTGTTGGGGAATCTAAGAGATATGCGCCCGGCCTAAAGTAGAACGGAAGTGGTTGTCAGTCACGCGCGTTCATAGGTGAGAATGATGATGAGTGTCACGGATCATCACATTCATCAAGTTGAAGTGCAACGTATATCTTGGAATAAGAATAAAAGAGAATTGAATAGAAATTAATAGTAATTGTATTGAAACTTGAGGTACAGCAGAGCTCCACACCCTTAATCTATGGTGTGCAGAAACTCCACTGTTGAAAATACATAAGTGAAAGGTTCAGGCATGGCCGAATGGCCAGCCCCCAAAATGTGATCAATAGTCTCCTAAGATGAAGAATAATACAAAACTGAGACCAAAGATGTCTAATACAATAGTAAATTATCCTATTTATACTAGACTAGCTACTAGGGTTTACATGAGTAAGTAATTGATGCATAAATCCACTTCCGGGGCCCACTTGGTGTATGTTTGGGCTGAGCTTGATCTATCCACGAGCTGAGGCTTCTCTTGGAGTTGAACGCCAAGTTATAACGTGTTTTGGGCGTTCAACTCCGGATCATGACGTGTTTCTGGCGTTTAACTCCAGACAGCAGCATGTACTTGGCGTTCAATGCCAAGTTACGTCGTCAATTTCCGAATAAAGTATGGACTATTTTATATTGCTGGAAAGCTCTGGATGTCTACTTTCCAACGCCGTTGAGAGCGCGCCAATTGGACTTCTGTAGCTCCAGAAAATCCATTTCGTGTGCAGAGAGGTCAGATTCCAATAGCATCAGCAGTCCTTTTGTCAGCCTTTTTCAGAGTTTTGCTCAAGTCCCTCAATTTCAGCCAGAAATTACCTGAAATCACAGAAAAACACACAAACTCGTAGTAAAGTCCAGAAATGTGAATTTAACATAAAAACTAATGAAAACATCCCTAAAAGTAGCTTGAACTTACTAAAAACTACCTAAAAACAATGCCAAAAAGTGTATAAATTATCCGCTCATCATGGTGGCAATACTTTTCATTTTCTGAATGAATGCTTGAACAGTGCATATTTTTTTTGATAGTGAAGTTTATGAATGTTAAAATTGTTGACTCTTGAAAGAATGACGAACAAAGAGAAATGTTATTGATAATCTGAAAAATCATAAAATTGATTCTTGAAGCAAGAAAAAGCAGTGAAAAGGAAAAAGATTGCGAAAAAAAATAATAAATCTGGCGAAAAAAAAGAAGGAAATAAATAAAGAAAAAAGAAAAGGCAAACAGAAAAACCAGTAGCCCTATAAACCAAAAGGCAAGGGTAAAGAGGATCGAAGGCTTTGAGCATTAATGGATAGGAGGGCCCAAAGGAATAAAACCCTGGCATAAGCGGCTAAATCAAGCTATCCCTAACCATGTGCTTGTGTCATTAAGGTCCAAGTGAAAAGCTTGAGACTGAGTGGTTAAAGTCGTGATCCAAAGCAAAAGAGTGTGCTTAAGAACTCTGGACACCTCTAACTGGGGACTCTAGCAAAACTGAGTCACAATCTGAAAAGGTTCACCCTGTCATGTGTCTGTCGCATTTATGTATCGAGGGTAATACTGGAAAACAAGATGCCTAGGGTCACGGCCAAGACTCATAAGTAGCTGTGTTCAAGAATTATCATATTGAACTAGGAGAATCAATAACACTATCTGAATTTTGAGTTCCTATAGATGCCAATCATTCTGAACTTCAAAGGATAAAGTGAGATGCCAAAACTGTTCAGAAGCAAAAAGCTACTAGCCCCCCTCATCTAATTAGAACTAAGCTTCATTAATGTTTTAAAATTTATTGTATATTCTCTTCTTTTTATCCTATTTTGTTTTCAGTTGCTTGGGGATAAGCAACAAATTAAGTTTGGTGTTGTGATGAGCGGATAATTTATATGCTTTATGGCATTGTTTTTAGGTAGTTTCTAGTATGTTTTAGTTATTTTTTAGTATATTTTTATTAGTTTTTATGCAAAAATCAAATTTCTGGACTTTACTATGAGTTTGTTTGTTTTTTTGTGATTTCAGGTATTTTTTTGGCTGAAATTGAGGGACCTGAGCAAAAATATGATTCAGAGGCTGAGAAAGGACTGTAGATGCTGTTGGATTCTGACCTCCCTGCACTCGAAGTGGATTTTTGGAGCTACAGAAACCCAATTGGCGCGCTCTCAATTGCGTTGGAAAGTAGACATCTTCGGCTTTTGCAACTTTAATAGTCCATACTTTACTCGAGATTTGATAGCCCAAACTGGCGTCTAAACGCCCATGAGAGACCCTTTTCTGGCGTAAAACACCAGAACTGGCACCAAAGCTGGAGTTAAACGCCCAAACTGGCACCAAAACTGGCGTTTGAACTCCAAGAAGAGCCTATGCACGTGAAAGCTTCAATGCTCAGCCCAAACACACACCAAGTGGGCCCCAGAGGTGGATTTATGCACTATCTACTCATTTTCTATAAACCTAGTTTACTAGTTTAGTATAAATAGCATTTTTTACTATTGTATTCACATCTTTGGACAACTTTTCGATTTTTTTATCAGGTCTTTGAACCCTATTTCGATTTTATTATGCCATTGGGGAGGCTGGCCATTCGGCCATGTCTAGACCTTGTTCTTATGTATTTTCCAACGGTGGAGTTTCTACACCTCACAGATTAAGGTGAGGAGCTCTGCTGTTCCTCGAGTATTAATGCAAGTATTATTGTTTTTCTATTCAATTCATGCCTACTTCTCCTCCAATATATACTCTTGTACTTAATTCAGTTAAGTCAGAATGAAAGGGTAACCCGTGACAATCACCCAATCTTCGTTACTCACTTAGCCAAGATCCGCGTGCCTGACAACCACAAAGCGGTCTACATGATGTTCAACGTAGTCATTGGATGACAGCTGGAGTATACTCTCTTTGGCCTTTAACCCACGGATCTGAATCACCTCTACTGACAACAGAGTATTCAAATCTGTGACGTTAGAACCTTCGTGGTATAAGCTAGAATCAATTGGCAGCATTCTTGAGATCCAAAAAGTCTAAACCTTGTCTGTGATATTCCGAGTAGGATCTGGGATGAGATGACTGTGACGAGCTTCAAACTTGTGATTAGCCAAAGAATAAATGTATTCTATTCAGACATGATCGAGAACCGACAGCTGATCAGCCATGCAGGAAACCATAGAGGACATATTTTCACTGAGAGGACAGATGGTAGCCATTGACAACGGTGATCCACCAACATACAGCTTGCTATAGAAGGGAGTACGCATGATTGGATGAGGACAATAGGAAAGCAGAGGTTCAGAGGCAACAAATCATCTCTAAATGCTTATCTGAAATTCCCACCAAGGAACTACATAAGCAACCGTATTTTATTTTCCGTTTTATTTATCTTTTAATTGTCATCACCTCATAACCATTTGAATCCGCCTGACTGAGATTTACAAGATGACCATAGCTTGCTTCAAGCCGACAATCTCCGTGGGATCGACCCTTACTGACGTAAGGTATTACTTGGATGACCTAGTGCACTTGCTGGTCAGCTATGCGGAGTTGCGAAAAGTGTGATCACAATTTCGCATACCAGTTATCATTGCCTATATAAACTAAACTAATAATTAAAAATACAAAAGTGAGATAAACTATGCAAAAGGTATGAAAATCCCCTTTTGGGCCCACTTAGTGAGTGTTTGGGCTGAGCTTGGTGTCCAACTTGGATGAGTGGGCGTTGAACGCGAGTTTTGGGTGTCCAACGCTGGCCTTGATCCTTCTTGGGCATTGAACACCAGAAAGGTGGTAAGTTGGGCGTCCAATGCCCGTTTTGGGTAGTACATTCAAAAAAGGTATAAACCATTATATATTTTAGGAAAGCCCTGAAAGTTAGCTTTCCAACGCTCTTAAGAGCGCGCCAATTGGACTTCTGAAGCTCCATAAATACTCATTTTAATGCATGAAGGTCAGGATTTGACAGCATCTGCTATCCTTTCTTTGCTTCCGAATCAGACTTTGCCAAAACATGCCAAATTCACCCAAAAATCACCTAAAATCATAAGAAAAAAATCACAAAAGCTCAAAGTAGCATCCATAATGTGAATTTTTCACTAAAACATAATAAAACTTAATAAAATATAACTAAAAACACTAAGAAAATAGCACCAAAAAGTGTATAAAATATCCACTCATCAAAATGCCAAACTTAAATTGTTGCTTGTCCTCAAGCAACCAAAAACAAGTAGGACTAAAAAGAAAAGAAAGATACAATAAGTCTTAGGGTTTTCCATAAAGCTCAGTTCCAAATAATTGAATGGGGCTATTAGCTCTTTAATTTTGAACAGTTTTGGCATCTCAGTATCCTTTGAAGCTCAAAATTATTGGCATCCCTTAGAACTAGAATCCAGATGATATTATTGATTCTCTTCTTTTAGCTCTTCTTGATTCTTGAACAAAGCTTATTTCGGTGCTTTGCACCTTTTGAGCCTAGCCGTGACTCTAAGCAATTTGTTTTTCCGTATTACCACTGGATATATAAACTCCATGATAGGCAAAATTGTGACTCATACTTTTCACAACTCGAACAATTCCTAGCAATGGCTCCAAAAACTTGGTGCACAATACTATGGTTCACACACATTCTTCACAACTTCGCACAACTAACAAGCAAGTGCACTGGGTCGTCCAAGTAATAAACCTTACGCGAGTAAGGGTTGATCCCACGGAGATTGTTGGTATGAAGCAAGCTATGGTCATCTTGTAAATCTCAGTCAGGCGGATTCTAATGGTTATAATGGTTTCCGAATATAAAGATAAATAAAGCATAAAATAAAGATAGAGATACTTATGTAATTCATTGGTGGGAATTTCAGATAAGCGCATGAACATAGTGTGTTCCTTCTGAATCTGTGCTTTCCTACCGCCTTTATCCAATCATTCTTACTCCTTTTCATGGCAAGCTGTATGTTCGGGGATCACCATTGTCAATGGCTACCGTCCGTCCTCTCAGTGAAAATGGTCCAGGTGCACTGTCACCGCACGGCTAATCATCTGTCTATTCTCGATCATGTAAGAATATGATTTACTATCCTTTTGCGTTGTCACCACGCCCTACAGTCGCGAGTTTGAAGCTCGTCACATTCATTCAATCCCTGAATCCTGCTCAGAGTACCACAGACAAGGTTTAGACTTTTCGGATTTTCAAGAATGCTGCCAATGGATTCTAGCTTATACCACGAAGATTCTGATTAAGGAATCCAAGAGATATTCATTCAAGCTTATTTGCATGTAGAACGAAAGTGGTTGTCAGGCACATGTTCATAAGTGAGAATGGTGATGAGCGTCATATAATCATCACATTCATCAGGTTCTTGGGTGTGAATGGTGATGACAAGTCATCATATACCCATTTCTCAAGCTAATTTCACTTGTTTTATTAGTTTTTATGCACTTTCTTGCATCCTAAGTAAGTGATTTTGGAGTGAAAATGCCCTGCCCTGCATGTAAAGAGGGGAGGCAAGCATTGCCCTCCACAAGGGCACACTGCCCTCTAGGAGGGCAACATAAGGGAACAAAGCATGAAAGGCAACTCTGCCCTGCCCACTACAAGGGCAGAGCACAAATTTGTGCCTTAGAATCAAGAAGAAGAAAATGTTGCCCTGCCCTCCACAAGGGCAGTATCGGGCTCACCAAGGAAGAAAATCAAAGGAAAAATGCCTATAATGTTTGCTACAAGAGTTGAACACGGGACCATGAGGAAGCAAGGAACTAGGCCCCATTATGGTGCCAAGAAAGCCAAGGAAATTGAATAGCGTGTGTTTCTGCCAGGATTCGAACTCGGGACTTCAGTTTGGAAACACTGCCCTGCCCTCCGCGAGGGCAGGGCAGCATTTTGATGTGGCATGAATCTGGCGCACCAAGGCTCAATTCTGGCGCACCACGGCATGATTCTGGCAGCACCAGCACGCACCATCACGTTTCTGGCGCACCAAGACCGCACCAAGCCGCACCATGCACGCACCAAGCACCAAATCCTGCCCTGCTCTCCGCAAGGGCAAGGTAGCCTCCTGGAAGCTACTCTTTTTGGGCCAAAAATTGAATTAAAAATCCAATTTAATTCATTTCTTCACCAAATCAAAAGCCCATCCAAATCCCAAAATCCAAGAATAGAAAGTGTATAAATAGGAGCTAGTTTGATGTAATTAGGACCTTTGGCTTGACTTTTGATTTTTGCACTTTCTTTGAGCTTTGAATTTTATTTTTGCACTTGGGAACTTCTCTTGGTGTTTTCACTGAGATTTCAGAGAATAGGGGAGGAGAATTGATCTCTCTTCTTCCTCGTTCTTGCTTGGGCATTTTTACTTTTCTTGTTTTGAGTTTTGGGTGTGAAGAATTGAGGAAATTCTGTCTCAATCTCCATTCAAAATCTCTTTAATTCCTCTTCTGCATAATTGAGTTCAATTTAGGTTTCTTTACTGCTTCTTCTTCAATTTCTTGTTAATTGCTTTGTTGACTTGGATCTGGGAAGGCAATTGAGATCTAGACTTTGCCGTCTAGTCTCTTGAGTCCTGAGATCCCATTTTCCTTGTTGGTTCTTTTGTGAACCCTGCTGCACTTTAATTTCATTTTCTGTTTGAATTTTAGTTTATTCCAATTCATCTTCTATTCTACTAATTGTTGCAATTTACTTTCTCTTGCTGGAACTCTATAATCCCAGTCCTCAATTCCCTTTTACTTTCAAGCAATTTACATTTCTTGCCATTTAAGTTTCTGCAATTTACATTTCTTGCACTTTAAGTTTCAGTTATTTAATTACTTGTTCTTTAAGATTCAGCAAGTTTATTTTCCTGCTCTTTAATTTACTGCAATTTCCCCCTTTCGCTTTACATTCCAAGCAATTTAGCTTCTGTTAAATACAACCCACTCAACCAAAACTTGATTCCCTTGACTAAATTAACCACTAAACTAAAATTGCTCAATCCTTCAATCCCTGTGGGATCGACCTCACTCATGTGAGTTATTATTACTTGATGCGACCCGGTACACTTGCCGGTGAGTTTTGTGTTGGATCGTTTTCCACACATCAAGTTTTTGGTACCGTTGCCGGGGATTGAATTAGATTGACAATGATTAAGTAAGGTGGTGGTCTAGATTAAGCATTTTTTTTTCTTCTTTTATCTAAGCACATTAACTGTTTGACACATTGTGTCACCTAACCCTCTAACCACATTCTAGCATTAGAATGTCCATGTTTCATTTGGTTTGTTTGTGATTATTGCAAGTCATGGAGGCTGAGGTGCGTGAAGAGGGAGTGAGCAACAATACCCAGCCTGCAAGAAGGGTGTTGGCCTCTTACACTATCCCCAATGCAAGAAACTGTGGGAGTAGCATACTCACTCCCAACGTTCATGCAAATAATTTTGAGTTGAAGCCTCAACTTATCACTCTGGTGCAAAACAATTGCTCCTATGGAGGAAGTCCACTTGAAGATCCAAACCAACACTTATCCATCTTCCTCAGGATTTGTGAAACTGTCAAAACAAGTGGTGTGCATCCAGACATCTACAAGCTACTGCTGTTTCCATTCTCTCTGAAGGATAAGGCCACTCAATGGCTAGAGACATTTCCCAAAGAAAGCATCAATTATTGGGAAGACTTAGTGAGCAAATTCCTAGCCAAGTTCTATCCTCCTCAAAGGATTATCAAGCTGAAAACAGAGGTGCAAACATTCATTCAAATGGATGGAGAGTCACTGTATGATGCCTGGGAGAGATACAATGCCTTAATCAGGAAATGTCCCCTAGAAATGTTTAGTGAGTGGGATAGACTCCAAAACTTCTATGAAGGGTTGACCCAGAAAGCTCAAGAAGTATTAGATCATTCAGCAGGAGGCTCATTGCAGCTAATGAAGACAGTAGAGGAAGCCCAAAACCTCATAGAGATGGTGGCAAACAATCAATATTTCTTTGCTCATCAAAGACAACGCCAACCAGCCCAGAGAAGGGATGTGCTGGAGCTTGAAGGTGTTGACGTTCTCTTGGCACAAAACAAACAGATGCATCAACAGCTTTAGCAACAAATAGAAATGATGGCCAAGAAAATTGATGGATTGCAAGGTGTTGCAGTAAACACACAATGCCAATCTCAAACCTCACATGGGTGGAATCAATCTGAAGAAAGTTTTGGGACATTCAATTTTGAGCAACAAAGCCCTGAGCAGGTACAATGCATGAACAATACTTCAAGTTCATTTCAACACAATTTTCATGGTAATGCACACAAGACACCCTGGAAGACTCATTCTAATTCAAGGTGGGGTGAGCATCAGAATCAAGGACAAAGGGACTTCAACTCTGGCAGCCTCAGCAACACAAGCAACCATAACCATTCATCCAATAATACTAACCAATTCAAAAATTCACAAAACACATATCACCAACTCCATAATAACTCACAAAACCACCAGAATAACTTTTCCACATCCATATCCCACCCACAAAGTACCCCCATAATTAATTCAAACAACTTCCAACAACAACCATCTCATTTCACACAACCACAACCAAATTCAGACTCTCAAAGAATCTCAAGTCTAGAGAAAATGATGGAGAAACTCATGAAAAATCAAGAGATGGCAAGACAAGATCAGGAAGCTGCAAGGAAAGATCAGACCCTGGCATTCAAAAACCAAGAAACCTCAATCAGAAACCTTGAGAGACACATGGGGCAAATGGCTAAGCAAATTTCAGAAATGGATGAGAAGAGAGCAAATGCCTTCCCCAATGTCACTGAAGAACACCCAAGGGACAAAGGAAAAGCCACAAAATGGGAGGAGTGCAAAGTAATCACAGTGGGAAGTGAGAAGACTATGAAGAAGGAAGCCATCAATCAGGACAAACATAACAGAGAAGTTCCACAAGAAGAGACAGAAGGGAAAAGTAAAGAGGATCAAGAAACCAAAAATGCACAAATTTCAAAGGGAGGCAAGAACATCATTGAATCACAACTACAAAAGAAGAGGGAAGAAGTGAATCCTTGTGTCCCCAAACTTCCGTACCCTTAGAGGTTTAAAAAAGAAAATGAGGATAAGCAATACTCAAAATTTCTAGACATATTCAAGACGCTCAGCATCAATATTCCTTTCTTGGAAGTACTTGAACATATGCCACTATATGCCAAATTTATGAAAGAAGTACTCACAAAGAAAAGATCCCTGAAGGAAGGACAGATTGTTGAGATAACAAAGGAATGTAGTGCTATCCTCCAAAGAGAGTTGCCAGAGAAAAAAGATGATCCTGGGAGTTTTTACATACCATGCACCATAGGAAACATAACAATTGAGAAGTCATTTTGTGACCTCGGTGCAAGCAGAAACTTGATGCCTTTGTCTCTAATGAGGAAACTTCAAATTTCTGAGCTGAAGTCCACACGAATAATTCTCCAAATGGCTGACAAATCCATTAAGCAAGCATTGGGAGTTGTGGAGAATGTGTTGATAAAAGTGGGAAAATTCTTTCTCCCTGCTGACTTTGTTATCTCAGATATAGAAGAGGACCCTAACACTCAAATCATCCTAGGAAGGCCTTTCCTAGCTATGGGCAGAGCATTGATAGATGTTGAAAAAGGAGAATTGTTGCTGAGAGTGCATGATGAGCACCTAGCATTCCATGTTTTTAAAACCCTGCATGAACCTACTCAAGAAGAAGATTTTATGAAGGATAAGGTCAGAGATCAAAGTTTGAAGGAGGCAGTCATTGAGTTAACTCCAAGACTTCTAAATCCTTGCTTGAAAGCAGTAGAGATGGTGCAACAAACCAAAGAAGTCAAGGAGGAACTAGATCCAAAACCCCCATATGAGAAATTCAACATCCCAGATAAAGAACCACCAAGGCAGTGAGTATCTCTTGAGAAAGAAAAGAAGAAGAGGCCAAGAGGGTGGAGAAATAAGAAGATCCCTACTGAAGGCTTTTCACCAGGGGAGGTGTTAAACACCCAACCAATGAAGGTGTCTCCACAATTATCTAAATACTACACTGTGAACCGGGTCCTTTCACTTGAACACCTAGAGATCATCAAAGAGGAGACTAGAAGGAAGTTCACAGTAAGAGGAGAAAAGCTGAGGCACTATGATTTTCAGCCCCCATGATCAAAGAGTAAGATGTCAAGCTAGTGACAATAAAGAAGCGCTTGTTGGGAGGCAACCCAACCTGAGGTACTTTTCTTTTCATAGCTTTTTCAATAAAAATGTTGAATAATTGGTATGCATTGCAAGGAGCTAAGTTTGGTGTTGCATACCAAAACAATTTAAGGGAGAATGAAAGATTCTAAGTTTGGTGTTCCACCAAAAATCTCATTTAAAAACACATTCTCACCTCTTGCATGATGCTAGCTCCAAGCAACCAAACACATTATTCAACTGTTTAACTTCTTTCTAGCTTTAATTCCAAAATCTTTAGCAAGGACACAAGGTTTCACATATGGTTAACTGTTGCATCAGAAGCAGTGGCAAACAATTAAGTTTGGTGTTTTCACACCTAAATAAAACCAAGAGCCACACTCAATTTATGCATACTAACCATTCATATAAGGGCTTGAAAAGCAAGCAACTTTTGAGAATTATGCAGGAAAGTAGTCAACCATTGAAGATATTGTGCATCTTAACTCAAAAGGAGTACAACAAGAGGAAGAATGAAAAGTTGCAACCCAAAAGGTTGTATCTACACTTAATCTTTGTTATTGTGAAATGTTTTAATTCAGGAATTCTTGTATGTCTTGCTAAAGTGTTCATCTAGTTGCAAGTGAAGTTGTTTGATTAAGTATGATAATCTGCATAATGCTTGTCATTCATCACTTAACTTTAAATTTTGTTTTGTTTCCCATATGCTTGAATAAAGTAGAAATATTTGAATTAGAAAGTAAATATCCAATGTTGCATGAGTTAGAATGGAAGTTAATGGTGGTGTATGTGTTTGATTAAATGCATAACTCATGAAACAATTGCTGCATAGTATCATTTTCATTGAAGTGTGAGCTAGCTTGCTGTTATAAAGGTTCCTATCAATAAAGAAAAAGCCCGTGAAAAAAAAAAGGAAATAGAAAGAAAAGGAAGAAGAAAAAGCCAATGTGGCAAGAAAAGCAAAGAATAAAGGCTAGACACCAATAGCTTGGACCCTAGGACACATGCCTGTGGTGTTCTTGTACTAAGATATGCTTGGATAAGTAAATTCTAAGGGGTATTTTAAAACCTGGTCACTTAGATCAACTGATTTGGGATTGCCAATTGAAAGTCCACAATAAAGAGCAACTTAGATACAGAACATTTAGTTATCCAAAGAGATGCTGGGCATCAATGATCCTAGGAAGAATTAGTGAGCCATGTGTCTGTGGTGGAAAGATGTTGAGTAAAAGAAAAAAATAAAGCCAAAGGCTACTACTGCAACATTAGACACCAAACCTCTAAAAGAATAATAAGCTTGTAAAGCATTATAAGCCGAAAAAATTTAGCAAGGGAGTAATTAAAAAGTGAGTCTTATAACAGCATGCTTAGCAAGCCTTTGAGGAAAGATGTATATTATGTAACAGCAATAATAGTTGAGTTATCATTGTCTGCATAAAGATCCCATAAATCAAGTTCTGCTATATGCCTAATAAGGATATGTACTCTTTTCTTATTCATTTCAATTGTTCTTAATTTTGATGCTTGCTTGGGGACAAGCAAGATTTAAGTTTGGTGTTGTGATGACAAGTCATCATATACCCATTTCTCAAGCTAATTTCACTTGTTTTATTAGTTTTTATGCACTTTCTTGCATCCTAAGTAAGTGATTTGGAGTGAAAATGCATAACTTCTTTAAATCAAGCAACCACCATTAAATTGATGTTAACTCATGAGGTTTAAGCTAATTTTAATTGGATTTTAATTGATTTATAAGCCTTGTGAATTTAGTGATACTTGGAGTGGTTGTTTTGGTTTATTTCAGGTGAAGAAAAGAATAAAAGAGAAAAGCGTGGCCTAAGAAAGCGTGACCCAAGGAGAAGAAAGCGTGGTCAAAGGAAGGAAAAGTGTGCCGCATGTAAAGAGGGGAGGCAAGCATTGCTCTCCACAAGGGCACACTGCCCTCTAGGAGGGCAACATAAGGGAACAAAGCATGAAAGGCAACTCTGCCCTGCCCACTACAAGGGCAGAGCACAAATTTGTGCCTTGGAATCAAGAAGAAGAAAACGTTGCCCTGCCCTCCACAAGGGCAGTATCGGGCTCACCAAGGAAGAAAATCAAAGGAAAAATGCCTATAATGTTTGCTACAAGAGTTGAACACGGGACCATGAGGAAGCAAGGAACTAGGCCCCATTATGGTGCCAAGAAAGCCAAGAAAATTGAATAGCGTGTGTTTCTGCCAGGATTCGAACTCGGGACTTCAGTTTGGAAACACTGCCCTGCCCTCCGCGAGGGCAGGGTAGCATTTTGTTGTGGCATGAATCTGGCGCACCAAGGCTCAATTCTGGCGCACCACGGCATGATTCTGGCAGCATCAGCACGCACCATCACGTTTCTGGCGCACCAATTTTTTTTGCCCTGCCCTTCGCGAGGGCAGGGCAGCGTTCTGCGCACCAAGACCGCACCAAGCCGCACCATGCACGCACCAAGCACCAAATCCTGCCCTGCCCTCCGCAAGGGCAGGGCAGCCTCCTGGAAGCTACTCTTTTTGGGCCAAAAATTGAATTAAAAATCCAATTTAATTCATTTCTTCACCAAATCAAAAGCCCATCCAAATCCCAAAATCCAAGAACAGAAAGTGTATAAATAGGAGCTAGTTTGATGTAATTAGGACCTTTGGCTTGACTTTGATTTTTGCACTTTCTTTGAGCTTTGAATTTTATTTTTGCACTTGGGAACTTCTCTTGGTGTTTTCACTGAGATTTCAGAGAATAGGGGAGGAGAATTGATCTCTCTTCTTCCTCGTTCTTGCTTGGGCATTTTTACTTTTCTTGTTTTGAGTTTCGGGTGTGAAGAATTGAGGAAATTCTGTCTCAATCTCCATTCAAAATCTCTTTAATTCCTCTTCTGCATAATTGAGTTCAATTTAGGTTTCTTTACTGCTTCTTCTTCAATTTCTTGTTAATTGCTTTGTTGACTTGGATCTGGGAAGGCAATTGAGATCTAAACTTTGCTGTCTAGTCTCTTGAGTCCTGAGATCCCATTTTCCTTGTTGGTTCTTCTGTGAACCATGCTGCACTTTAATTTCATTTTCTGTTTGAATTTTAGTTTATTCCAATTCATCTTCTATTATACTAATTGTTGCAATTTACTTTCTCTTGCTGGAACTCTACAATCCCAGTCCTCAATTCCCTTTTACTTTCAAGAAATTTACATTTCTTGCCATTTAAGTTTCTGCAATTTACATTTCTTGCACTTTAAGTTTCAGTTATTTAATTACTTGTTCTTTAAGATTCAGTAAGTTTATTTTCCTGCTCTTTAATTTACTGCAATTTCCCCCTTTCCCTTTACATTCCAAGCAATTTAGCTTCTGTTAAATACAACCCACTCAACCAAAACTTGATTCGCTTGACTAAATTAACCACTAAACTAAAATTGCTCAATCCTTCAATCCCTGTGGGTTCGACCTCACTCATGTGAGTTATTATTACTTGATGCGACCCGGTACACTTGCCGGTGAGTTTTGTGTTGGATCATTTTCCACACATCAAGTGGATATCTTAGAATAAGAATAAGTGTAAATTGAATAGAAAACAGTAGTAATTGCATTAATACTCGAGGAACAGCAGAGCTCCACACCCTTAATCTACGGTGTGTAGAAACTCCACCATTGAAAATACATAAGGGATAAAGGTGTTCATTGGTTCTGGCCGCAGAGAGGGAACCAAGATAACCCAGACTCCAACACAATAGTAAAAAGTTCTACTTATACTAAACTAGTTACTAGGGTTTACAAAAATAAGTCTAAGTGCAGAAATCCACTTTCGGGGCCCACTTTGGTGTGTGCTTGGGCTGAGCTTGAGTTTTACACGTGCAGAGGCTTCTCTTGGGGTTAAACGCCAAGTTGTAACGTGTTTTTGGCGTTTAACTCTGGTTTGTGACGTATTTTTGGCGTTTTACTCCAGAATGCAGCATGGAGCTGGCGTTGAACACCAGTTTGTGTCATCTAAACTCGAATAAAGTATGGACTATTAAATATTGATGGAAAGCCCTGAATGTCGACTTTCCAACGCAATTAAGAGCACGCCATTTGAATTTCTGTAGCTCTAGAAAATCTATTTCGAGTGTAGAGAGGTCAGAATCCAACAGCATCTGTAGTCCTTTTTCAGCCTCCTGTCAGATTTTTGCTCAGATCCCTCAATTTCAGCCAGAAAATACCTGAAATCACAGAAAAACACACAAAATCATAGTAAAGTCAAGAATAGTGAATTTTGCATAAGAACTAATAAAAACATCCCTGAAAGTAGCTAGATCCTACTAAAAACTACCTAAAAACAACGCCAAAAAGCGTATAAAATATCTGCTCATCACAACACCAAACTTAAATTGTTTCTTGTCACCAAGCAACTGAAAATCAAATAGGATAAAAACAAGAGAATATACTATAAATTCCAAAATATCAATGAATATTAGTTCTAATTAGATGAGCGGGACTTGTAGCTTTTTGCTTCTGAACAGTTTTGGCATCTCACTTTATCCTTAGAAGTTTTGAATGATTGGCATCCATAGGAACTTAGAGTTCAGATAGTGTTATTGATTCTCCTAGTTAAGTATGTTGATTTTTGAACATATCTACTTTTATGAGTCTTGGACGTGGCCCTAAGCACTTTGTTTTCCAGTATTACCACCGGATACATAAATGCCACAGACACATGACTAGGTGAACCTTTTCAGATTGTGACTCAGCTTTGCTAAAGTCCCCAGTTAGAGGTGTCCAGAGCTCTTAAGCACACTCTTTTTACTTTGGATCACGACTTTATCCACTCAGTCTCAAGCTTTTCACTTGGACCTGCATGCTACAAGCACATGGTTAGGGACAGCTTGATTTAGTCGCTTAGGCCTGGATTTTATTTCCTTGGGCTCTCCTATCCATTGATGCTCAAAGCCCTGGATCCTTTTTACCCTTGCCTTTTGGTTTTAATGGCTATTGGCTTTTTGTGCTTGCTTTTTTTTCGCAAGCTTCTTCTTTTTCACTACTTTTTCTTGCTTCAAGAATCAATTTCATGATTTTTTAGATTATCAATAACATTTCTCTTTGTTCATCATTCTTTCCAGAGCCAACAATTTTAACATTCATAAACAACAAGATAAAAAATATGCACTGTTTAAGCATTCATTCAGAAAACAAAAGGTATTGTCACCACATCAATATAATTAAACTAATTTCAAGGATGAATTCGAAACTCATGTACTTCTTGTTCTTTTGTATTAAAAACATTTTTCATTTAAGAAAGGTGAAGGATTCATGGAATTATTCATAACCTTAAGACATAGTTACTAAATACTAATGATCATGTAGTACCGACTCAAAACATAGACAAACATATAGCATAAAACTTAAAAACAGAGAGATAAGAACAAGGAAGTTAAGGAATAAGTCCACCTTAGTGAGGGTGGCGCCTTCTTCTTGAAGGACCAATGGTGTTCTTGAGCTCCTCTATGTCTCTTCCTTGCCTTTGTTGCTCCTCCCTCATAGCTCTTTGATCTTCTCTAATCTCATTGAGAATGATGGAGTGCTATTGGTGTTCCACCCTTAATTGGTTCATGTTATGACTCAATCCTTCTAGAAAAGTGTTGAGTTGTTCCTAATAGTTGTTTGGAGGAAAATGCATCCCTTGAGGCATCTCATGGATTTCTTGATGATGAGCTTCCTCATGCATCTCTTGAGATCCATGAATGGGCTCTCTTGTTTGCTCCATCCTCTTCTTATTGATGGGCTTGTCCTCTTCAATGAGGATGTCTCCTTCTATGACAACTCTAGCTAAGTTGCATAGATGGCAAATGAGATGAGGAAAAGCTAGCCTTGCCAAGGTGGATGGCTTTTCAGCTACTTTGTAGAGTTCTAGAGAGATGACTTCATGAACTTCTACTTTCTCTCCAGTCATGATGCTATGGATCATGATGGCTCGATCCACAGTTACTTCGGATCGGTTGCTAGTGGGGATGATGGAGAATTGGATGAACTCCAACCATCCTCTAGCCACAGGCTTAAGGTCCAGTCTTCTCAATTGAACCAGCTTGCCTTTTGAGTCTCTTTTCCATTGAGCTCCTTCCACACATATGTCCATGAGGACTTAGTCCAACCTTTGATCAAAGTTGACCCTTCTAGTGTAGGGGCGTGCGTCTTCTTGCATCATAGGCAAGTTGAACGCCACCCTTACGTTCTCCGGACTGAAATCTAAGCATTTTCCCCGAACCATTGTAAGTCAATTCCTTGGGTTTGGGTTCATGCTATGATCATGGTTCCTAGCGATCCATCTGTTTGCATAGAACTCTTGAACCGTTAAGATTCCGACTTGTTGAATAGGATTGGAGAGAACTTCCCATCATCTTCTTCTAATCTCTTGTCGGATCTCCGGATATTCGCCCTTTTTGAGCTTAAAATGGACCTCAGGGATCACCTTTTTCTTGGCCACAACTTCATAGAAGTGGTCTTGATGGGCTTTTGAGATGAATCTCTCCATCTCCCATGACTCAGAGGTGGAAGCAATTGCCTTCCCTTTCCTCACGGCCATGCCTAGACCTTGTTCTTATGTATTTTCAACGGTGGAGTTTCTACACACCATAGATTAAGGTGTGGAGCTCTGCTGTACCTCGAGTATTAATGCAATTACTATTGTTCTTCTATTCAATTCGGCTTATTCTTGTTCTAAGATATCACTTGTTCTTCAACTT
Source organism: Arachis hypogaea (assembly GCF_003086295.3). Lineage (NCBI taxonomy): Eukaryota > Viridiplantae > Streptophyta > Magnoliopsida > Fabales > Fabaceae > Arachis > Arachis hypogaea. The sequence continues at coordinate 57,693,996 of NC_092039.1, forward strand.
GATGAATGTGATGATCCGTGACACTAATCATCATTCTCACCTATGAACGTGTGCCTGACAACCACCTCCGTTCTACCTTAGATTGGGTGGATATCTCTTGGATTCTTTAACCGAAATCTTCGTGGTATAAGCTATAATTGATGGCGGCATTCAAGAGAATCCGGAAGGTCTAAACCTTGTCTGTGGTATTCTGAGTAGGATTCAATGATTGAATGACTGTGACGAGCTTCAAACTCGTGATTGTGGGGCGTTAGTGACAGACGCAAAAGAATCACTGGATTCTATTCCGACATGATCGAGAACTGACAGCTGAATAGCCGTGCTGTGACAGGGTGCGTTGAACATTTTCACTGAGAGGATGGGAGGTAGCCACTGACAACGGTGAAACCCTACATACAGCTTGCCATGGAAAGGAGTAAGAAGGATTGGATGAAGACAGTAGGAAAGTAGAGAGACGGAAGGGACCAAGCATCTTCATACGCTTATCTGAAATTCCCACCAATGAATTACATAAGTATCTCTATCTTTACCTTTATGTTTTATTCATCATTCATAACCATTTGAGTTTGCCTGACTAAGATTTACAAGGTGACCATAGCTTGCTTCATACCAACAATCTCTGTGGGATCGACCCTTACTCGCGTAAGGTTTATTACTTGGACGACCCAGTACACTTGCTGGTTAGTTGTGCGAAGTTGTGTTTATGCCATGGTATTGAACACCAAGTTTTTGGATTCATCACCGGGGATTATTTGAGTTGTGAAAAGTAGAGATCACAATTTCGTGCACCAAGTTTTTAACGCCGTTGCCGGGGATTGTTCAAGTATGGACAACTGACGGTTCATCTTGTTGCTTAGATTAGGTATTTTTCTTCAGAGTTCTTAAGAATGAATTCTAGTGTTTCAAGGTGATGTTCTTATCATCACCAAAGCTGATTGATTTTCATCAATTTAGCTCTTGAATGCAATGTCCTGCTGAAGCTTGGCTAGCCATGTCTAATTTCTTTAGACTGAAGCTTTAGTCTAACATTGCATGATTCCTGGAATTCTCATTAAGAATTTTGATACCTTTATTTTCTTTTTCCACTTAATTTTCGAAAAATCCAAAAAAATTTAGAAAATCATAAAATTCAAAAAATATTTCTTGTTTGAGTCTAGAGTCTCATGTTAAGTTTGGTGTCAATTGCATGTTTCTGTTCTTTTTGCATTCATGCATGTGTCTTCATTAATCTTCAAGTTGTTATTGATGGTTTCATTGCTCTGATTTTTAAATTCTCTTGACTTGAGTGTTTATGTGTCTCATATGCATTCTCATTTTGTTAGTGTCAGTAGTATACATACTGCTAAGTTTGGTGTCTTGCATGCATTGTTATTTGATTTTAGTTGCATATTGATTATTCCTTATTATTAAAAATCCAAAAATATTTTTAATTTGTGTCTTTTCAAGTCAATAATACAGAGAATTGAAGATTCAGAACATACAGCAGAGGAATTATACAGAAAAAGCTGGGCGTTCAAAATGCCCAGTAAGGAAGACAAACTGGTGTTTAAACGCTAGCCAGGGTGCCTGGCTGGGCGTTTAATGCCCAAAAGGGTAGTGGTTTGGGCGTTAAACGCCAGAATGTGCACCATTCTAGGCGTTTAACGCCAGGATGGCACAAGAAGGAAGATTTTGTTTTCAAATCAAATTTTTTTAGTTTTCAAAATCTTTTCGAAATCAAATCTTTTTCAAATCAAATCTTTTCAATCAAATATTTTTCAAAATCAATTTCTTTCCATTTTCAAAAATACTTGCTATCAATTAATGATTTGATTCAACATTTCAAGTGTGTTGCCTTTTCTGTTGAGAAAGGTTTAATGTTTGAATCATATCTTTTCTTGTTAGCCAAGTTATTAATTTTTAAAATCAAATCTTTTTAAAATGTTTTTCAAATCATATTTTCTCAATCACATCTTTTTAAAACCAATCATATCTTCTTAACCACATATTTTTCAAAATAGTTTTCAATCAAATCTTTTTTTCAAAATCTTTTTCAAAAATCACTTTACTTCTTTCTTAATCTTGGTTTTCGAAAATCAATTAAAGTTTTTCAAAATGTTTTTAAAATCTTTTACTTAATTTTCGAAAATTTCTTCCCCTCTTCTCACATCCTTCTATTTATGGATTAACACTATTCCTTAATGTACAATTCGAACTCCATCTTTCTTGATAAGTTCAAATTTTCTAACTCTTCCTTCCATTTTTCTTTTCCTCTAACACCTCAAGGAATCTCTATACTGTGATATAGAGGATTCCATATTTTCTTGTTCTCTTCTCCTTCATATGAGCAGGAGCAAAGACAAAAGCATTCTTGTTGAGGCTGATCCTGAACCTGAAAGGACCTTGAAGCAAAAGCTAAGAGAAGCTAAGGCACAATTCTCTGTAGAGGACCTAACAGAAATCTTCAAAGAAGAAGAACCCATGGCAGCCGAAAATAACAACAATGCCAACAATGCAAGGAAAGTGCTGGGTGACTTTACTGCACCTACTCCCGACTTATATGGGAGAAGCATCTCTATCCCTGCCATTGGAGCAAACAACTTTGAGCTTAAGCCTCAATTAGTTTCTCTAATGCAACAGAATTGCAAGTTTCATGGACTTCCATTGGAAGATCCTCATCAGTTTTTAGCTGAATTCTTGCAAATCTGTGACACTGTCAAGACCAATGGGGTTGACCCTGAGGTCTACAGACTTATGCTATTCCCTTTTGCTGTAAGAGATAGAGCTAGGATATGGTTGGACTCACAACCTAAAGAAAGCCTGAACTCTTGGGAAAAGCTAGTCAATGCCTTCTTGGCAAAGTTTTTTCCACCTCAAAAATTGAGTAAGCTTAGAGTGAAAGTCCAAACCTTCAGACAGAAGGAAGGAGAATCCCTCTATGAAGTTTAGGAAAGATACAAACAATTAATCAGAAAGTGTCCCTCTGACATGCTTTCTGAATGGAGCATCATAGGTATTTTCTATGATGGTCTGTCTGAACTATCTAAGATGTCTTTGGATAGCTCTGCTGGAGGATCTCTTCATCTGAAGAAGACGCCTGCAGAAGCTCAAGAGCTCATTGAAATGGTTGCAAATAACCAATTCATGTACACTTCTGAAAGGAATCCTGTGAACAATCGGACAAATCAGAAGAAAGGAGTTCTTGAGATTGATACTCTGAATGCCATATTGGCTCAGAACAAAATATTGACTCAGCAAGTCAATATGATTTCTCAAAGTCTGTCTGGAATACAAAATGCACTAGGCAGTACTAAGGAAGCTTCATCTGAAGAAGAAGCTTATGATCCTGAGAACCCTTCAATGGAAGAGGTGAATTACATGGGAGAACCCTATGGAAACACCTATAATCCTTCATGGAGAAATCATCCAAATCTCTCATGGAAGGATCAACAGAGACCTCAACAAGGTTTCAACAATAATAATGGTGGAAGAAACAGGTTTAGCAATGGCAAGCCTTTTCCATCATCTTCTCAGCAACAGACAGAGAGTTCTAACCAAAACAACTCTGACTTAGCAACCATGGTCTCTGATCTAATCAAAACCACTCAAAGTTTCATGACTGAAACAAGGTCTTCCATTAGAAATTTGGAGGCACAAGTGGGTCAGCTGAGCAAGAAAATTAGTGAACTCCCTCCTAGTACTCTTCCAAGCAATACAGAAGAAAATCCAAAAGGAGAGTGCAAGGCCATCAACATGGCCGAATTTGGAGAGGAGGGAGAGGCAGTGAACGCCACTGAGGAAGACCTCAATGGACGTCCACTGGCCTCCAATAAGTTCCCAAATGAGGAACCATGGGAATCTGAGGCTCTCACTGAGACCATAGAGATCCCATTGGATTTACTTCTGCCATTCATGAGCTCTGATGAGTATTCTTCCTCTTAAGAGGATGAATATGTCACTGAAGAGCAAGTTGCTAAATACCTTGGAGCAATCATGAAGCTAAATGACAAGTTATTTGGCAATAAGACTTGGGAGGATGAACCCCCTTTGCTCACCAAAGAACTGGATGACTTGTCTAGGTAGAAACTACCTCAAAAGAGACAAGATCCTGGGAAGTTCTCAATACCTTATGCCATAGGCACCATGACCTTCAAGAAGGCCTTGTGTGACCTAGGGTCAAGTGTAAACCTCATGCCTCTCTCTGTAATGGAGAAGCTAGGGATATTTGAGGTGCAAGCTACAAAAATCTCACTAGAGATGGCAGACAATTCAAGAAAACAAGCTTATGCACTTGTAGAGGATGTTCTGGTAAAAGTTGAAGACCATTATATCCCTGCTGATTTCATAGTCCTAGAGACTGGGAAGTGCATGGATGAATCCATCATCCTTGGCAGACCCTTCCTAGCCACAACAAAGGCTGTGATTGATGTTGATAGAGGAGAGTTGATCATTCAAGTGAATGAAGAATCCTTTGTGTTTAAGACTCAAGCATATCCCTCTGTCACCATGGAGAGGAAGCATGAAGAGCCTCTCTCAAAACAGAGTCAAATAGAGCCCCCACAATCAAACTCTAAGTTTGGTGTTGGGAGGCCACAACCAAATTCTAAGTTTGGTGTTGAACCCCCACATTCAAACTCTAAGTTTGGTGTTGGAAGGTTCCAACATTGCTCTGAGCATCTCTGAGGTTCCATGAGAGCCCACTGTCAAGCTACTGACATTAAAGAAGCGTTTGTTGGGAGGCAACCCAATGTTATATTTTATCTATTTTCCTTTGTTATTTTATGTTTTCTGTAGGTTGATGATCATGAGAAGTCACAAAATCAATTGAAAAAGCAAAAATAGAATGAAAAACAGAAAGAAAAATAGCACACCCTGGAGGAAGATCTTGCTGGCGTTTAAACGCCAGTAAGGCTAGCAGATGGGCGTTTAACGCCCAGTCTGGCACCATTCTGGGCGTTTAACGCCAGAAAGAGGCACCAGACTGGTGTTAAACGCCAGAAAAGGGCAAGAAGTTGGCGTTAAATGCCAGAAATGGGTACCAGCCCGGCATTTAACGCCAAAATTGGCATGAAGAGCAATTTTGCTCGCCACTTGGTGCAGGGATGACTTTTCCTTGACACCTCAAGATCTGTGGACCCCACAGGATCCCCACCTACCCCACCACTCTCTCTCTTCTTCACCCATTCACCAATCACCTCAACACCTCTTCCCCAAAAACCCTTCACCTATCAAATCCCATCTTTCTCTTCACCACTCACATCCATCATTCATAAAACCCCACCTACCTCACCATTCAAATTCAAAACACTTTCCCTCCCAAACCCACCCTCCCATAGCCGACCCTACCCCTCTCTCCACTCCTATATAAACCCATCTTCACTCCTTCATTTTCACACAACCTAAACACTACTTCTCCCCCTTTGGCCGAACTACAAAGCCATCTCCATCTCCTTCATTTCTTCCTCTTCTACTCTCTTCTTTCTTCTTTTGCTCGAGGACGAGCAAACCTTTTAAGTTTGGTGTCGTAAAAGCATTGCTTTTTATTTTTCCATAACCATTTATGGCATCAAAGGCCGGAGAAACCTCTAGAAAGAGGAAAGGGAAGGCAAAAGCTTCCACCTCCGAGTCATGGGAGATGGAGAGATTTATCTCAAGGGTGCATCAATACCACTTCTATAAAGTTGTGGCCTTGAAGAACGTGATCCCTGAGGTCCCTTTCAAACTCAAAAAGAGTGAATATCTGGAGATCCGACATGAGATCCGAAGAAGAGGTTGGGAAGTTCTTACTAACCCCATTCAACAAGTCAGAATCTTAATGGTTCAAGAGTTCTATGCCAATAAATAGATCACCAAGAACCATGATCAAAGTGTGAACCCGGACCCAAAGAATTGGCTTACTATGGTTCGGGGGAAATACTTTGATTTTAGTCCGGAAAATGTAAGGTTGGCATTCAACTTGCCCATGATGTAAGGAGATGAACATCCTTACACTAGAAGGGTCAACTTTGATCAAAGGTTGGACCAAGTCCTCACAGTCATTTGTGAAGAGGGCGCTCAATGGAAGAGTGATTCAAGAGGGAAGCCGGTTTAACTGAGGAGGCATGACCTCAAGCCCGTAACTAGAGGATGGTTGGAGTTTATCAAACGCTCAATCATTCTGACTAGCAACCAGTCCGAAGTTACTATAGACCGGGCTATCATGATTCATAGCATCAAGATTGGAGAAGAAATAGAAGTTCATGAGGTTATATCCCAAGAACTTTATAAGGTGGCGGACAAGTCCTCTACCTTGGCAAGGTTAGCCTTTCCTCATCTCATTTGTCACCTCTGTTATTCAGTTGGTGTTGACATAGAGGGAGACATCCCCATTGATGAGGACAAACCCATCACTAAGAAGAGGATGGAGCAAACAAGAGACCCCTCTCATCATCAAATCCCTGAGATGCCTCAAGGGATGCACTTTCCTCCACAAAACTATTGGGAGCAACTGAACACCTCCCTAGGAGAATTGAGTTCCAACATGGGACAACTAAGGGTGGAGCACCAAGAACACTCCATCCTCCTCCATGAAATTAGAGAAGATCAAAGAATCATGAGAGAGGAGCAACAAAGGCAAGGAAGAGACATTGAGGAGCTCAAGCACTCCATAGGATCTTCAAGAGGAAGAACAAGCCGCCATCACTAAGGTGGACCCGTTCTTTAATTTCCTTGTTCTTTATTTTCTGTTTTTCAAAAAATCATGCTTATTTTTATCTATGTTTGTGTCTTGTGATCATTAGTGTCTTAGTGTCTAAGCCTTAAAGTTATGAATGTCCTATGAATCCATCACCTTTCTTGAATGAAAAATGTTCTTAATTGAAAAAGAGAAGAATTGCATGAATTTCGAATTTTATAACAGATTAATTATTTTGATGTGGTGGCAATACTTTTGTTCTCTGAATGTATGCTTAAACAGTGCATATGTCTTTTGAATTTGTTGTTTATGAATGTTGGCTCTTGAAAGAATGATGAAAAAGGAGACATGTTACTGAGGATCTGAAAAATCATAAAAATGATTCTTGAAGCAAGAAAAAACAGCGAATTCAAAAAAAAAAAGAGAAGGAGAAAAACGAAAAAAAGGGAGAAAAAAAAGAAAGAAATAAAGTTGTGATCCAAGGCAAAAAGAGTGTGCTTAAGAACCCTAGACACCTCTAATTGGGGACTCTAGCAAAGCTGAGTCACAATCTGAAAAGGTTCACCCAATTATGTGTCTGTGGCATGTATGTATCCGGTGGTAATACTGGAAGACAGAGTGCTTTGGGCCACGGCCAAGACTCAATAAGTAGCTGTGTTCAAGAATCATCATACTTAACTAGGAGAATCAATGACACTATCTAGATTCAGAGTTCCTAAAGAAGCCAATCATTTTGAATTTCAAAGGATAGAGTGAGATGCCAAAACTGTTCAGAGGCAAAAAGCTAAAAGCCCCGCTCATCTAATTAATACTGATCTTCATAGATGTTTTTGGAATTCACTGTATATTCTCTTCTTTTTATCTTATTTGATTTTCAGTTGCTTGAGGACAAGCAACAATTTAAGTTTGGTGTTGTGATGAGCGGATAATTTGTACGCTTTTTCGCATTGTTTTTAGTATGTTTTTAGTATGTTCTAGTTAGTTTTTAGTATATTTTTATTAGTTTTTACTTAAAATTCACTTTTCTGGACTTTACTATGAGTTTGTGTGTTTTTCTGTGATTTCAGGTATTTTCTGGCTGAAATTGAGGGACCTGAGCAAAAATCTGATTCAGAGACTAAAAAGGACTGCAGATGCTATTGGATTCTGACCTCCCTGCACTCGAAGTGGATTTTCTGGAGCTACAGAAGCCTAATTGGCGCGCTCTCAACGGCGTTGGAAAGTAGACCTCCTGGGCTTTCCAGCAATGTATAATAGTTCATACTTTGCTCGAGATTTGATGGCCCAAACCGGCGTTCCAAATCAGCTCAAAACTGCCCGGCGTTAAACGCCGGAACTGGCATAAGAATGGGAGTTAAACGCCCAAAATGGCACAAAAGCTGGCGTTTAACTCCAAGAGAAGTCTCTACACAAAAATGCTTCAATGCTCAGCCCAAGCACACATCAAGTGGGCCCGGAAGTGGATTTTTAAGTCATTTACTCATCTCTGTAAACCCTAGGCTACTAGTTCTCTTTAAGTAGGACATTTTACTATTGTATTGGAATCTTTTGATCACTTTAGATCTTAGATCATTGGGAGGCTGGCCTCACGGCCATGCCTAGACCTTGTTCTTATGTATTTTCAACGGTGGAGTTTCTACACACCATGATTAAGGTGTGGAGCTCTGCTGTACCTCGAGTATTAATATAATTACTATTGTTCTTCTATTCAATTCGGCTTATTCTTGTTCTAAGATATCACTTGTTCTTCAACTTGATGAATGTGATGATCCGTGACACTCATCATCATTCTCACCTATGAACGTGTGCCTGACAACCACCTCCATTCTACCTTAGATTGGGTGGATATCTCTTGGATTCTTTAACCGGAATCTTCGTGGTATAAGCTAGAATTGATGGCGGCATTCAAGAGAATCCGGAAGGTCTAAACCTTGTCTGTGGTATTCTGAGTAGGATTCAATGATTGAATGACTGTGACGAGCTTCAAACTCGCGATTGTGGGGCGTTAGTGACAGACGCAAAAGAATCACTGGATTCTATTCCGACATGATCGAGAACCGACAGCTGAATAGCCGTGCCGTGACAGGGTGCGTTGAACATTTTCACTGAGAGGATGGGAGGTAGCCACTGACAACAGTGAAGCCCTACATACAGCTTGCCATGGAAAGGAGTAAGAAGGATTGGATGAAGACAGTAGGAAAGCAGAGAGACGGAAGGGACCAAGCATCTTCATACGCTTATCTGAAATTCCCACCAATGAATTACATAAGTATCTCTATCTTTACCTTTATGTTTTATTCATATAACCATTTGAGTTTGCCTAACTAAGATTTACAAGGTGACCATAGCTTGCTTCATACCAACAATCTCTGTGGGATCGACCCTTACTCGCGTAAGGTTTATTACTTGGACGACCCAGTACACTTGCTGGTTAGTTGTGCGAAGTTGTGTTTATGCCATGGTATTGAACACCAAGTTTTTGGATTCATCACCGGGGATTATTTGAGTTGTGAAAAGTAGAGATCACAATTTCGTGCACCAGATGTGATTGGTGAAGGGGTAATGGGGAAGAGAGATTGAGGTGATTGGTGAAGGGTATAGTGTTATTTGATTGTGTGAAGAAGAGAGAAGTGGGTTAGGTGGGGATCCTGTGGGGTTCACAGATCCTGAGGTGATCTTGTGGGGTCCACAGATCTTGATGTGTCAAGGATTTCTCATCCCTGCACCTTTTAGGCATGTAAAATGCCCTCTGTATGCAATCCTGGCGTTTAATGCCAGACTGATGCTTGTTTCTAGCGTTAATCACCCAAATGTAGCTTTTTTCTGGCGTTTAACGCCAGCCTGATGCTTGTTTCTGGCGTTAAATGCCAGCTTGATGCTTGTTTCTGGTGTTTAACGCCAAACAGATGCTTGTTTCTGGCATTTAAATGCCAGACATCTCTTCCTCCAGGGTGTGCTTTTTTTTTCTGCTGTTTTTTATTCTATTTTTAATTTTTGCAATTATTTTGTGACTCCAAATGATCATAAACCTAATAAAACATAAAATAACAATAGAAATATAGATAAATAAAAATTGGGTTGCCTTCCAATAAGCGCTTCTTTAATGTCAATAGCTTGACAGTGAGCTCTCATGGAGCTTCACCGAAGTTCAGAGCATTGTTGGGACCTCCTAACACCAAACTTAGAGTTTGAATGTGGGGGTTCAACACCAAACATAGAGTTTGGTTGTGGCCTCCCAACACCAAACTTAGAGTTTGATTGTGGAGGCTTTGTTTGACTCTGTATTGAGAGAAGCTTGTCATGCTTCCTCTCAATGGTTGCAGAGGAAGATCTTTGAGCTTTAAACACAAGGTAGTCCCCATTCAATTGAAGGACTAGCTCTCCTCTGTTAACATCAATCACAGCTCCTACTGTGGTTAGGAAGGGTCTTCCAAGGATGATGCATTCATCCTCATCCTTCCCAGTGTCTAGGATTATGAAATCAGCAGGGATGTAAAGGCCTTTAACCTCAACTAACATGTCCTCTACCAATCCATAAGCTTGTTTTATTGACTTGTCTACCATCTCTAATGAGATTCTTGTAGCTTGTACCTCAAAGAACCCCAGTTTCTCCATTACAGAGAGTGGCATAAGATTTATACCTGACCCCAGGTCACACAGAGCCTTCTCAAAGGTCATGGTGCCTATGGTATAGGGTATTAAGAAATTACCAGGATCTTGTTTCTTTTGAGGTAAAGTTTGCTGAACCCATGTATTTAGTTTACTAATGAGCAAGGTAGTTTTATCTTCCCAAGTCTCATTACCAAACAACTTGGCATTCAGCTTCATGATGGCTCCTAGATATTGAGCAACTTGCTCTTCAGTTATATCTTCATCCTCTTCAGAGGAAGAATAGTTCTCAGAGCTCATGAATGGCAGAAGGAAGTTTAATGGAATCTCTATGGTCTCTATATGAGCCTCAGATTCTTTTAGGTCCTCAATAGGGAACTCCTTTCTGTCCGGGGGACGTCTCAAGAGGTCTTCCTCATTGGGATTTGCATTCTCCCCTTCCTCTTTGGATTCGGCCATTTTGATAATATCAATGGCCTTGCACTCTCTTTTTGGATTCTCTTCTGTATTGCTTGGGAGAGTACTAGGAGGAGTTTCAGTGATTTTCTTACTCAGCTGACCCACTTGTGCCTCCAAGTTTCTAATGGAGCACCTTGTTGCATTTATGAAACTTAAAGTGGCCTTAGATAGATCAGAGACTATGTTAGCTAAGCTAGAGGGGCACTGCTCAAAATTCTCTGTCTGTTGCTGAGAGGATGATGGAAAAGGCTTGCTATTGCTAAACCTGTTTCTTCCACCATTATTAAAGCCTTGTTGAGGCTTTTGTTGATCCTTCCATGAGAAATTTCGATGATTTCTCCATGAGGGATTATAGGTGTTTCCATAGGCTTCACCCATGTAATTCATCTCTGCTATTGCAGGGTTCTCCGGATCATAAGCTTCTTCTTCAAAAGATGCTTCTTTAGTACTGTTGGATGCATTTTGCAATCCATTCAGACTCTGAGATATCATATTGACTTGTTGGGTCAATATTTTGTTCTGGGCCAGTATGGCATTCAGAGCATCAATTTTAAGAACTCCCTTCTTCTGAGGTGTCCCATTACTCACAGGATTCCTCTCAGAGGTGTGCATGAATTGGTTTTTTGCAACCATGTCAATGAGTTCTTGAGCTTCTGTAGGTGATTTCTTTAGGTAAATGGATCCACCTGCAGAATGGTCCAGTGACATCTTGGAGAACTCAGATAGACCATCATAGAATATATCCAAAATGGTCCATTCTGAAAGCATGTCAGAAAGACACTTTTTGGTCAACTGCTTGTATCTTTCCTAAGCTTCATAGAGGGATTCACCATCTTTTTGCCTGAAGGTCTGAACATCCACTCTAAGCTTGCTCAGCTTTTGAGGAAGAAAGAACTTGGCCAAGAAGGTCGTGACCAGCTTATCCCAAGAGTCCAGGCTATCTTTAGGTTGTGAGTCCAACCATGTTCTAGCTCTGTCTCTTATAGCAAAAGGGATAAGCATGAGCCTGTAGACTTCAGGATCTACTCCATTAGTCTTAACAGTATCACAAATCTGCAAGAACTCAGTTAAAAATTGATAGGGATCTTCTGATGGAAGTCCATGAAACTTACAGTTCTGTTGCATTCGAGCAACTAGTTTAGGCTTCAGCTCCAAAATTGTTTGCTCCAATGGCAGGGATTGAGATGCTTCTTCCATAAAAATTGGAAGTAGGTGTAGTATAATCACCAAGCATCCCCCTTGCATTATTGTTGTTGTCATTATTTTTGGATGCCATCTCCTCTTATTTTTCAAAAATTTTTGTAAGGTTTTCTCTAGATTATTGTATTTTAGCTTCTCTTAGTTTCTTCTTCAGAGTCCCTTCAGGTTCAGGATCTACTTCAACAAGAATGTTCTTGTCCTTGCTCTTACTCATATGAAAAATAAGGGAACAGAAAATAATAATAGGGATCCTCTTTACCACTGTAGAGAGATTCCTTTATGTGAGTAGAAGAAAATAAGAAGAAAATCCGAACACAGGTAGAAGGGAGAATAAGGTTCGAATTTTGAGTAGAAGAGAAGTGTTAGTAGATAAATAAATAAATAGAAGAAGATGAGAGAGAGGAGTTTTCAAAAATTAACTAAAATAAAAGGAAAATATTTTTGTTTTTACTTTAAATTAAAGTTAAAATTTGAATTTATAAAAAGAAATAAAATTAAAATTTAAAACAATTAGTTAAATAAAAAGATTTTTGGAAAAGAGGGAGGTGATTTTCGAAAATTAGAGAGAGGAAAGTAGTTAGGTGGTTTTGAAAAAGATAAGAAATAGTAAAACAAACAAAAAGTCAATTAGTTAGTTGAAAAAGATTTGAAAATCAATTTTGAAAAGATAAGGAATTAGAAAAGATTTTTGAAATTGATATTGAAAAAAGATATGATTGAAAACATATGATTGAGATTTGTTTTGAAAAATATTTGAAAAGGAAATTAAAAAGATTTGATTTTTAAAATTAAAATGGATTACTTGACTAACAAGAAACTAAAAGATATGATTCTAGAATTTAAAGATTGAACCTTTCTTAATAAGAAAGTAACAAACTTCAAATTTTTGAATCAATCACATTAATTGTTAGTAAAATTTTTGAAAATTATGAAATAAAATTAAGAAAAAGATTTTGAAAATCAATTTTTAAAAAAAATTTCAAAAATACAAAAGAAAAATGAAAAAGATTTGATTTTTGAAAAGGTTTTGAAAAGATAAGATTTTTAAAATTGAAATCTTGACTTGACTAACAAGAAACAATTTATTTTAAATTTTTTGAATAAGTCAACCCAAAGATTTCGAAATTTATGAGTAAAATGAGGAAAAGATATATTTTTTTAATTTTTTGAATTTAATGAAGAGAGAGAAAAACAACTAAATGACTCAAAACATAAAAATTATGAATCAAAATACATGATGCATGCAAGAACACTATGAATGTCAAGATGAACACCAAGAACACTTTGAAGATCAAGATGAACACCAAGACTTATTTTGAAAATTTTTCAAGAGAGGAAAACATGCAAGACACCAAACTTAGAAATTTTCAATGTCTAGACACTATGGATTAAAAAATGCATATGAAAAACAACAAAAGACACAAAACAAGAAAATATGAAGATCAAATAAGAAGACTTATTAAAAACAACTTGAAGATCATGAAGAACACACCATGCATGAGTTTTTTGAAAAATGCACAAATTTTAAAAACATGCAATTGACACCAAACTTAAAAATTCACAATAGATTCAAACAAGAAACAAAAAATATTTTTGGTTTTTATGATTTTAAAAATTTTTTTGGATTTTTCGAAAATTATATATATATATATATATATATATATATATATATATTGGAAAAACGAAAACAAATAAAAAATTTTTGAAAGATTTTTTAAAACTTTTTAAAAAAGAAAATTACCTAATCTGAGCAATAAGATGAACCGTCAGTTGTCCAAACTCAAATAATCTCCGGCAACTGCGCCAAAAACTTGATAGGCAAAATTGTGACTCATACTTTTCACAACTCGAACAGTTCCTAGCAATGGCTCCAAAAACTTGGTGCACAATACTATGGTTCACACACATTCTTCACAATGTTGCACAACAAACCAGCAAGTGCACTGGGTCATCCAAGTAATAAACCTTACGTGAGTAAGGGTCGATCCCACGGAGATTGTTGGTATGAAGCAAGCTATGCTCATCTTGTAAATCTTAGTCAGGCGGATTATAATGGTTATAATGGTTTCCAAATATAAAGATAAATATAACATAAAATAAAGATAGAGATACTTATGTAATTCATTGGTGGGAATTTCAGATAAGCGCATGAAGATACTGTGTTCCTTCTGAATCTCTGCTTTCCTACTGCTTTCATCCAATCATTCTTACTCATTTCCATGGCAAGCTGTATGTTGAGGGATCACCATTGTCAATGTCTACCATCCGTCCTCTCAGTGAAAATGGTCTAGGTGCGCTGTCACCGCACGGCTAATCATCTATCGGTTTTCGATCATGTAAGAATAGGATTTACTATCCTTTTGTGTTGTCACCACGCCCTACAATCGCGAGTTTGAAGCTCGTCACAGTCATTCAATCCCTGAATCCTACTCGGAATACCATAGACAAGGTTTAGACTTTCCAGATTCTCAAGAATGCTGTAATGGATTCTAGCTTATACCACGAAAATTCTAATTAAGGAATCTAAGAGATATTCATTCAAGCTTATTTGCATGTAGAACGAAAGTGGTTGTCAGGCACACGTTCATAAGAGAGAATGGTGATGAGCATCACATAATCATCACATTCATCAGGTTCTTGGGTGCGAATGGATATCTTAGAATAAGAATAAGCGTGAATTGAATAGAAAATAGTAGTAATTGCATTAATACTCGAGGAACAGCAGAGCTCCACACCCTTAATCTATGGTGTGTAGAAACTCCACCGTTGAAAATACATAAGTGATAAAGGTGTTCATTGGTTCCGGCCCCAGAGAGGGAACCAGGATAACCCAGACTCCAATACAATAGTAAAAAGTTCTACTTATACTAAACTAGTTACTAGGGTTTACAGAAATAAGTCTAAGTGCAGAAATCCACTTCCGGGGCCCACTTTGGTGTGTGCTTGGGCTGAGGTTGAGTTTTACACAAGCAGAGGATTCTCTTTGGGTTAAACGCCAAGTTGTAACGTGTTTTGGTGTTTAACTCTGGTTTGTGACGTGTTTCTGGCGTTTTACTCTAGAATGTAGCTTGGAGCTAGCGTTGAACGCCAGTTTGCGTCGTCTAAACGCGAATAAAGGATGGACTATTATATATTGCTAGAAATCCCTGGATGTTTAATTTCCAACGCAATTGAGAGCACGCCATTTAAGGTTTTGTAGCTCCAAAAAATTCATTTCGAGTGCAGGGAGGTCAGAATCCAACAACATCTATAGTCCTTTTTCAGCCTCCTATCAGATTTTTGCTCAGGTCCCTCAATTTCAGCCAGAAAATACCTGAAATCACAGAAAAATACACAAACTCATAGTAAAGTCCATATTTGTGAATTTTGCATAAGAACTAATAAAAACATCCCTAAAAGTAGCTAGATCCTACTAAAAACTACCTAAAAATAATGCCAAAAAGCGTATAAATTATCCGCTCATCACTCCACAGGCACTTAACTGGGGAAACCCTTTGGATTTGAGTTTAGCTTTGCTTAAATTCCCAGACAGTAGTGCCCAGAGTTCTTAAGCATACTCTTTAGCCTTGGATCACGACTTTAACTGCTCAGTCTCAAGCTTTTTACTTGAGACCTTCAAACCACACGCATATAGTTAGAGATAGCAGCCCATCTGAGCTTTTTAGGCCAATTTCTGACCCTCTTAACCATTGATGCTCAAAGCCTTGGATCCTTGCTCTCTTATTTTCTTTTGAGCTTTTTATTTTTCTTTTTCTTTTATAATTTTTTTTTGCTGCTTTTACTTGCTTCAAGAATCAATATTTTTATTTTTCAGAAAATCAATAATACTTCTCTAAATTCATTGTTCTTCAAGAGCCAATATACTCAACTTCAATATCAATTATGCACTATTAATTCATGCATTCAGAAGATAAATGCAAGGCCACCACATCAAAATAATTGGAATAACTTATGATATAACTCAAAACTTATGTATCTCACTATTCCTTTTCAATTGAATTTTTCTTTTAAGCATGGTGAGAGATACATTGGATATCTTAAAACCAAAACAAAACAAGAAAAGAACAAAAAACTAGATATGATCATGCACTAGAATATAAGACAGACAGTAAATTACAGTACAACAAAAATAGAAATAAAATAAATAAAGATGTAATGGGACTCAGCAACCTTAGTGATGGTAGTTGTTGCTCCCTCTAGAGAATCCAATGGAGCGTTTGAGCTCCTCTATGTCTCGTCCTCTCTCAGCTATTCCTCTATCAATGTTCTCTGATCTTCTCTCATCTCATGGAGGATGGTGGCGTGCACCTTGTGCTCTACTCTCAGCTGATCCACGCTTGAACTCAGCTCCCCTATTGAGGTATTCAATTGATCCCAGTAGTCTCGGAGAGAAAAATACATCCCTTGAGGTATCTTAGGGATTTCTGTTGGAGGCGGCTGCACAGGTTCTTGCTATGGTTCTTGTGCAGACTGTCTCACATGCTCTATCTTCCTTTTTGTGACAGGCTTGTCCATCTCTACGAGGGTATCTCCAGCTATGCCGATTCCAGCTGAATTGCATAGGTGATAAGTTGGGTGTTCAATGCCCGTTTTAGGCAGTCTATTCTAAATAAAAATATATACCATTATATATTGCTGGAAAGCCCTGAAATTTAGCTTTTCAATGCCGTTGAGAGCACGTCAATTGGATCTATGTAGCTCCAGAAATGCTCCTTTGAATGCATGGAGGTTAGGATTTGACAGCATTTGATATCCTTTCTTTACTTCTAAACCAGACTTTGCCAATACTTGCCAAATTCACCCAAAAATTACCTAAAATCATAAGAAAAACACAAAAAGTTAAAGTAGCATCCAATATGTAAATTTTGCAGTAAACCCTACCAAAACATAATAAAACTTAATAAAATATAACTAAAAACACTAAGAAAACAGTACCAAAAAGGAAGAAAGGAAACGTGGGTCATATTAAAGCAAGCTACATAATCATTTTCATTACATTACTCATCAAATATAGCTTTAGTTGATTGGATGCTCGGTGAGGATGAGAGAAAGAGTGACCGATAGAGAAAGAGACAACCGTAACCCTCACCGAACTTCTGGGTTCAATTTCTTGTGATCGGTAACTCCAATAAAAAATATAATCTGTTAAAAGTATTCGTATCCTCCTCCTCTATGTGTTGGCATCACTTTTGATTGGTATAAGTTGACAGTGACGTAGTTCCCCTACTCCTTGAGTTCGGCCAACTGGAGTTCTAGGAGGCACAGACGATTCCGGACGTTTTCTTCTTCGATGGCTCGGTCAGAAAACTTTTTTGGAGCTTTGAGTATTTTGATTTCATACGAAGGTGGGCTTTTGGTAAATTCTCACTAGTTAAATTGGTATTGGACAAGTGAATTGACGTCGTGATTACTTGTTGACTGAATTTAATTGAATTTATATTGAATTTTATGATATATTGATATTTGTGATAAGTTTGAGGTCCATAGGGTTTTAGTGCAGCCAGGAACTAAGTTATTCTGATGAATTTTATTTTTGGATTACGACAGGATAACTTGAAAATGTTGGAATTTGTCTAGTTTGATTGGAAATGACTTGAAAAGAGTGTGGAAAATGGTTTGGATGGAACCCGAGAAGGGTGGTAGAGTTCGGGTTTTAGAGGAAATGCCGCCGAAATTTTGTTATAAACCTTAAGAACTTATTTGAAATTTTATTTAGAAGAAAAAGATTGGATTTAAGAAATTGTATTATTTGATTTTGGATTTATGCAGAAAATAGTTGTGTGTCAAATTTATTTTGTTAAAGACAAGTGTATATTCTGAGTTCGATTTATTTAGAAAAGAATTATTTTACGATTTTAAATTATTTAAGAAAAGTATTATGTTTAAGTTTGATTTAAAAAAGAAAAGGGCTTGTATTTTGAATTTGACTCAAGGATTTTATTTGGAGGAGTTTTAGTGAACCTTAAAAATAATTGAATTTTTATTGAATGATTTCATTTTGTAATATCTTGGAAAAAGTTAAAGAATTAGTTTTATAGATGAAAGGGAGATTGGTTTTGGTTTTAAAAGAAAAAGAGAAGATAAATCAGCACGTGTGATTATGAAATTATTAAAAGGTCACGAGAGGGTTGTAGAAAGTAAATAGTTATAGTGTTGATGAAAACACGTTAAGCCGTGGGCTTTATGTGTGAATGATTTTACGGGGATGCCCGTGTATATGGAATGGCTTCCAGGAGAAAGGGGCACATGCTTCAGCTGGAGAATCAGTGCCTGCAAGTACTTGCAGAGGTCATGTTCGACATACTTTAGCTGAAGAATCAGCGCCTGTAAGATGTAGTAACTTGTAGAGGTTATGTCGCTAGAATGCCTTATTTGACTTGCGAGTCAGATTGCGTCGGGTGTGGGTCAAAACTGACAAATGAGCTCATTACCTGCAGTAGGGCTAGACATGCATCATCCTTGTTGTGGATTTGTATTTTACAAAAGAGTCAAGTAAGCATTCAGATTTAAAGCCAAGCCAAGGTATACAAGAATGACAAGGTATGGTTGGGAAACAATCAAATCACGTTCTAAGGAGGAAATCCAAAACAAAAAATTCTAATGAAAACAATGAAGGAATAGACGACACGAGTTCCTGTAGCATGATTAAAGATTATACGTCGAATCGAAGCTAACGGCATAACATCTAACGCACCTAAACCCCATGAATCACATCACCTATAACTTCTATTTCGTATATGATAACCCATTAGTGTTCCCATATACATAAATCAATAGTGTTAAGTTGGTCAGACTTAATACCGTGAGGTATGCAATGGTAGACTAACAGCGTTAATCATCAGACAGTCATGCATATAAAACTTAAACTCTTGTTATCAGAACAAGTCACAAAGCATGACAAACACTTAGAGTATACAATGAAGTATAGACAGTCCATTCCCAAGGCTCTAACAGGAACTAACTGCACTGATACCATATTGTAACAACTCAACTTCTGGTATGTCATGATCGTACCAAAGGTAAGGTGTTACCGACCTGGTTTCCTTTATTATCTATTTAATATTGAGCATTTACGTCGATATCGCATTTTAGTTTTTAAGAAAATTCTAGAAAATTTTGTTTTTATTTATTAAAATTATATATCAAAAATCCCCAATAATAATAATAATCACATAAATATTAATAATAAAGATGTTTTACACAAGAAATCAAAATAAAACTTAGATATAACACTTGTCCTTTTGTATAAAATAAAAATCCTAAGCAACAAGGGCGAGAGAATTCTAGGAAAGTAACTTAGCTCATAAATAAATCTAACAATCACCCGTAGCTTTAAACTGAGTCTTTGAACCTGTGTTACTGAAAGGGTGAAAAATTTTGAGGTGAGAACAAACCACATGTTCTCAGTACAGAATGAGAATGTCGTAAAAGTAATGATTAAGATACAAATAATTAAACTTTACTCAATAAAACTGTTTTTATCAAATCCTTTAAAAATACTTCTTTTGATGCAAATGCGAAACCATTATGATGCATGTCTGTTCTAAGCAGGCCATGAGCTCACGTGTCGGTTTACACCCTATAGCTCAACATTACCAAGGAACAAGTCCCTAATACGGTTTCCGTTGTGTCCTTCGTGCATACGTGTCAGTGGTTAAGAATACCACTCCTTCATAACTAGTGGCAGTCGGTGCAAAGCTCGACCCCATAATATACGCACAAGGGGAAATAGTGATCCTCAGTTCATGGGCGTCCCCGAGATCAACAAAAATAAAACAACGATCCTCAGTTCGTAGGTTATCCCCGAGATCAGCACTGATGACGGAAAATTACTGTATGATTACAATAACCCCTTCGGCAAGTATACCGAATTTTTGTCAAGTAAAAACTCATGAGAGTGAGATCGATCCCACAAGGATTGACTAATTAAGCAATTTTAATTAGTAAGACACTCCAGTTGAACGAATCAGAATTCGGTGATGAATGTTGAAATGTAAATAACAGAATCCTAAATGACTTGAAAATAAAGAAAAGCAGTAAAGTGCTGGAATGTAAATGGCATATAGATGAAGTGCAAAATCTTAAATTGCATAAAATAAATGGGAATCGAAGAATAAAAATGTAAATAACTGAATTGTAAAGGGGAGTGGGTGATGCACGGAAACTTGTCTCTAAACAAATTTCCCTTCGGCAAGTATACCGAATTATCGTCAAGTAAAAACTCACAATAGAGTGAGGTCGAATCCCACAGGGATTGATTGGTCAAGCAACTTTAATTAGAGGAATGTTCTA
Organism: Arachis hypogaea; assembly: GCF_003086295.3. Lineage (NCBI taxonomy): Eukaryota > Viridiplantae > Streptophyta > Magnoliopsida > Fabales > Fabaceae > Arachis > Arachis hypogaea. The sequence goes on from NC_092039.1 coordinate 57,714,208, forward strand.
GTTGAGCTAAGCAGAAATTGAGTTGAGAATTGTAGAAAATTAAATGGCGGGAAAGTAAATTGCAGAAAGTAAATTGCAAAATCTTAAATGAGGATTTGGGGAGATGAACATAAAAATAAATGGCAGAAAGTAAAGAGAATGGGTAAGATCAGAAATGGGGGATTCATTGGGCTTAGGAGATGTTGCATTCTCCAGATCAAGTTCATTCTCATCTCTTCCTCAATCAATGCATTCATTGATCTCCTTGGCAATCTTAGGTGATTAGATCCCAATTCCTTGGCAACCTAATCTCTCTAAGCTTTGACAATTGCCCAATTCCTTGATTTAAATGCTCATGGGAAGAGATGAAGTATGGTCACTGATTATACCACATGTATTTCCAAATCAAAGTGTTGGGAGGATTATATGTCACTATATCCATCCAAACCCCAATTTGGTCCAACATGAGAAAGTATTTCTAGCATGATCTCCTCATCCCTTTTCCAAGGCTCAGAGGAGATGCAATTATGGAGAGTTTCTTTTCCAAGACAACTAACCAATTAATTTAAGATTGAAAGCTTTCTAGTAAATCAAGAGAAAAGAAAGAAGAAGAAGAATGAAAACTATAATTGATCGATCAAATTACAACAAAGCTCCCTAACCCAATGAAAAGAGGTTTAGTTGTTCATAGCTATGGAAATGGAAATGGAAGATGATAGAGAAGAGTACATTCTCCAGTAAACTAGAAATTGCAGGAAAAGTAAATATACAGAGTGTAGTTCTCCAAAATGCCAAGCTCCTTTCTAGTTCAAAACTACTCCTATATATACTACTCTTCTTGATCTTCTGGTCAGCTCTTCAAGTCTTGGATGTGGGCCTTTGATCTTGAGTTGATGCAGTTACAATCTTCAGTGGGCTTAGCTTTGTTTGTAGAAAAAGTGTGAGTCAGGCATGGGTGGACGTTAGTTAGGACATTAATGGTGTTAACGTTAAGTGAAAATGTGGGTTCGAGAACGTTAGTGACGATAACCTTTTTCACTAACACTCCAAACCAAATTGATCCACGTTAACTTCAATATTAGTGGCACTAACGTGACCACTAACGTTGCCTCTTAGTCCTTCACAAACGTTATTGGCATTCACCTTTACCAATAACGTTGCCTCTTAGTCCTTTGCAAACGTTATTGACGTTCACCTTTACCAATAACATTGCTCCTTGCTTTTCTTCCCCACGTTAGTGATCCACGTTAGTTACACTAACGTGGCCCTTAACGTGGGCATGCCCAAGCTTCGAGGGCATTAGTGACACTCACCTTTGTCACTAACGCTTCAAAACACCCCTTCTCCCCACGTCAGTGCTTTGCGTTAATGGCATTAACGTGACCACTAACATGGTGGTAATTGCCATCTCCAACGTTAGTGACAAAGGTGAGTGTCACTAACGTTGGCCTATCATTCCTTGCTCCACGTTGCCCTTCATGTTAATGGTCTTAATGTGACCACTAACGTAGGCAATATTGGCTTAGTCCAACGTTAGTGACAAAAGTGAGTGTCACTAACGTTGAAAATTTCTTCCTCCTTCCACGTTAGAGTTTACGTTAATTGGATTAACGTGACTCTTGACGTGGCTAAGTGTGGCATTTTGGAACGTTAGTGGTGTTCACCTTTACCACTAACATTGGAGCTCCCCTTTCCTTTCCACGTTAGCTCCCATGTTAATGCAACTAACGTGGCAACTAACGTGGGCTGTGATGGCTTTTGAAGGTGTTATTGGCGATTATTTTTTCTATTCCACGTTAGTGGTCACGTCAATTAGACTAACGTGGCTGCTAACGTGGCTCTTCATTACTTCCTTTGTCCTGAAATCAAGCAAATAAAGTGCATCAAAGCTTTATTCCAAGTCATGAGATCATGCATTATCCATTTTATCATTCAATTCCTGCATAATTCTCATGAAATCATGTAAAGTTCACAATGTTTGCTTGAATCAAGATATAAGTGTATTTTTATCCAAAACTTGCTTATTTACTAGGAAATGCATGAAACTACCCTAAAATAGTAAAGAAAAGGTCAATGAAACTGGCCAAGATGCCCTGGCATCAGTGGGTTAATGAACAGAAATTAAACAAAGCTATAAAGAATAGGGAAGATAAAAATGGGGAAGATTCATTGGGGTTAGGAAATGTTGCATTCTCCGGATTAATTTCTGATAATTTCTTCTTATATCATGCAACTCATTGACCTCTTGGCATGAGTAGTTGAATTCCAATTCCTTGGTAATTCAATCTCTCAAATCTTGATCAATAGCCAATTCCTTGGTTTAATTGCTCATGAAGAGAGATAAACTTGGTCCCTGATTATACCACACATCCTCAGCAATCCTTTTTCAGCCTCTGAATCGGATTTTTGCTTAAGTCCCTCAATTTCAGCCAGAAAATACCCGAAATCACAGAAAAACACACAAACTCATAGTAAAGTCCATAAATGTGAATTTTGCTTAAAACTAATAAAAATATGCTAAAAAGTAGCTAGATCCTACTAAAAACTACCTAAAAACAATGCCAAAAAGCGTATAAATTATCCGCTCATCACAACACCAAACTTAAATTGTTGCTTATCCCCAAACAACTAAAAACAAAATAGGATAAAAAGAAGAGAACATACAATGGATCTCACAATATCAATGAAATTTAGTCCCAATTAGATGAGCGGGGCTAGTAGCTTTTTGCTTTTGAACAGTTTTGGCATCTCACTTTATCCTTTGAAATTCAGAATGATTGGCATCTATAGGAACTCAGAATTTTAGATAGTGTTATTTATTCTCCTAGTTCAGTACTTTGATTCTTGAACACAGCTACCTTATGAGTCTTGGCCGTGACCCTAAGCACTTTATTTTCCAGTATTACCACTGGATACGTAAATGCCACAGACACATAACTGGGTGAACCTTTTCAGATTGTGACTCAGCTTTGCTAAACTCTCTAGTTAGAGGTGTCTAGAGTTCTTAAGCACACTCTTTCTGCTTTGGATCACGACTTTAACCACTCAATCTCAAGCTTTTCACTTGGACCTTTATGACACAAGCACATGGTTAGGGACAACTTGATTTAGCTGCTTAGGCTAGGATTTTATTCCTTTAGGCCCTCATATCCATTAATGCTCAAAGCCTTAGATCCCTTTTACCCTTGCCTTTTGGTTTAAAGGGCTATTGACTTTTTCTGCTTGCTTTTTCTTTTTCTATTTTTTTAGCCATTTCTTTTGCCACTTTTTTTTTCACTGCTTTTTCTTGCCTCAAGAATCAATTTCATGATTTTTCAGATTATCAATACCATTTCTCTTTGTTCATCATTCTTTCAAGAGCCAACAATTTTAACATTCATAAACTTCACTATCAAAAATATGCAATGTTCAAGCATTCATTCAGAAAATAAAAAGTATTGGCACCACATCACAATAATTAAACTAATTTCAAGATAAAATTTGAAATCCAAGTACTTCTTGTTCTTTTGTAATTAGGCAAATTTTTCATTTAAGAAAGGTGAAGGATTCATGGAATTATTCAAAGCTTTAAGACATAGACACTAGACACTAATGATCATGTAATGAAGACACAAACATAGACAACATAAAGCATCAAATTCGAAAAACAAAAAAATAAGAACAAGAAAATCAAAGAACGGGTCCACCTTAGTGATGGCGGCTAGTTCTTCCTCTTGAAGATCCAATAGAATGCCTGAGCTCCTCTAATCTCATGGAGAATGATGGAGTGCTCTTGGTGCTCCACCCTTAGTTGGTCCATGTTGTAACTCAAGCCTTCTAAAGAGGTGTTGAGTTGCTCCCAATAGTTGTGTGGAGGAAAATGAATCCCTTGAGGCATATCATGGATTTCTTGATGAGGAATTTCCTCTTCTTGAGCATGAAAGGAACCTCAGGGATCACTTTCTTCTTAGCCACAACTCTCCATCTCCTATGACTCAGAGGTGGAAGCTTTTGCCTTCCCTTTCCTCTTTCTAGAGGTTTCTCCGACCTTAGGTGCCATAAATGCTTATGGAAAAACAAAAAGCAATGCTTTTACCACACCAAACTTAAAAGGTTTGCTCATCCTCGAGCAAAAGAAGAAAGAAAAAAGAGAAAGAAAAAGAAAATAGAGGAGATGGAGGGAGAGTGGTGCACGAAATTGTGATCAATACTTTTCACAACTCAAATAATCCCCGGTAATGAATCCAAAAAAACATGGTGTTCAATACCATGGCATAAACACAACTTCGCACAACTAACCAGCAAGTGTACTGGGTCGTCCAAGTAATAAACCTTACGCGAGTAAGGGTCGATCCCACAGAGATTGTTGGTATGAAGCAAGCTATGGTCATCTTGTAAATCTTAGTCAGGCAAACTCAAATGGATATGGTGATGAACGCATAAAAACATAAAGATAAAGATAGAGATACTTATGTAATTCATTGGTAGGAACTTCAGATAAGCGCATGAAGATGCCTTCCCTTCCGTCTCTCTGCTTTCCTACTGTCTTCATCCAATCCTTCTTACTCCTTTCCATGGCAAGCTTATGCAAGGGTTTCACCGTTGTCAGTGGCTACCTCCCATCCTCTCAGTGAAAATGTTCCTATGCTCTGTCACAGCATGGCTAATCATCTGTCGGTTCTCGGTCAGGCCGGAATAGAATCCAGCGATTCTTTTGCGTCTGTCACTAACGCCCCTCCTGCTAGGAGTTTGAAGCACGTCACAATCATTCAATCATCGAATCCTACTCAGAATACCACAGACAAGGTTAGACCTTCCGGATTCTCTTGAATTCCGCCATCAGTTCTAGCCTATACCACGAAGACTCTGATCTCACGGAATGGTTGGCTCGGTTGTCAGGCGAGCACTCGGTTGTCAGGCGATCAACCATGCATTGTGCAATCAGGAATCCAAGAGATATTCACCCAATCGAAGGTAGAACGGAGGTGGTTGTCAGTCACACGTTCATAGGTGAGAATGATGATGAGTGTCACGGATCATCACATTCATCAAGTTGAAGAACAAGTGATATCTTAGAATAAGAACAAGCGGAATTGAATGGAAGAACAATAGTAATTGCATTAATACTCGAGGTACAGCAGAGCTCCACACCTTAATCTGTGGCGTGTAGAAACTCCACCGTTGAAAATACATAAGAACAAGGTCTAGGCATGGCCATGAGGCCAGCCTCCCAATGATCTAAGGTAGCATAACAATGAAGATAGCTACCCCTCGATGTCTGAATACAATAGTAAAAGGTCCTACTTATAGAAAACTAGTAGCCTAAGGTTTACAGAAATGAGTAAATGACATAAAAATCCACTTCCGGGCCCACTTGGTGTGTGCTTGGGCTGAGCAATGAAGAATTTTCGTGCAGAGACCTCTCTTGGAGTTAAACGCCAGCTTTTATGCCAGTTTGGGCGTTTAACTCCCATTTTGGTGCCAGTTCCAGCGTTTAACGCTGGGATTTCTGAGGGTGACTTTGAACGCCGGTTTGGGCCATCAAATCTTGGGCAAAGTATGAACTATCATATATTGCTGGAAAGCCCAGGATGTCTACTTTCCAACGCCGTTGAGAGCGCGCCAATTGGGCTTCTGTAGCTCCAGAAAATCCGCTTCGAGTGCAGGGAGGTCAGAATCCAACAGCATCTGCAGTCCTTTTCAGTCTCTGAATCAGATTTTTGCTCAGGTCCATCAATTTCGCCAGAAAATACCTGAAATCACAGAAAAACACACAAACTCATAGTAAAGTCCAGAAAAGTGAATTTTAACTAAAAACTAATAAAAATATACTAAAAACTAACTAGATCATACTAAAAACATACTAAAAACAATGCCAAAAAGCATACAAATTATCCGCTCGTCAGAGAGATAGGTTCGGCCAAGGGGGTAGGAGAGTGTTTGTGATGTGTGAAAATGAAGGAGTGAAGAGGGGTATTTATAGGGAAAGAGAGGGAGAGTGGCCGAATGGAATTGGGTGGGTTTGGGAGGGAAAAGTGTTTGGATTTGAAAAGTGAGGTAGGTGGAGTTTTTCGGGAATAGGGATGGAGGTGATTGGTGAAGAGAATATAGGGAAGAGAATAGGTTTTGATAGGTGAGTGGTGTTTTGGGTAGAGTGTTATAGAGATGTGTGAGGGGGAGAGAAAAAGAGGTGGGGTAGGTAGGAATCCTGTGGGGTCCACATATCCTGAGGGGTCTAGGACTTCTCATCCCTGCTCTATTTAGGCGTGCAAAACGCCCTTAGAGTGCAATTCTGGCGTTTAACGCCAGACTGCTGCCTGTTTCTGGTGTTAAACGCCAGCTTTTATACCTTTCCTGGCGTTTAACGCCAAGCTGTAGCCTGTTTCTGGCGTTAAACGCTAGTTTGGTGTTTTTTTTTTGGCATTAAATGCCCAGAATGGTGCCAGACTAGGCGTTTAACGCCATTCTGCTGCTCTTATTGGCATTTAAACGCCAGTAAGTTCATCCTTCAGGGTGTGCTATTTTTAATGCTGTTTTTAAATTTGCTTTGATTTTTGTAGTTATTTTTGTGACTCCACATGATCATCAACCTAAAGAAAACATAAAATAATAATGGAAATTGGAATTTTAACATAGATAAATAAAAATTGGGTTGCCTCCCAATAAGCGCTTCTTTAATGTCAATAGCTAGACAGTGGGCTCTCATGGAGCCTCACAGATAATCAGAGCATGGTTGGTGCCTCTCAACACCAAACTTAGAGTTTGGATGTGGCCTCTCAACACCAAACTTAGAGTTTGGTTGTGGCCTCCCAACACCAAACTTAAAGTTTGATTGTGGGGGCTTTGTTTGACTCTGTATTGAGAGAAGCTTTTCATGCTTCTTCTCCATGTGTACAGAAGGAGAACCTTGAGTCTTGAATACAAGGTAGTCCTCATTCAATTGAAGGACCAACTCTCCTCTGTTAACATCAATCACAGCTTTTGTTGTGGCTAGGAAAGGTCTGCCAAGGATGATGGATTCATCCTCATCTTTCCTAGTGTCTAGGATTACGAAATTAGTATGGATGTAAAGGCCTTCAACCTTCACTAGCACGTCCTCTACTAGTCGACAAGGCTGTTCATTGATTTGTCTACCATCTCTAGTGATATTCTTGCAGCTTGTACCTCAAAGACTCCTAGTTTCTCCATTATAGAGAGTGTCATGAGGTTAATACCTGACCCTAGGTCACAGAGAGCCTTCTCAATAGTCATGGTGCCTATGGTACAGGGTATTAAGACTTTACCAAGATCCTGTTTCTTTTGAGGTAAACTGTGCTGAACCCAGGTATTCAGTTCATTAATGAGCAATGGAGGTTCATCCTCCCAAGTCTCATTACCAAATAGCTTGGCGTTCAGCTTCATGATTGCTCCTAAATACTGGGCAACTTGCCCTTCAGCAATATCTTCATCTTCTTTAGAAGATGAATAGTCATCAGAGCTCATTAATGGTAAAAGAAAGTTCAATAAAATCTCTATGGTCTCTGTATGAGCCTCAGATTCCTTTGGTTCCTCATTGGGGTACTCCTTAATGGCCAGTTGACAATCCCTGAGTCCTTCCTCACTGTGAATCACTGCCTTTTCACTCTCTCTAGGTTCGGCCATGTTGGTCACAGTTATGGCCTTGCACTCTCTTTTGGGATTTTCTTCTGTATTACTTATGAGAGTGCTAGGAGGAGTTTCCGTAACCCTTTTACTCAGCTGACCCACTTGTGCCTCCAAGTTTCTGATGGAGGACCTTGTTTCATTCATTAGATAGATCAGAAATTATATTTGCTAAGCTAGATAGATTCTGCTCAGAATTCTCTGTCTGCTACTGAGAGGATGATGGAAAAGGTTTGCTATTCCTAAACCTATTTCTTCCACCATTATTATTGTAAAGCCTTGTTGAGGATTTTGTTGATCCTTCTATGAGAAATTTGGATGATTTCTTCATGAGGGATTATAGGTGTTTCTATAGGCTTCACCCATGTAATTCACCTCTGCCATTGCAGGGTTCTCAGGATCATAAGCTTCTTCTTCAGAAGATGCTTCTTTAGTACTGTTGGATGCATTTTACAATCCATTCAACATTTTATTCTGAGCCAATATGGCATTCAGGGCATCAATTTCAAAAACTCCTTTCCTCTGAGGCGTCCCATTACTCACAGGATTCCTTTCAGAGGTGTACATAAACTGGTTATTTACAACCATTTCAATGAGTTCCTGAGCTTCTGCAGGCATTTTCTTTAGGTGAATAGATCCACCTGCAGAATAGTCCAATGACATCTTAGACAATTCAAACAGACCATCATAGAATATATCCAGGATGGTCCATTCTGAAAGTATGACAGAAGGACACTTTTTGGTCAGTTGCTTATATCTTTCCCAAGCTTCATAGAGGGATTCACCTTCTTTCTGCCTGAAGGTTTGAACATCCACTCTAAGCTTGCTCAGCTTTTGAGGAGGAAATAATTTGGCTAAGAAAGCCGTGACCAACTTATCCCAAGAGTTCAGGCTATCTCTAGGTTGAGAGTCTAACCATATTCTAGCTCTGTCTCTTACAGCAAAAGGAAGAAGCATAAGCTTATAGACCTTGGGATCAACTCCATTTGTCTTAGCAGTATCACAGATCTGCAAGAATTCAGTTAAGAACTGAAAAGGATCTTCTGATGGAAGTCCATAAAACTTGCAATTCTGTTGCATCAGAGAAACTAATTGAGGTTTTAGCTCAAAATTATTTGCTCCAATGGCAGAGATTGAGATGATTCTTCCATGGAAGTTGGAATTTGGTGCAGTGAAGTCACCAAGCATCTTCCTTGCATTGATGTTGGGTTCGACCATTACTTCTTTTTCGAGATTCTCTGTAAGGTTTTCTTTGGATTGGTGTGCTTTAACTTCTCTTAGCTTCTTCTTCAGAGTCCTTTCAGGTTCAAGGTCAGCTTCAACAAGAATGTTCTTGTCCTTGCTCCTGCTCATATGAAAAAGAAGAGAACAAAAATAATAGGGATCCTTTTTGTCACAGCACAGAGAGTCCCTTATGCGAGTATAAGAGAAGAAGAATAAGAATGAGGAAAGAATGAGAGTAATTCGAACTCAAAGAGAGGGAGAGGGTTCGAATTTTTAATGAGAAGAGAAGTGTTAGTAGATAAATAAAATAAATTGAAAGAGATGAGAGGGAGAGAATTTCGAAAATTATTTTTGAAAAATGGTTAGCAATTTTCGAAAAAGTTAGAAGAGATAAAATTAGAATTTAAATCAATTAGTTAATTAAAAAGATTTTTTGAAAAAGAGGGAGGTAATTTCCAAAAATTAGAAGAGAGAGAATTAGTTAGGTGGTTTTGAAAAAGATTTTGAAATTACTTTTGAAAAGATAAGAAGTTAGAAAAAAATTATTTTGAAATTAAAGTTTGAAAAAGATATGATTTGAAAAAGATATGTTTGAAAAGATATGATTGAAATTTATTTTGAAAGAGATTTAATTTTTAAAACCAGAATTAATGACTTGACTCACAAGAAATCAAAAGATATGATTCTAAAATTTAAAGTTTGAATCTTTCATAACAAGAAAGTAACAAACTTGAAATTTTTGAATCAAAACATTAATTGTTAGTATTAATTTCGAAAAATTTGATGTAAAAATAGGAAAAAGATTTTGAAAAGTTTTGAAAAAGATTTTTGAAAACTTTTGAAAAACAAAGGAAAAAAATGAAAAAGATTTTATTTTGAAAAAGATTTTGAAAAGATAAATTTTTTAAATTGAAATCTTGACTTGACTAACAAGAAACAACTTATTTTAAATTTTTTTGACTAAGTCAACCCAAAGATTTTGAAATTTATGAGTGAAATATGGAAAAGATATTTTTTTATTTTTTTTATTTAATGAGGAAAGAGAAAAACCACAAAATGACTCAACATATAAAAATTTTGGATTAAAACAAAAGATGCATGCAAGAACACTATGAATGTCAAGATGAACACCAAGAACTCTTTGAAGATCATGATGAACATCAAGAACTTATTTTTGAAAAATTTTCAAGAAAAGAAAACATGCAAGACACCAAACTTAGAACTTTTTAATGTTTAGACTCTAAGAATTCAAAAATGCATATGAAAAACAACAAAAGTCACAAAACAAGAAAATATGAAGATCAAACAAGGAGACTCATTAAGAACGATTTGAAGATCATGAAGAATGCAATGCATGAATTTTCGAAAAATTTGCAAGAAAAATAAAAACATACAATTGACACCAAACTTAGAAATTGACACTAGACTCAAATAAGAAACACAAAATATTTTTTATTTTATGATTTTATAAATTTTTTTGTATTATTTTTTTCGAAAATTATTTTGAAAAAGAAAACAAGAAACTCAAAATTTTTAATACGAATTCCAAAAATCATGCAATGTTAGTCTAAAGCTTCAGTCTAAAAAGATTAGACATGGTCAACCAAACTTCAGCAGGACATTACATACAACAGCCAAATTGATGGGAATCAACTAACTCTTGTGATGATAAAAGTATCATCTGAAACTCTAGAATTCATTCTTAAAAATTCTTAAGAACAAAATAAAAATAAAAATACCTAATCTGAGCAACAAGATGAACCGTCAGTTGTCCAAACTCGAACAATCCCCGGTAATGGCGCCAAAAACTTAGTGCACAAAATTGTTATCACTAGGCATGGCTCCAAAAACATGGTGCACAATACCATGATTCACACGTCTCTTCACAACTTCGCACAGCTGACCAGCAAGTGCATTGGGTTGTCCAAGTAATACCTTATGTCAGTAAGGGTCGATCCCACGGAGATTGTCGACTTGAAGCAAGCTATGGTCATCTTGTAAATCTTAGTCAGGCAGATTCAAATGGTTATGGGATTTTGATAATTAAAAGATAAATAAACATAAAATAAAGATAGAGATACTTATGTAATTCATTGGTAGAAACTTCAAATAAGCTTATGGAGATGCGTTATTCCTTCTGAATCTCTGGTTTCCTACTGTCTTCATTCAATCATTCATACTCCTTTCCATGGCAAGCTGTACGTTGGGGATCACTGTTGTCAATGGCTACCTCCTGTCCTCTCAGTGAAAATGGTCTTCTACGGTTTCTGTACGGCTAATCAACTGTCAGATTTCTCGTCTCAGATGAAAAATACCAGGCACAGCTACCGCAAGGCTAATCAGCTGTCAGTTCTCGATCATGTCAGAATAAGATCCAATGATCCTTTTGCATTTGTCACTACGCCCCACAGTCGCGAGTTTGAAGCTTGTCATAGTCATCCCTTCCCAAATCCTACTCGGAATACCACAGACATGGTTTAGACTTTTCGGATCTCAGAAATGCTGCCAAATGTTTCTAGCCTATACACGAAGATTCTAATCACGAATTCAGATGCCCCATTGTCAGAGGGGAATCGATGTGAATCGTTTATTAGAGATTCAAGAGATATGCATTCAAGCTTTTTTTCATGTAGAACGGAAGTGTTTGTCAGGCATGCGTTCATAAGTGAGAATGGTGATGAGTGTCACTTGATCATCACATTCATCATGTTTTTGTGTGCGAATGAATATCTTAGAATAAGAATAATATTAAATTGAATAGAAGAACGATAGTACTTTGCATTAATACTCGAGGAACAGCAGAGCTCCACACCTTAATCTATGTGGTGTAGAAACTCCACCGTTGAAAATATATAAGTGATGAAGGTCCAGGAATGGCTGAATGGCCAGCCTCCAAGTCTAAGGAAAAACTTCCAAAGATGATCTAAGGATAATCCAAAGATGTCTAATACAATAGTAAAAGGTCCTATTTATACTAGACTAGTTACTAGGGTTTACAGAAATAAGTAAAGGATACAGAAATCCACTTCCGGGCCCACTTGATGTGTTCTTGGGCTGAGCATTGAAGCTCTCATGTGTAGAAACTTTCCTTGCAGTTAAACGCCAGCTTTTATGCCAGTTTGGGCGTTTAACTCCAGCTTTTATCATGTTTCTGGCGTTTAACGCCAGAATAGGACAGGAAGTTGGCGTTTCAACGCCAGTTTGCGTCATCAAAACTCGGGCAAAGTAAAGACTATTATATATTGCTGGAAATCCCTAGATGTATACTTTCCAACGCAATTCAGAGAGTGCCATTTGGGCTTCTGTAGCTCCAGAAAATCTATTTCGAGTGCAGGGAGGTCAGAATCCAACAACATCAGCAGTCCTTTTTCAGCCTCTGAATCAGATTTTTGCTCAGGTCCCTCAATTTCAGCTAGAAAATACCTGAAATCACAAAAAACACGCAAACTCATAGTAAAGTCCAGAAATGTGAATTTTTCTTAAAAACTAATAAAAATATGCTAAAAAGTAGCTAGATCCTACTAAAAACTACCTAAAAACAATGCCAAAAAGCGTAAAAATTATCCGCTCATCAGGTTGTCACAAGTCCAACCCTAATATAAAAGTAACCAAAGTATTTAAACCTCGGGTCGTCTTCTCAAGGTGTTACAGTGAAGTATGCGTATTATTGGTTAGGGTATCCAAGGGGTGGGGTGGAAAAAGTGCAAGAAAATAAATGGCAACAATGGTAAAGTATACAACTAAAGAACACAATTACTAAAGAGAGACATTCATGACAAGGGTTGGAAACTATGGCTTTCTATCCTAGTCACTAATCATAACAATAATTATCAAGGGCTTATCCTATTTAGTCATCTCTAACTATGGAAGAAGGTACAAAATTATCTTCACAAGAGAAAAAGAATATTAGCTACTAATCCAATCCAAAATAAGACTAGTTAATCTCAATCCAAAATTCCTAATCAACCTACTAATTGAATTAGCAAGAGATTAGAGTCAATGGAAACAATATTAGCTACCAACCTTAGATCACCAATCTAAATTGGGTATTAATGACTCAAGATCACCTTATTTCTCTTTCCAAGCCAAGAATGCTCAAAAAGCTACACTAACATCCAACCAAGCATTTTGTCAAACACATGGAAGGCATAAAAGGAAAGAATCATAAATTGGAAGAATTAATGAAATCTATTACACCCCAATACAAGAAATCAACAACAACAATTAAGGAAAGCACATTAACATGAGATACCTCAAATTGCATTAAAGGAGATTGAAATTGACAAGAGTTCATCAACATAAAAATAACCAAAATAAGAAATTAACAAGAGGAAATATGGAAATCAAGACAATAGAACAAGAATTTGTAAAGAAAACAAGATGAAAGCAATAAATTAAACCTAGATCTAAGAGAATTTAACCTAATCCTAACCTAATTCTAGAGAGAAGAGGGAGTTTCTCTCTCTAGAAAACTAACTAAAGCATCATCCCAGCCTCACTAAGTGCTCCACCCATGTACAATCTTCCATTCTTCATGAAATAGTCTCTGGAATTAGTTGGATTTGGGCCTGGGAAGCTCAGAAATTGCCCCCAGTGTTTTTACTTTAATGAGGTCACATGCCTGCTGTGATGTGTATGCATGGATCACGCGTACGCATTGTCTGGCATTTTTCTTCTCACACGTACGCATCATGTCACGCGTACACGTCGCCATGCGACTTCATCTGCACGCGTGCGCGTCTGTCACGCGTGCAGGTCGATGAATGCATTCCAAATCCTTGTTTTTCCATGAATTCTCCACTTTGCATGCTTTTCTCTTCACTCCTTTGATCCATTCCGAGCCTTTTCAACCTGAATTCACTATCAAACACATGAAGACATCTAGTGGAATCAAAGGTGAATTAAAATTACCAATTTAAGGGCCTAAAAAGCATGTTTTCACACTTAAGCACAAATTAAAGAAGAATTACAAAACCATGCTATTTCATTGAATAAATGTGAGAAAAGTTGATAAAATCACCTAAATTAAGTATACGATAAACCACAAAATCGACGTTTATCAAACACTTGCATCTACTTAGGTTCGTGTGAATACTTGGAAGGAAAAGCACGAGCCAACAACTATATTTATACATCTCTCAGATGGTTAATCCACAAATTTGTTGGGGACTTCTTGAGACACCAGTTCAACCGATTTCTGGGGAGATTAGGGTCTTCGTGGTATAGCCTAGAATCCAAAGAAGCAGCATTCTTTGATCCAGAAGATTTGACCTTGTCTGTGGCGTTTTGAGTAGGATCGCCAGGATAACGACTTGCTAAGCGCTTCACCCTTCGTCAGATTGGATGACCACGGTCAATGGCATTCAACTTGTAGCAGAAGAGATCAATGACCACCGCCCGTGGGTTGGTCACATACAGCCTGCTATAGAAGAAGATCATTCACAAGCAAAGAAAAGAGTAGTACCAGAGCTTATTTAGAAAGACAAAGCAACTCCAATCCTTAACCCTATTCCTATTGGTATTTTCTACCTCTTTTGCTTTATTCCTTTCATATACAACATTACTATTAATTGTTCAACAACCTTCTGATTCTGCCTGACTAAGACCTACAAGACAACCATAACTTGCTTCATGCCACAATCCTCATTGGATCGACCCTGACTCACTCAGGTATTACTTGGACGACCCAATGCACTTGCTGGTATTGCTGCTGTACGAAAGGTGTGGGGGATTACGTACACACGCACCAAAAACCACTAAGAAAAAGTAGCTAACAATTTTTTAAAATTAACAATAGATAATAATAATGTTTTCAAAAATTGCAAAAAGAAAAATCACTAATGGGACACCAAAATTAAAATAAAAAATTAAGGAAAAATTTTAAATAAAATAAAGCCTAAATTTGGAAAATTTAAAGAACAAAACAAATAAAAACAAAAAAGCTACAAATGCCTAGTCTAAGCAATCAGACAACTGATAGTTGTCATTCACAGTGAGTCCTGGCAATGGTGCCAAAAACTTGGTGCGAATTTTAGAATGTCCATAACTGAACTGGCAAGTGCACCGGGTTGTCCAAGTAATACCTCAGGTGAGTGAGGGTTAATCGCACGAGGACTGATGGACTGAGCAACAATGGTCGACTAATTGATTTAGTTAGGCAGGAAAAAAAGATAGTTTGGGGATTTGAAATAATGTTAAACTGTAATTCGAGAGGAAGAAAGCAAATAAGAGAATTGCTGAGAAATTTCATCACTAGAGACAATGTGCCCAAATAATATGCCTTGTTTTACCATGAAGTGACACTTTTCAAAATTCAATACAAGGTTAGTATTGACACACGTCTCTAGCACACTAGCTAAGCTTTATAGGCACATATCAAAGGACTTACCATACACACTAAAGTCATCCATAAAAACCTACATGTAATTTTCTATAAGATCAGAGAAGACACTAGTCGTACACCTTTGGAACATTGTCGGTGCATTGCACAAACCAAACGGCATTTTCTTATAAGCATATTTTTCGAAGGGACAAGTGAATGTGGTATTCTCCTAATCTTCAGGAGCAATGTGGATTTGAAAATAACCAGTGTATCCATCTAGAACAAAATAATGAGATTTATCTGACAACTGATCTAGCATCTGATCAATAAAAGGCAAAGAATAATGATCCTTTCTGGTAGCTTGATTGAGTCGCTGGTAATCTATACAAACCCATCATGCATTCTAGACTCTGGTTGCCACAAGCTTTCCACTATTCGTATTTACCATGGTCACTCCAGCTTTCTTACGCACTACCTGAATAGGGCTCACCCATTCACTGTCAAAAATAGGATAAATAATATCAACCTTTAGGGGTCTAATCACCTCTTTCTTGACCACAACAAGGATTGTTAGATTCAAACACCGCTAAGGTTGTGGGACCGACTTGGCACCATCTTCCAAGAAAATGCGATGTTGGCATGTTTGTAGGCTTATTCTCATAATGTCATTCAAGCTCCATTCTGTCGCTTTCTTATATTTTTAGCACCTCAAGAAACTTTTCCTCATCCTGGGAGGAAAGCTCCCTTGCAATAATCACTAGGGGTTGGTTACCTTCCTCTAGGAATGCATACTTTAAGTATGGAGGAAGAGGTTTCAACTCCTCATTAGAATCTTGACATGACAATTTATCCTCTTGAAACAATGGAGGTGGTGGGAAATATTCATTATAATCATCACCTTTCCCCACATTTGGACTTTCATCAAGCCTTAATTTTCCACATATTTCATTATGAACCTTGGCCACAATCTCATCTATGATGTCACACCAAAGGATGGAGTGATCCTCTAGTGGGTGCTTCATGGCTTTATCCAAATTAAAACTCACTGCCCTTTCATCAATCTCAAAAGAATATATACCAAAAAAAGCATCAAGCTTAAACCGTGAGGTTTTCAAGAATGGCCTTCCTAACAAGATAGATGATGGCCTTCCGGAATCATTTGGAGGCATCTCAAGAATATAAAAATCAATCGAGAAGATCAAACCCTTGATGCTTATCAAAATGTCCTCAGCAATACACACAACAAAGATGATACTTTTATCAGCCAATACAAAATGGGCAGCCAACTGCTACAGTGGTGGGACATTTAACCTATCATAGACTGAGAGTGGCATGATGCTAAGGCACGCCTCTAGATCACACATGCAATCAACGAAATGTGTACCACCAATAGTGCAAGAAACTAGACAAGGTCCTAGATCACCATATTTCTAGGGAATAGTTTGATCCACCACTATTTCATGGTATATTTTAGGTTCAATTGAGTGGATTTTATCCGTTATTCTCACACTTATTCATAGAATTTGCATGTTTTACATTTTTCTTCCTTATTTTTGTGCTATGATTGAAAACATACTTCTTTGACCTTAAAATTGCTAATTTTAATCCTCTCTTATTACAATTCAATGTCGTGATATGTTTGTTAAGTGTTCTCAGGATTTATAGGGGAGAAATGGCTTAGAGAATAAAAAAAAAGCATGCAAAAGTGGAAAGAACACAAGAAATTAAAGTTTTGAGAGGTTGGCAGCGACGCATACGCATGGACAACGCGTACGCGTGACTGGTGCAGCAGACAAACAACGTGCACGTGTGGCTGATACCTACGCTTGGCCAATGACAAGTCCAGCGACGCGTACACGTGGCTGACGCGTACGCGTGATGAGCGTCACGTGCTGCACTTAACAGAACCCACTCGGGGCGATTTCTGGGCTGATTTGGACCTAGTTTCAAGTCCAAAAATGAAGATTATAGGTTGCAGAGTAGGACGAATGAGGGGATGAATCATTCACTTTTCATGGATACAGACATTAGGTTTTAGATGTAGGTTTCTAGAGAGAGAGGCTCTCTCCTCTCTCTAGATTTTAGGGTCTTTAGTTTTATTTCTTCTCTAATTTAGATTTCCATCTTGCTTTAATTTATTTTCTCTTCTACAATCTATTATTCTTGCATCTTAGTTTATCTTCTCTTGCTGATTTCTTTATTTTTCTAATTTAGTTTATGAACTCTTCATGTTAGATTCAATTTCCTTTTAATGCAATTTGAGGTATTTTATGTTTACTGCTTCTTTCTTCAATTGCTGTTATTTATTTCTTGTAATTGTTGGTCTTAGATTTTACATTCTCTTATTATTTTTCTATGCTTTTATTTTGTGTCTTCCAAATGTTTGATAAAATGCTTGGGTGAATTTTAATTTAGATTTTTATGTTCTTCACTTTGATTGATTATTTAGAGACTCTTGAGTTATCAAAAGTCTTTTGTTGATTGGTGATTGAAGATTGCTGGTTAGCTTGAACTTCACTAAAGCTAGTCTCTCACTATGAGTTGACTACGACTTGTGAACTCAAGTTGATTGTATGCACTTGACCTTCCTCCATTGGTTAGAGGTAAACTAATTCAAGACAATTCACATTTACCATCACAATTGACAATGATAATGAGGATAGGACTTCTAATTCTCTTTCCTTGCTAAGAGCTTTCTTAGTTATTAGTTTATTTTCTCGCTATTTTACTTTCATGTTTCTTATTACAAAATCCAAAAATATACTTTTTCATAACCAGTAATAAATACACTTCACTGAATTCCTTGAGAGACGACCGGATGTTTAAATACTTCGGTTAATTTTATTGGGTTCGCTTAAGTGACAAACAATTTAAACGTTGACCGAGGATAATTTGTTGGTTTAGAACTATACTTGCAACGCGACATTTTGGTGAAATTCTTTACCGACAATTTTCCTCCATCATAGTTTCCATCAAAGAGGAAATAGAACTTCCCAAAGCAATAGTCTCTAAGTCATTGATCCTATCTTTATTAATGCACAAATCTTTAAAAAAATTTGCATACTTTGGCACTTGTCAGATTGCATCACAGAGAGGAATTGTTACCACGACTTTCTTGAAGATATCCACCATGTTGAGATCCAATTCCAAGTGATTCTTAGCCTTCTTTGCTATGGTTGGAAATGGAATAGGAATAGGCTCTTATACATCATTTTTATTCTCAGGGTACTCATCAAGAACCTCTTGTGCCTCCTCTTTAACCATATCTTCTGTCTCAACAGTATCTTCCTCATGAGCATCCTTCTTTTCACTTGAATCCTTGGGATTCCTCTCCTTTAGTATGGTGCCAGACCTCAAGGTAATAGCATTAAGGCTACCCTTAGGGTTTAGGAGTGGTTGAGATAGGAATCTGCTTGAACTTTATGGTTAGGATGTGTTTTGGTTATTATTGGATGGTGGTTGATGCCTAGGCATCTAAAGCTAGTTTCACAAGCCTTTTTCATTAGCTTTTATTTGGGTTCATGCACTTTCTTAGGCAATAAGCAAGCATTTAGATGAGAAATGTATGCATATCTTGATTCAATCAAACATTGTCAATTATGTGCATTTTCATGAGATTGATGCAAGAATTACTTGATGGAATGAATGATACATTATTTTGTGATTAAGGCAAGGCTTTGATGTAGTTGTTTGCTTGATGATAGGTAAGAAGAAGAAAATAAAGGGCAAAAAAGAAGTAAATTGCAACAATTGATTGAGCAGAAATTGAATCAGAAGCAAATAAGCATTCAAACAGAAAGGAAATAAAATGTAGCAGAGGTTCACAGAAGAACCAAAAGTAAAATTGGGTCTCAGATCTCAAGAGACTAGGTAGCAGAGCCTAGATCTCTAATTGCCTTCCTAGATCCAAGTTAACAAAGCAATTGACAAGAATTAAAAGAGAAAGCAGTAGAAGAACAGAAATCAGATTCAATTATGCAGAAAACAAATTGAAAAGAGTTTGAATGGGAATTGAGACAGAATTTCCTCAATTTCACACACCCAAAACTCAAAAACAGGAGAGTAGAGTTGCCCAAGTAAGAATGAGGAAGGAGATCAGTCAATTCTCCCTTGATCCTCTTGGTGCTCGGACAAGTCTCTCAAGAAAGCTCAAAGAAAGTGCAAATTCAAAGACTAAGCCAAAAGTAAGTCAAAAGGTAAAAATTCAAAAGAAGGTAAAAGGTTTTTTAATTACATCAAACTAGCTTCTATTTATACACTTTCTATTCTTGGATTTTGGGATTTGGATGGGCTTTTGATTTGGTGAAGAAATGAATTAAAATGGGGTTTTAATTTGAATTTTCGGCCCATGAAAATTCACTCCCAGGAGGCTGCCCTGCCCTTGTGGAGGGCAGGGCAGAAAATTGGTGCATGGTGCGGAAGTTTGGTGCGGCTTGGGTGCGTGTTGGTGCGGCTTGGTGCTGCCAGGAATGCAAAACGCTGCCCTGCCCGCGCCAAGGGCAGGGTAGAAAATTGTGGTGCTGCCAGATCGAGGAGTGTGCGCGTTGGTGCTGCCAGGGTCGAAGATTGGTGCGCCAGATTCGTGCGTGGTGCGCCAGGATGCTGCCCTGCCCTCGCGGAGGGCAGGGCAGGAAAAGTTGGTGCTGCCAGATGCTGCCAGGGACGAATTTTGATGCGCCAGATGCTGCCAGGGATGAGAGTTGGTGCGCCAGAATCGTGCATGATGCGCCAGGATCTTGCACCAATCCAAATGCTGCCCTGCCCGCGCCAAGGGCAGGGCAGAGTTCCCTCTTCCACGCCCCGTGTTCGAAACACGGCTTGGGCACAAATTCAATTAATTTCCTTGGCTTCTTGGCACGGCAATCAACCTTAGTTCTTGGCTTCCTCATGGTTCCTTGTTCGATCCTTGTAGCATGCATGGGTGACATTTTTCTCTTGAATTTCTTCCTTGGAGAGCCCGATTCTGCCCTCCACAAGGGCAGGGCAATGTTCTCTTCCTCTTGGTCTCAAGGCACATTTTGTGCTCTGCCCTTGTAGTGGGCAGGGCAGAGTTGCCTTCTCTTCTTGGTTTTCTTATGTTGCCCTCCTAGAGGGCAGTCTGCCCTTGTGGAGGGCAATGTTGCCTCCCCCTTAGCATGCGGCACGCTTCATATGGCTTTGGCCACGCTTTCCTTTCCTTAGGTCACACTTCTTAGGCCACGCTTTTCCTTTTCTTTTCTTTTCTTCACCTATAATAAACCAAAACAACCACTCCAAGTATCACTAAATTCAAGAGGATTATAAATCAATTAAAGTTCAATTAAAATTAGCTTAAACCTCATGGATTATCATTAATTTCATGGTGGTTGCTTGATTTAAAGAAGTTATGCATTTTCACTCCAAATCACTTACTTAGGATGCAAGAAAGTGCATAAATGTTAACAAAACAAGTGAAATTAGCTTGAAAAATGGGTATATGATGACTTGTCATCACAAAAACTTGATGTGTGGAAAACGATCCAACACAAAACTCACCGGCAAGTGTACCGTGTCGCATCAAGTAATAATAACTCACATGAGTGAGGTCGATCCCACAGGGATTGAAGGATTGAGCAATTTTAGTTTAGTGGGTGATTTAGTCAAGCGAATCAAGTATTGGTTGAGTGATTTGTGTTTAACAGGAAGGAAATGATAGTAAATGTAAAGGGGGAAGGGAGAAGTGCAGTAAATTAAAGAACAGGAAAGTAAATTTGCAGAAACTTAAAGAACAAGAAAGTAAATGACTGAAACTTAAAGTGCAAGAAACATAAACTGCAGGAACTTAAATGGAAAGAAAGTTAAATTGCTAGAAAGTAAAAGGGAATTGAGGAATGGGAATTCAGGATCTAAACAAAGAAGAAGTAAATTGCAGCAATTGATTGAGCAGAAATTGAATCAGAAGCAAATAAGCATTCAAACAGAAAGGAAATAAAATGAAGCAGAGGTTCACAGAAGAACCAAAAGTAAAATTGGGTGTCAGATCTCAAGAGACTAGGTAGCAGAGCCTAGATCTCTAATTGCCTTCCTAGATCCAAGTTAACAAAGCAATTGACAAGAATTAAAAGAGAAAGCAGTAGAAGAACAGAAATCAGATTCAATTATGCAGAAAACAAATTGAAAAGAGTTTGAATGGGAATTGAGACAGAATTTCCTCAATTTCACACACCCAAAACTCAAAAACAGGAGAGTAGAGTTGCCCAAGTAAGAATGAGGAAGGAGATCAGTCAATTCTCCCTTGATCCTCTTGGTGCTCGGACAAGTCTCTCAAGAAAGCTCAAAGAAAGTGCAAATTCAAAGACTAAGCTAAAAGTAAGTCAAAAGGTAAAAATTCAAAAGAAGGTAAAAGGTTTTTTTAATTACATTAAACTAGCTTCTATTTATACACTTTCTATTCTTGGATTTTGGGATTTGGATGGGCTTTTGATTTGGTGAAGAAATGAATTAAAATGGGGTTTTAATTTGAATTTTCGGCCCATGAAAATTCACTCCCAGGAGGCTGCCCTGCCCTTGTGGAGGGCAGGGCAGAAAATTGGTGCATGGTGCGGAAGTTTGGTGCGGCTTGGGTGCGTGTTGGTGCGGCTTGGTGCTGCCAGGAACGCAAAACGCTGCCCTGCCCGCGCCAAGGGCAGGGCAGAAAATTGTGGTGCTGCCAGATCGAGGAGTGTGCGCGTTGGTGCTGCCAGGGTCGAAGATTGGTGCGCCAGATTCATGCGTGGTGCGCCAGGATGCTGCCCTGCCCTCGCGGAGGGCAGGGCAGGAAAAGTTGGTGCTGCCAGATGCTGCCAGGGACGAATTTTGATGCGCCATATGCTGCCAGGGATGAGAGTTGGTGCGCCAGAATCGTGCATGATGCGCCAGGATCTTGCACCAATCCAAATGCTGCCCTGCCCGCGCCAAGGGCAGGGCAGAGTTCCCTCTTCCACGCCCCGTGTTCGAAACACGGCTTGGGCACAAATTCAATTAATTTCCTTGGCTTCTTGGCACGGCAATCAACCTTAGTTCTTGGCTTCCTCATGGTTCCTTGTTCGATCCTTGTAGCATGCATGGGTGACATTTTTCTCTTGAATTTCTTCCTTGGAGAGCCCGATTCTGCCCTCCACAAGGGCAGGGCAATGTTCTCTTCCTCTTGGTCTCAAGGCACATTTTGTGCTCTGCCCTTGTAGTGGGCAGGGCAGAGTTGCCTTCTCTTCTTGGTTTTCTTATGTTGCCCTCCTAGAGGGCAGTCTGCCCTTGTGGAGGGCAATGTTGCCTCCCTCTTAGCATGCGGCATGCTTCATATGGCTTTGGCCACGCTTTCCTTTCCTTAGGTCACACTTCTTAGGCCACGCTTTTCCTTTTCTTTTATTTTCTTCACCTATAATAAACCAAAACAACCACTCCAAGTATCACTAAATTCAAGAGGCTTATAAATCAATTAAAGTTCAATTAAAATTAGCTTAAACCTCATGGATTATCATTAATTTCATGGTGGTTGCTTGATTTAAAGAAGTTATACATTTTCACTCCAAATCACTTACTTAGGATGCAAGAAAGTGCATAAATGCTAACAAAACAAGTGAAATTAGCTTGAAAAATGGGTATATGATGACTTGTCATCACAACACCAAACTTAAATCTTGCTTGTCCCCAAGCAAGCCTCAAAACTAAGAGTAAATGAAATGAATAAGAAAAGGATATTTATCCTTATTATGCAGATAGCAGAATTTGATCTATGGGGCATTTATGCAGACAATGACAACTCGAGTTATTGTTCTTGTTACATGATATACATTTTGCATCAAAGGTTTGCTAAACTTGCTGTTATAAGACTCACTCTTTGATTCTTCCCTTGCTAACTTTTCTTGGCTTATAATGCTTTGACAAGCTTATTATTCTTTTAGAGGTTGGGTGTCAAATGCTGCAGCATAGCCTTTGGCTTTATTTTTTCTTTTCTTTTGCTCAACATCTTTCCACCACAGACACATGGCTCATTAATTCTTCCTAGGATCATTGATGCCCAACATCTCTTTGGATAACTAAATGTTCTGTATCCAAGTTGCTCTTTATTGTGGATTTTCAATTGGCCATCCCAAATCAGTTGATCTAAGTGACCGGGTTTCAAAATACCCCTTAGAATTTACTCATCCAAGCAGATCTCAGTACAAGAACACCACAGGCATATGTCCTAAGGTTCAAGTCATTGGTGTCCAACCTTTATTCTTTGTTTTTCTTGCCACTTTGGCTTTTTCTTTCTTCCTTTTCTTTCTGTTTTTGTTACCAAGGGTTGTTTCATTCTTGATAGGAGTTTTTATAACAGCAAGCTAACTCACAATTGAATGAGAATGATATTATGCAACACTTATTTCATGAGTCATGCATTTAATCAAACACATATACCACCACCAACTTCCATTCATACTTATGCAATATTGGATATTTCACTTTTCAATTCAAACCAAACTCTTTTATTTAAGCATATGGGAAACAAAGCAATATTTAAAGCTAAGTGATGGATACAAGCGTTATGCAGACTTATCATTTTTCTAGCTATTTATTAACTAACTAAAATGAAAAGCAAAGAACAGAAAATGCATAAAGTAAAAGAAATAAATGATGGAGGCATATCATGTTTCAGACATGCATCTCCTTATTAGAGACATGAAAGAGGAAGTATGAAAGAACTTTGCCACCTTCTAATGGTCATGGCTGCTGCTTGATTCTCCCTTCTTCTTCTTTCTCTTCCCTGTCTTGGAGTAATCTCGGATCTCTTCACCAGGATATCTTCTACCCCAAACAGAATCTAAGAGTCCTTTGAGCCCAAAATCTTCCAATCTGTTAAAGGTTGACTCAGTGTATTGATGAGATCTTGCTTGTTGCTTGGCTAAAAATTCAGGGCATTGCTCAAATGGCTTGATCTCAGGATTGAGTGTTGGCAGATTGTGGGTTAAGTATTCCAACCTTGCTTGCATGTTTTCATCATTCTCCATTCTTTGTACGTGTCTAACTTCTCCCATGGTATGATGAACATTCTTCCATTGATACAGGTTGTGACTATATTCCTCTGCTTTAGCTTGACTAAAATACAGCTTATCATATGATTCCTTGAATTCTTTGTATTGCTCTTTTTGTCCTTCAAGGATCTGTGCTTGAAATTCTTGCTGCTGAGTCATCATTTGTTGCTGCCATTTCTCTTGTTTTTCCTCCATTTGATGCTGCCAAGCTTCTCGTTCCTCTTTTTCTTTCAAGAATTGCTCCATGAATTCAGGATGGGGCTCTAGATATTTCTCTTGGCCCTCTTGATTTTGGCCTTGTTCGGCCTGCATGAGTTGATTTTGACCTTGTTGAGCCTGCATGAGTTGCTGAGATAATTCTTCAATTGATCTTTGCAATTGGCTCATATCAATGGCATCATAAGCTTGATTTCGTCCTTCCTCTCTTTGTGATCTCCTTTGTCTAGGGGCTACTACCCCTTCTTGGTCTTCTTCTTCATTAGTTCCCTCCATGCTCTTCTTGGTAATCCATTTCCCTTTCTTCACTTTTGTTGTGTCCTCATCTTCAAAGAGTACGTTAGCTCTGTCACATAGCCTTTGGATGGTGCTTGGATGTCCAAGACCTTTTGCTTTGCTTGTGCTATCGGCCATTTCTTGAATACTGTCGGCTATGAGTTGTGCAATATTGATCTCACCTCCATGCAAGATGCAGTATGTCAAGAGTGCTCGTTTGATTGTGACCCAAGAGGCGTTTCCAGTAGGAAGGATAGATCTCCTCACTATTTCATACCATCCCTTAGCCACAGGAGTAAGATTTATCCTCCTTATGTGACTTGGAACTCCCTTTGAATCTCTTTCCCAATCTGTATTTTCCATGCATAACCCCTGCAGGATCTCATCAGGATTATTTTTCATTTGCATCCTAGCCTCATAACTAGGCTCTGGATAGGTTATGGTTCTCAACTTGAGGGCTCTTGTGATAGCGGCTGGGCTAAAACTTACTTCAACCCCTCTGACATAGCTTGTGTAAGGAGCACTATTTTTGTTTTCTTTTGCAGCATTTGCATAGAACTCCCTGATCATTACTGCACTGATGTCAGTCAGAGGAGCACACAAGAGTTCCCACCTCCTTTCTCTAGTAATTTGCCTCATAATGGGGTATTCTCCTTCCCTCAAATCAAGGCCTTTCTCATAGATGACATTCTTTGCCTCCATGAACCTATGATATCTCCCTTCATGGAATTGGGATCTAAACTTGCGTGCATCAAATGATGGGGGTTCGGTTACCATAGGTTCTTTTCCCGGCCTTCTTTTTGAGCTTGAGGAGGCCATTGAAATTAAAGTGAAAAGAAAGAGGAAGTGAGAGTAGAAGAAATATGTGTTGTGTTTGGGGTGAATTTTGGTTCGGTTTTGATGTGTGAGGCAAGGAGATTATGTTGGTTTTGGAATTGTAATAGAGTATGGTTTTCATATAAAAGTGGCTTGAATAAGAATGTGTAAACCGTTTGGTGCCAACGGCTACTTATAGGTGAATTCTTCAAGCTTTTCAACAAAACCACAATGAATGAATGAATGAAGGAACCGTTAGTGTTCATGAAGGGCTGAGATTGAGTTGGTCATCTCAAGGACTCATGGAATGGACGGTCTGCATGCATGGTTGAAGCTTGACGAGGATCCTCCTCCCATTGGCTGCATGCATTTAGGTGTTCAATGTTGCATGCATGCAAATTCTGTTTCCCATGAACACGTTCTCCTAGGCACATGTGACCTCCCTCACATAGCTTCTCCTAGCCGTGGCCCCTCCTTGTGTTTGTCTTAACCTTTTTCTCCTGCATGAATCAAAACAGCTAGTTAATATGACCGTTGGCAACTTATTTGCAAGAATAAAATAAATTGTTTTGGTTTGCTTAAAAATTTTTTTTTTTGTGATCAATTGTGTCCCTAAATAAAATGTTAAAAGTTGGTGAACACCAAACTTATCTTTTATTGAGGAGGTGGCTTAACACTGCAAACCGTTCTCACAATTGATGCATTTTAAAAAAATTGATGTATGATCCCTTATCTGTATGGTTTTGAGTCCATGATTGGAAAATGATCCTCTGAACATTGTTGCACATGCAGACACCAAACTTAGTGTTTGGTCACATGCTTTATCAGAAGACTTATGCATATGCTCTAAAAGACAATCCTCTTCTTTGAACAATGAACTTGGGTGTGCCTTAAGGTACACCAAACTTAGAAGTTTTCCATGTGCTTCAAAATGATATATGTATTTACCAGGCATGAAAATTTAAAATCATATTCAAAGGAATCATAGCTTATTAAATAAAAGAGAAGACAGAAATCTTAAACCATGGGTTGCCTCCCATGAAGCGCTCTTTTATTGTCATTAGCTTGACATTGACCTCCCTTTAGGGTGGTTGATGTTGGTGATGTCTCAACTTGTCACCTCTCACTATCAGCTTTCTCTGTGTGCTTTGATGCTCAATTTCCATATGCTCAAGAGAAAGAATTTGGTTGACAGTGTAATAATCTTCTGCCCCATGCTGTTGATATACTAGTTGCACCTTATCACCTTTAGAAAATCCTTCAGTTGGGATTTTCTTGTTCTTCCAACCTTTGTGAGCCTTTTTCTTGCTCTTCATCTTTTTCTTTCTTGTTGATCTTTCTTTCTTGACAAGTACTTGAGTTGTGATACCTCCCTTCTTACTTATCACCCCTGCTTCTGTTGGTTCCTTTTGAATCCCTTTTTCTTCTTGCATCTGTTTGTTTTTCTGCTCTACTTCCTTGTCAGTTGATTGCTTTGGAAAAAGATCATCACTCATTTTGCTTGTTTCTTCATCCCTTTGTACTTCTGGAAAGACTTTCAAGATGATGCTCTCCTCATGCATCCTGAGTGTTAATTCTCCTTGCTCTATGTCCACAATGGCTCTAGCAGTGGCCAAAAATGGTCGACCAAGTATTATGGAGTCATTTCCATGTTCTGAAGAATCCAGGATCACAAAATCTGCTGGGTAGATAAACTTGTCAACCTTAACTAAAAGGTTCTCAATCAGTCCTTTAGGATATACTATTGATTGGTCCACCAATTCCAAGGACATCTGTGTTGGTTTCACCTCCTCTATGCCAAGCTTTTTCACTAGAGAATATGGGATTAGATTTATGCTTGCTCCTAGATCGCACATCCCCTTGTTAATGAACAGGTTTCCAATAGTGCATGGTAAGAAGAAACCTCCAGGGTCTTCAAGCTTGGGAGGGAGTCCCTTTTTAATGAGTGCACTGCATTCCTCACTGAGCATTACCGTTTCCTTCTCATTCCAATCTCTTTTCTTGTTGATGAGCTCCTTTAAGAACTTGGCATACAGAGGCATTTGCTCCAAGGCTTCTGCCAAAGGTATGTTGATTTCCAACTTCTTGAAAGTCTCAAGAAATTTGTGGAAATGCTGATCCTTTGTTTCCTTATGAAATCTCTGTGGATAAGGCAGTGGTGGTGTTGAGCTCTTCACCACTTGATGTTGTTTTGGACTTGGTTCCTCCAAGATCTTCTTTCCTTTCTTCAAATTCTGTGATTTGTTGTCTTCCTCTGTGAGTTTTTCTGGAGCATTCTTGCTTATCATATCTTTGTTGATGGCTTCATCATTCTTTGTTGGCTCAGTGTCATTCTCCATAAGCTTCTTTGTTGCTCCTTGATTACCATCCACTAACATCTTTCCACTTCTTAGTTGCACTACCTTGCATTCTTCCTTTGGGTTGGGAATGGTGTCACTAGGTAGTGAACTTGACGGTTTTTCAACAGAAATCTTCTTGGAGATTTGTCCAATCTGCCTCTCTAGGTTCTTCATGGAGGCTTCTTGGTTCTTGGTTGTCAATTCTTGGTTCTTCATCAGTTTCTCCATGAGCAGCTCTAGATTGGTGATTCTCTGTGTGTCTTGTGAGATGGGTTGATTTTGGGGTGTTGATGGATGAAGATAAGTGTTTTGGTTAGTTGGGTGGTTATTGGGTGGGTATTGGTTAGAATTTGGGTAGTTGTTTTGTGGTTTTCTGTATGAGTTTTGGTTAGTGTTTGGCTGGGGGTTGTGGTTTGTGTTTTTCCAATTGTTCTGGCCTGTGTTTCTTTGCCATGGTTGTTGGTTTTGATTATGGTTGTCTCCCCATCTGAGGTTAGGATGGTTCTTCCAAGATGGATTGTAAGTATCACCATAGACTTCATTTGTTCCAGGATTTTGGTTGTGCATGTATTGGACTTGCTCTTGTTGTTGCTCTTCTTGAGTTTCTTCACTTTGCACCCAAGTGGTTGGTGGTTGGCTTGTGGTGCTCACTGCTGCCACTTGCAAGCCATCAATTCTTTTGGCCATTTGCTCAAACTGTTGTTGAATCTGCTGCTGCATCATCTTGTTTTGAGCTAAAATTGAATCAATTCCTTCCAACTCCATGACTCCTCTTCTCTGTGATGGTTGGCGTTGTCTTTGATGAGCAAAGAAATATTGGTTGTTGGCCACCATATCAATGAGGTTTTGAGCTTCCTCTGTGGTCTTCATGAGTTGTAATGAGCCTCCGGCAGAATGATCAAGAGCTTCTTGAGCTTTAAGAGTGAGTCCCTCATAGAAGTTTTGTAACTTGTCCCACTCAGTGAACATCTCTGGTGGACATTTCCTCAATAGAGCCTTATATCTTTCCCATGCTTCATATAGGTTCTCGGCTTCCAATTGAGTGAATGTTTGAACCTCAGTCTTCAACCTTAGGATTCTTTGAGGTGGATAGAATTTGGCAAGAAACTTGCTCACCAAGTCATCCCAAGTGTTGATGCTTTCTTTTGGAAAGGTCTCTAGCCATTGAGTGGCTTTATCTCTGAGAGAGAATGGGAAGAGCAGCAACTTGTAGCTATCAGGGGGTACACCATTTGTTTTCACAGTGTCACAGATTCTCAAGAAAATAGACAGATGTTGATTTGGATCCTCCAAAGGCCCTCCTCCAAAAGAACAATTGTTTTGAACCAGAGTGATGAGTTGTGGCTTGAGTTCAAAATTGTTTGCATTGACATTGGGAGGAAGAATGCTACTCCCACAATGCCGAGCATTTGCAAATGTGTATGAAGCCAAGACTCTTCTCTGTTGTTGATTATTGTTGGCTCCTTCTCCTGGTTGATTGGGATCTCTTTCCATGTCTTGGAATTCCTCCTCAGATTCTTCTTCTCCAACAATGTTCTTCCCTCTTTCAGCTCTTCTTATTCTCCGAAGAGTCCTTTGATCAATTTCAGAGATGATAGGGGAGGATCTTCCTATACCTGACATACAAACACACAACAATAAACACACAAGCTCAGAAAGCCAATGAAACTTCAATCTATAGCTAGAGTGAAGTTTTAGTTAGTTTAAGCAAAAATTCAAACAGTTAGTGTGTTAGTGAGAATTAGAATAACAGAAAAGAAAAAAATGCTTGATCTAGACCTCCACTTCACTTAATCATTGTCAATCTATTTCAATCCCCGGCAACGGCGCCAAAAACTTGATGTGTGGAAAACGATCCAACACAAAACTCACCGGCAAGTGTACCAGGTCGCATCAAGTAATAATAACTCACATGAGTGAGGTCGATCCCAGGGATTGAAGGATTGAGCAATTTTAGTTTAGTGGGTGATTTAGTCAAGCGAATCAAGTATTGGTTGAGTGATTTGTGTTTAACAGGAAGTAAATGACAGTAAATGTAAAGGGGGAAGGGAGAAGTGCAGTAAATTAAAGAACAGGAAAGTAAATTTGCAGAAACTTAAAGAACAAGAAAGTAAATGACTGAAACTTAAAGTGCAAGAAACATAAACTGCAGGAACTTAAATGGCAAGAAAGTTAAATTGCTAGAAAGTAAAAGGGAGTTGAGGAATGGGATTGCAGGATCTAATTGCCTTCCTAGATCCAAGTTAACAAAGCAATTGACAAGAATTAAAAGAGAAAGCAGTAGAAGAACAGAAATCAGATTCAATTATGCAGAAAACAAATTGAAAAGAGTTTGAATGGGAATTGAGACAGAATTTCCTCAATTTCACACACCCAAAACTCAAAAACAGGAGAGTAGAGTTGCCCAAGTAAGAATGAGGAAGGAGATCAGTCAATTCTCCCTTGATCCTCTTGGTGCTCGGACAAGTCTCTCAAGAAAGCTCAAAGAAAGTGCAAATTCAAAGACTAAGCCAAAAGTAAGTCAAAAGGTAAAAATTCAAAAGAAGGTAAAAGGTCCCTAATTACATCAAACTAGCTTTTATTTATACACTTTCTATTCTTGGATTTTGGGATTTGGATGGGCTTTTGATTTGGTGAAGAAATGAATTAAAATGGGGTTTTAATTTGAATTTTCGGCCCATGAAAATTCACTCCCAGGAGGCTGCCCTGCCCTTGTGGAGGGCAGGGCAGAAAATTGGTGCATGGTGCGGAAGTTTGGTGCGGCTTGGGTGCGTGTTGGTGCGGCTTGGTGCTGCCAGGAACGCAAAACGCTGCCTTGCCCGCGCCAAGGGCAGGGCAGAAAATTGTGGTGCTGCCAGATCGAGGAGTGTGCGCGTTGGTGCTGCTAGGGTCGAAGATTGGTGCGCCAGATTCGTGCGTGGTGCGCCAGGATGCTGCCCTGCCCTCGCGGAGGGCAGGGCAGGAAAAGTTGGTGCTGCCAGATGCTGCCAGGGACGAATTTTGATGCGCCAGATGCTGCCAGGGATGAGAGTTGGTGCGCCAGAATCGTTCATGATGCGCCAGGATCTTGCACCAATCCAAATGCTGCCCTGCCCGCGCCAAGGGCAGGGCAGAGTTCCCTCTTCCACGCCCCGTGTTCGAAACATGGCTTGGGCACAAATTCAATTAATTTCCTTGGCTTCTTGGCACGGCAATCAACCTTAGTTCTTGGCTTCCTCATGGTTCCTTGTTCGATCCTTGTAGCATGCATGGGTGACATTTTTCTCTTGAATTTCTTCCTTGGAGAGCCCGATTCTGCCCTCTACAAGGGCAGGGCAATGTTCTCTTCCTCTTGGTCTCAAGGCACATTTTGTGCTCTGCCCTTGTAGTGGGCAGG
Source organism: Arachis hypogaea (assembly GCF_003086295.3). Classification (NCBI taxonomy): domain Eukaryota; kingdom Viridiplantae; phylum Streptophyta; class Magnoliopsida; order Fabales; family Fabaceae; genus Arachis; species Arachis hypogaea. Next base: position 57,745,384 of record NC_092039.1, read on the forward strand.
GCAGAGTTGCCTTCTCTTCTTGGTTTTCTTATGTTGCCCTCCTAGAGGGCAGTCTGCCCTTGTGGAGGGCAATGTTGCCTCCCCCTTAGCATGCGGCACGCTTCATATGGCTTTGGCCACGCTTTCCTTTCCTTAGGTCACACTTCTTAGGCCACGCTTTTCCTTTTCTTTTCTTTTCTTCACCTATAATAAACCAAAACAACCACTCCAAGTATCACTAAATTCAAGAGGCTTATAAATCAATTAAAGTTCAATTAAAATTAGCTTAAACCTCATGGATTATCATTAATTTCATGGTGGTTGCTTGATTTAAAGAAGTTATGCATTTTCACTCCAAATCACTTACTTAGGATGCAAGAAAGTGCATAAATGCTAACAAAACAAGTGAAATTAGCTTGAAAAATGGGTATATGATGACTTGTCATCATAATGCAGTAGCAAATTCAGCAACAATTTGAGCAAATGGCCAAGAGAATTGATAGCTTACAAGTTGCATAGGTGAGTGTCACAAGCCAACCATCTACCCCTTGGGGGCAAAATGAAGAGAATTAAGAAGACCAACAGCTATAGCAAATCCAATATGTGCACAACCAAAGTTTTGGACAGAATGAAGTGTATGGTGATACTTAAAACCCATCATGGAAGAACCACCCAAACCTTAGATGGGGAGATAACCACAACCAGAACCAGCAACCATGGCAAAGGAACCCAAATCAAAATACTTCAAGAAACAACCAAAACAACAACCAGCAGAATACTAACCAAAACTCCTACAGAAAACCCCAAAATAATTACCCCACCTCCAACCATTATCCATCCAATAACCAAGCTACCAATCAAAACACTTACCATCAACCATCAACACCCCACAACTAACCAATCTCACAAGACTCCTAGAGGATCACCAATCTGGAGATGTTAATGGAGAAAATAATGAAGCACCAAGAGATGACAACTAAGAACCAGGAATCTTCCATGAAAAATATGGAGAGGCAAATTGGACAGCTTTCCAAGCAAATTGCAGTTGAAAGACCATCAAGCTCATTATCAAGCGACACCATACCTAATCCAAAAGAGGAGTGCAAAGCCATGCAGCTAAGGAATGGAAAGACATTGGTGGACAACAAAGAAGCAACCAAGAGAGCTTTGGGCAGTAACAAAGGGCCAATAGAGAAAGAGGAAGCTAGCAACAAGGACATGACAACAAGGAAAAATGTCCTAGATAAGCTCAAAGAGAAGGACAACCAGCCACACAATTCGAAGGAAGAACTGACCCAAAGACAGTAGCAAGTAGAAAAGAGCTTTACACCTCCACTGCCATATCCCCAAAGATTCAACAAAGAAGCAAAGGATCAACACTTTCATAAGTTCCTTGAGACTTTCAAGAAGTTAGAGATCAATATTCCTTTAGCTGAGGCATTAGAGCAAATGCCTCTGTATGCCAAGTTTCTGAAAGATCTTATCATTAAAAAGAGAAGTTGGCATGAGAAAGAAACTATACTTCTTACTGAGGCATGGCATTGATTCAAAAAGGGCTTCCCCCTAAGCTTGAAGACCCTGGAAGTTTCTTTCTGCCTTGTACCATTGGGAGATTGACCATCAACAAGGCAATGTGTGACTTAGGGGCAAGTATCAACCTAATGCCCTCTTCTTTGGTGAAAAAGCTTTGTATAGAGGAAGTGAAGCCAATACAAATGTTTCTAGAACTGGTGGATAAGTCAGTGATATGTCCCAGGGGTGTGATTGAAAACCTTCTAGTTAAGGTGGACAAATTCATATTTCCTGCGGATTTTATGGTCTTAGACTCAGATGAGGATGAAGGTGATTCCATTATACTTGGGAGACCATTCTTGGCCATTTCTAGAGCCGTTATAGATGTAGAGTGGTGCACGAATTTATGATTCGCACAACTAACCAGCAAGTGCACTGGGTCGTCCAAGTAATACCTTACGTGAGTAAGGGTCGATCCCACGGAGATTATTGGCTTGAAGCAATCAATGTTATTTTATTAATCTTAGTCAGGAGGCCAATGAAGTTATTTGGATTTATTTGTAAAAAGCCAAACTACAAACTACTTAAAATTGTAAGTTAAAATAATAGAGAATAACAGCGTTACTTGTTGTGCAGTAGTGGGAAATATGTTGGAGTTTTGGAGATGCTTTGTCCTTAGAACTTCAACTCTTCCTTGGAATCCTCTTCTCACACGCAAGTTCCTTCCATGGCAAGCTCTATGTAGGGTGTCACCGTTGTCAGTGGCTACTTCCCATCCTCTCAGTGAAAACGTTCCTATGCTCTGTCACAGCACGGCTAATCATCTGTCGGTTCTCAATCAGGTTGGAATAGAATCCATTGATTCTTTTGCGTCTGTCACTAACGCCCAGCCCTCAGGAGTTTGAAGCACGTCACAGTCATTCAATCCTGGAATCCTACTCGGAATACCACAGACAAGGTTTAGACTTTCCGGATTCTCATGAATGCCGCCATCAATCCGGCTTATACCACGAAGATTCTGTTGGAGAATCTAAGAGATATTCATTCAATCTGATGTAGAACGGAGGTGGTTGTCAGACACACGTTCATGGATTGAGGAAGGTGATGAGTGTCACGGATCATCACCTTCTTCACAATTAAGCGCGAATAAACATCTTAGATAAGAACAAGCGTGTTTGAATGGAAAACAAAGGAATTGTATTAAATCATCGAGACGCTGCAGAGCTCCTCACCCCCAACAATGGAGTTTAGAGACTCATGCCGTCACAAAGTATGTAATTTAGATCCGAAAATGTCATGAGGTACAAGAAATGTCTGTAAAAGTTGTTTAAATAGTAAACTAGTAACCTAGGTTTACAGAAAATGAATAAACTAAGATAAATGGTGCAGAAATCCACTTCTGGGGCCCACTTGGTGTGTGCTGGGGCTGAGACTAAAGCTTTCCACGTGTAAAGGCCTTTCTTGGCGTTAAACTCCAGGTTATGACGTGTTTTGGGCGTTCAACTCCGGATCATGACGTTTTTCTGGCGTTTAACTCCAGACAGCAGCATGAACTTGGCGTTTAACGCCAAGTTACGTCGTCTATCCTAGCGCAAAGTATGGACTATTATATATTTCTGGAAAGCCCTGGATGTCTACTTTCCAACGCCGTTGAGAGCGCGCCAATTGGACTCCTGTAGCTCCAGAAAATCCATTTCGAGTGCAGGGAGGTCAGGATCCAACAGCATCAGCAGTCCTTTTTCAGCCTAAGTCAGATTTTTGCTCAGCTCCCTCAATTTCAGCCAGAAAATACCTGAAATCACAGAAAAACACACAAACTCATAGTAAAGTCCAGAAATATGATTTTTGCCTAAAATCTAATATTATTTTACTAAAAACTAACTGAAACATGCTAAAATCTACATGAAATTACCCCCAAAAAGCGTACAAAATATCCGCTCATCATAGAGCAAGGAAAGCTAACCCTCAGAATGCATGACGAAAACATCACCTTGAATGTATTTCCAGAAACACAGCTCAGTGATGAGAAAGAACAACTGCATGGAAATCGACAAAAGAAGCTTGCAATGGAAGGAAGGAACTAGCAGGACAGTTAATAATCATCTTCCAAGGCAAGAAACAAACAACACAGTAGGGCAAAAGAAAAATGAGACTGTGCAAAGTGAAGAGGGAAATCAAGAAGGGATTAAAGTGCTAACTGAGAAGGAGAGTCCCAAAATAAAGGTTGCTGTCAAAGAAGAAGGAGTAACAAGAAGAAGGAAAAAAAGCAAGAACAAGACTTAGAAGGGGTGGAAGAACAAGAAAATCCCAACTGAGGGGTTCTCCAAGGGTGATGAAGTACAGTTGATCTATCAACAGTTGGGAACAAGCCAACAAGCAAATAACTACTACACTGTTTGCAAAATACTCTCACTTGAGCATGTTGAAATTGAGCATCAAGGAACAAAAAGGAAGCTCACAGTGAGGGGAGACAAGTTGAGATATCACAGCCATCAACCACCCTGATGGGGGGGCCAATGTCAAGCTAGTGACAATAAAAGAGTGCTCCATGGGAGGCAACCCATGATTTGAGATTCATGTTTGTTTTAAAATCAATAAGCTATGATCACCCTAGCATGATTTTGAATTCTCATGATCATACTTGATAGATGCATGCACTGTTTTGAAGCATATGCTAGACTTCTAAGTTTGGTGTGCCTGAAAGCACACCGAATTTGTTTTTCAAGCATTCTTAGACCATATGCTTAGTCATTTCGATGAAGTATATGACCAAACATTAAGTTCGGTGTCTGCATATGTACTGATTTCCAGAAGAATCATCTTTTGTTCAGAGAATCAAAATCATACATAGAGGGATCATGCATTGTTTCATTTTAGGAATTTATGATATAAAATAAATCATATCTTATGATGAAAGTATCAATTGTGATGAATTGCTTGCATTTTACATTAATCCCTCCGCAAGAGACAAGTTTGGTGTTCACCAAACCCTGGCTCACTGATTAAGGGATACAATTGATCTTTTATGAATGAGAAACAAAAAAAAAATTTAAGCACTCACCACCGTGTTACAATTATATCCTAAGGCTAACTATTTTGATGTAATTAGGAAAAAAGAAGATTGAGATGAAGACAATGAGGGGGCACGGCTATGACAAACTAAGAAATAAGGATTACATGAGCTTAGAGAGGTGTGCCCCTTGGGAAAAAAAATCTGCATGCTAGCACCCTTGGAGACCGAGCCTCATGCAACCAATGGGGAGAGAATCCTTGTCAATCTTCAACAAAACATGCAGACTGTTCATCTCATGAGCTTCCCATCATGTTTAGCTCAATCTTCATCCTTCAAAATGTCATGACCGAACTCCTATCCCCAAAGTGTGTTTTTGTCCAAAGCTTTGATGTATTGTCTATAAATGGGTTGAGACACTTCATGAACTACACATTCATATAAGCTTTCTTTATGCTTACAAACCATTGTCTCACCTTTCACTTAGCCAAAAACACGTTCTTTTTCCTTACACAAAATCAACATTCCCTTTCTCACCTTTCCTTCCACAACAAGACCGAATCCCACCTCATCAAAGATCACCCTCACTTATTCATTCTATTTAAATCCATGGCCTTATCAAGTTCAAGGAGAAGAAAGGGCAAAGAACCAATGGTGGCCGAACCTCCCACCTATGATGCCAAGAGGTTTAGATCCCAATTCCATGAGACAAGGTATGACAAGCTCATGAAAATAAAACTTATCATTAATGAGATGGGCCTTAACTTAAAGGAGGGGGAATATCCCATCATGAGGCGAATCACCAAGGAGATGAGATGAGAGCTTCTATGTGCACCTCTCACTGACATTAGCGCTATCATGATACGAGAATTTTATGCTGATGTAGTGAAGAAAAGTGATAACACCCCTCCCTACAAGAGCTTTGTCAGAGGTATTGAAGTGGACTTTAGCCCAGCCACAGTCATGAGAGTTTTGCAGTTGAGGAGAGTAACTTATGGAGAGCCTAGCTTTGATGCTAGAATACAGGGACAGAATGACCCTGATGAGATACTGTAGGGGATATGTTTGGCAGGCTCAGATTGGGAAAGAGACTCAAAAGGAAACCCAAGCCACTTGAAAAGACTAGACCTCACTCCTGAGGCCAAGGGGGTGGTATGAGATGGTCAAGAGATCCATACTCCCTACTGGAAATACCTCAACAATCATAGTCAAGCATGCACTCTTGGTATACTGTATATTACATGGAGGAGAGATTAATGTTTCATAACTTATAGCCGATAGTATTCAAGAGATGGCATAAAACACACACAAATCAAGCAGGCTGGGTCATCCAAGTACCATTCTGAGGTTATGCAACAGAGATGGGGTGCTTTTTGAGGATGAAGACACAGAGAAAGTGACAGTGGGGAAAGGAATCACAAAGAGGAGTATGGAAGGGATGAATGAAGAAGATGACCAAGAGGAGGTAATAGCTCCCAAACATAGAAGGCCACAAAGAGGGGAAGGACAAGGTCAACAAGCTCCTAATGCATTAGAGTTGAGCGAAATGAGAAGAACAATTGATGAAATGTCTCAACAACTCATGCAAGCTCAACAAGAGCAATATCTAGAGCACCGGGAGCAATATTTGAAAGATAAAGAGGCGCAAGAGGCTTGGCAACACCAAATGGAGGAAACACAAGCAAGCTGGCATCAACAAATGATGGCTCAACAACAAGAGTTCCAAGCGAGGATTCTTGAAGGGCAGAAGGAACAATCAACAGAATTTTGAGAATCATATGATAAATTGTACCTGAGCCAGGCCAAATATGGAAAATATACTCACAACTTGTATCAGTAGAAGAACATTCATCATACTATTGGAGAAACTAGACAAGTGCAGCGAATAGAGCAAGATGAAAATACACAAGCAAAGTTGGATTATTTGACCCACAGTATGCCAGTGCTAAATCCACAAATCAAATCATTTGAGCAGTGCCAAGAATTAAGAGACCGACAGAAAGCAAGAACCCAGCATTATACAGAAGTAATGTATCAAAGATTGGAGGCAGCTGGGCTCTCAGGTCTCATAGATTCCATTTGGGATAGAAGGTGCCCTGGTGAAGAAGCGAAAGCCTATTCCAAGCTCAGGAAAAGAAAGAAGAAGAAGGGAGAATCAAGCAAAAGCCAGGAGCACAATAACTAGAAGGTGGTGAAGTTCTTTCATAATTTCAATAAGGAAGATGCATGCCTGAAACATGACATGCCTCCAATTGCTTTGTTCTGCATTTTTATATGTTTAGTAGTTAGCTAGAATAAGTAATCTGCATAATGCTTGTTATTCATCATTTAGCTTTGAATTTTGTTTTGTTTCCCATATGCTTAAATAAAAGAGAAATATTTGAATTAGAAAGTAAACATCCAATGTTGCATAAGTTAGAATAAAAGTTAGTGGTGGTTCATAAAATAAATGCTGCATAATGATATGTTCTTTGAAGAAGAAGCTAGTTGCTATTATAGATGCTTGTATCAGTAAAGATCCCTTGAGAATAAAATAAAACAGAAAGAAAAAGAAAGAGAAAAGCCAAAAGTGGCAAAGAAAACAAACAATAAGGCTGGGCACCAATAGCTTGGACCTTATGACACATGCCTATGGTGTTTTTGTGCTAGGATATGCTTGGACAAGTAAGTTATGAGGAGTATTTCAAAACTTGGCCACTTAGATCAACTGATTTGGGATTGCCAACTGAAAGTCCACAATAAAGAGCAACCTAGCTACAAAACACTTAGTTATCTAAAGAGATGCTAGGCATCAATGATCCTAGGAATAAAAGGGTGAGCCATGTGTTTGTGGTGAAGGAATGTTGAGCAAAATTAAGCCAAAGGCTGCTGCAACATTTGCCACCAAGCCATCAAAGAATAATTAACTCTCTAAGCAAAACAAAGAAGGAAAAGTTAGCAAGGAACAAGCAAAAGTAAGGCCTTATAGCAGCAAACTTAGTGAATCTTTAAGGAAACATTTCTTATGTAACAACAACCAATAAATGAGCTACCATTGTCTCCATAAAAGCCCCATGAACCAAGTTCAACTATATGCTCAATAAGGATATGCACACTTCTATGTTTCATTTCATTTCCTCTTATGTTTGATTCTTTCTTGGGGACAAGCAAGATTTAAGTTTGGTGTTGTGATGACAAGTCATCATATGCTAGCTTTGCAAGCATTTTTCTCTTATTTCATTAGTTTTTATGCACTTTCTTGCATTGTAAGTAAGTAATTTGGAGTGGAATTTCATGGTTTCTTTGAATCAATCAACCACCCTTTAATTGACACAAAATCATGAAGTTTAAGCTAAAATTAATTGGTTTTAAAATGAATAGCTTTGTGAATTTTGCAATACTTTGATTGGCTGTTTTAATTACTTGTAGTTGAAGAAAAGAAAAAAATAAGGAAAGCGTAGCCTAAGGAGCATGATCTAAGGAAATAAAGAAAGCGTGCTCAAGGGAAGAAAAGCATGGCTGAATTCAAGGAACAAGAGCATAAAGCTCTTGCTAAGAGCCTAGAGATCTTGTGGAGAGCTTTACTTCAAAAAAATCAAAGGCCAACCTCTTGCCAAGAGCTTAACTAAGTGCTACAAGGAAGAAGGGAGCAAGGCAAACTCAAAGCAAAGCTCTTGCCAAGAACTTTCTCCAAGAGCTTTTTCGGGCTTTTTCAAGGAAAAATCAAGGGAAAAAGAGCTCAATAATGCACTCACCAAGGCTTGACCCAAGACCAAGGGGGAGGGGACAGCGCTACCTCACAAGAAAAACAAGCCAAAATTGGCTTGTTTTCACTCCATGGGATTCGAACCAAGGACATCCAAGGAGCAAAGTCTTAGGCGCCACTTTGTGCCAAGAAGAAAAGCCAGCTCATGCACTCCCTAAGGATCGAACTGGGCACCTCAAGGAGGGAAGACATTGGGTGCTACTCTTGTGCCAAGGAAAATGACCAGCAAATGCTCCACCCAAGGATCGAACCATAGACCTCAATGGACAAGCAAAGCTCTTGCCAAGAGCTTAGAGCTCTTGCAAAGAGCTTTGTTTCCTTGTCACAAGGAAGAAGCGTGCAACACATTGGAAGGCCAAGATCACCAAAGCTCTTGCCCAAAGCTCTTGCCAAGAGCTGAGCTTTCCCCTAGGAGGTGCACCATGGGACAAAAATCTATCAAAAATCCAAATTAATTCATTTCTTCACCAAATTTTAGAGCCCACCCAAATTCTTAGATCCAAATTAGGAAGTGTATAAATAGGTGTTAGTTAGATGTAGAGAGGACCTTCTTCTTACTTTTTTTTATTTTGATTTGAGAGCTTTTTCATTTTTGCTTCTGTTTTAATTTTTGATTTTCTTTGAACTAAACTGGGAAGGAGAATTGAGTTCTCTTCCTCTGGGTATTCTTGTTTTCTTTTCTGGAAAGCTTTGTTTGGGTCTTAAGTGTGAAGAATTGAGAAAATTCTATCTCACTCTCCTCTTAAGATCTCTTTGTTCAATTTATTGCATAATTCAAGAATTTGTGTTCTTCTTTAATGATTTTCATCTTCAATTCTCTTTAAATTGCCTTCTAAATTGGACCAAGGAAGGTAGTGAGATCTAGACTTAGTTTTCTAGTCTCTTGACCCTTGAGATCTTGCATTTCCATTTAGTTTATATGTTGAATGCTCCTTCAAGCAAATTTACCTTTCTGTTTGAGATCTATTTCAGTTCTATTCATCTTCTACTCTTCTACTTGTTGCAATTTACTCTTCTTTGTTTAAATTCTGCAATCCCAGCTCCCTAAGCCCCTTTAATATTCAAGCAATTTACATTTCTTTCACTCTAAGCTTCTGCAATTTACATTTCTTGCACTCTAAGTTTCTGTCATTTACTTTACTTGTTCTTTAAGATTCATCACATTTACTTTCTGTTCTCTTTAATTTACTGCAATTCTCCCTTCCCCCTTTACAATTCATGAAATTTAGCTTTTGTCAATTACAAATCACCCAACTCAACTCTTGCTTGCTTGACTAAATCAACCACCAAACTAAAATTGCTCAATCCTTCAATCCCTATGGGATCGACCTTACTCATGTGAGTTATTATTACTTGACGTGACCCGGTACACTTGCCGGTGAGTTTTGTGTCGGATCGTCTTCCACACTATCACCTACATTCACCAGCACATTTTTAACCACTCCTAGTGCTTGTTTCTGGGTTTTGTCAGCTAGTTGAAGGGTTATGTTTGTGGATTTCAACTCATTAATTTGTAGTTTCCTCATGAAAAGCAGAGACATTAAATTTATGCTCACTCCAAGATCACAAAAACCTCTGTCAATCATTGTCTCTCCTATAGCACAAGGGATGTGAAAACTCCTGAGGTCTTTCTTCTTTGTAGGCAAATCCTTTTGGATAAGGGTACTGCACTCTTTAGTCATCACTACTGTCTTCTCACCCTTTAAGGGATTCTTCTTGGTTTGCAACTCCTTCAAGCATTTGATATATGAAGGAATTTGTTGGATGGCTTTAATGAACGGAATATTAATATTTTTTTTGCTGACTAAATGGAATATTGATACGAAGAGACTTAAATGTGTCCAGAAATCTAGAATACTTCTTCACTTTAGCACCACCTTTGAGCCTTTGAGGGAATGGTGCCTTTGGCACATATGATTCCAAGACTTCCTTCTCCTTTGGATCATCTCATTGTGTAAGGTTGATGCCTTGTTCTTTCCTTTCCAATTGCTCCTTTGGGAACCCTTTATTGTGCTTTATTGACCTAATAACTTCTTCCTCTAAGGTCTCTTCACCTCTTAGAGTGATTGCCTTACATTCTTCCCACCTCACTTTCTTTGTTTCTTCTCTTGGGTTCTTCTCAGTGTCACTTGGGAAGCTATCTCTAGGATTAAGAATTTGTTGAGAAAGATGTCTTACTTGGGATTCAAGCTTCTTGATGGCATCTCCCTGGTTTTTCATATTAGACCTTACTTTATCCTTGAATTCTTTGTTGTCTTGAAACTCCTTGCAAAGATCTTCAAGAAAGGCTTTAATTCGGGAGATTCTATCTTCAGATGGTGATGGTAGTGATAAGTTGGAATTTGGATGTTGAGGATGGCTGTCTTGTGTTTGATATGGAGGCTGGAAAGATGTGTTATGTGGGGGTATAATATGGTATTTGGTTGGAGTGTTGATAGGTGGAGTTGTTATAATGGTTGGGGTTTTGAGGTCTATGGTCTTGGTTTTGGTTTTGCTGGTTTCCCCACCCAAAGTTTGGGTGGTTCTTCCAACCAGGATTATAGGTTTTGGAGTGTGGATCATAGGGTTGTCTTGATGAGTTTTTAACATAATTGGCCTGTTCCCAATCACCTCCTTCCTCTACATTCACCCCTTATTTAGATGGTGGTTGAGTATTGATTACTACAACTTAGTTCCTCTCTATCTGCTTGGTGAGCTCTGCTAGTTGATTGGTAATCAACTTGTTTTGAGCTAGCAATGCATCTATATGGCTCAGCTCCATCACTCCTCTATTAGTGCTCTAGTCTGAGGCATAGAAGTACTCATTGTTAGCCACTGTTTCAATGATATCAATGGCCTCTTCTAGGGTCTTTTTTGTATTGAGAGAGCCTCCTGAAGAGTGGCCCAGGGCCTTCTTTGCTTCTCTAGAAAGACCTTCAAAGAAAATGTGCAGCTACACCCATTCGCTGAACATATCAGGTGGACATCTTCTTGTTAGCTCTTTGTATCTTTCTCAGGCTTCAAACAAAGTTTCTCCATCCAGCTGCCTGAAGGTTTGCACCTCTGTTCTCAATTTGATTATCCTCTGTGGAGGATAAAACTTTCTTAGGAACTTGTTGACAACATCCTCCCAAGTGGTAAGGCTCTCCTTAGGAAAGGACTCAAGCCACTTAGATGCCTTGTCCCTAAGAGAAAAGGGAAACGAAAGCAATCTATAGGTGTCAGGATGAACACCATTGGCTTTCACAGTATCACAGATTCTCAAGAATGTGGTTAGATGTTGGTTAGGATCTTCCTGGGCACTTCCTCTAAATGAGCAATTATTTTGAACCAGGGTCATGAGTTGAGGTTTTAACTCAAAGTTGTTGGCATGAATGGTTGGTTTTAGGATGCTACTTCCACGATACCCTGGGTTTGGGTTGATGAAAGAGCCTAAAACTCTTCTTTCTTGTCCAACATGATTACCAGCACCCTCTCCAACATGATTGTGTACTTCTTCCTCCATTGGAACATCTAGATCTTCTTCCAACTCTTCTCTCCTTAGTCTAAGGAAGGTCCTCTCAGGTTCACTATCAAAAGAGGTTGCAGTTCCTCCTCTTCTACCTATCATACACTCAGCAAACAAACAAGCAAAAGGCAAGTGAAGGAGTCACTCTTGTAAAGAATTGTTGTTAGAGTGGTTGGTGCAATTTATCAAACAGTTAGTGGATTAGTGTGCTAGAATGTAAGTAAACAAGGAAAAACAAATTAAATTGCTGAAGATAAAGGCAAACAAGTTGAAATAAAGACTAATCAACAAAAGAAAATAAAAATGTACAATCTAGTTATCCTCTAACTTAATCATTGTCAATGCAAAGTCAATCCCCGGCAACGGTGCCATAAACAAGATGTGTGGAAATCTGCATCTCTACAAATTCCTTTCGGCAAGTATAACGAATTATTATCAAGTAAAAACTTACAATAGAGTGAGGTCGAATCCCACATGGATCGATTGGTTGAGCAACTTTAATCAGAGAAGTGTTCTAGTTGAACTAAGTAGATTTGAAATGAGATTTGCAAAAATTAAATGGCTGGAAGTGTAAATAACAAGGAAGGTAAATAATGGAAAGTAAATGGCGGAATGTAAAGTGCAGAAAGTAAATTGCAGGAACTTAAATGGGAATGGGGATGGTGATCATAAATGTAAACAGTAGAATATAGGGAATGGGAAGACAAGAATAGGGAAGTTCATTGGGCTCAATAGATGTTGCATTCTCCGGATCAAATTCCTTCTCATCTCTTCCTTAATCTATGCAAATCATTGATCTCTTGGAAATCTTAGGTTATTGAATCCCAATTCCTTGGCAATTCAACATCTCTAAGCTTGAACAATTGCCCAATTCCTTGATCTAATTGCTCATGGGAAGAGATGAAGTACGATCACTGATTATACCACATATTTTTCTAGATCAAAGTATTGGGAGGATTATATGTCACTATATCCATCCAACCCCCAATCCAGTCAAACATGAGAAAGCATTTCTAGCATGATTTCCTCATTTCTCTTCCAAGGTTCAGAGGAAATCCTTGTATGAGCAACTTTTCTTCCGAGACAATTGCTCAATTGGATGAAGAGCGAAAGCTTTCAAGCAAATCAAAGAGAATGAAAAGACGAAGAACAATAAGAACTATAATTGATCCATTGAATTACAAAAGAGCTCCCTAACCTATTAAAGTGGGGTTTAGTTATTCATAGCTCTGGGAATCAAAATTGGAAATGTAAATTGCATTCTAAAGTAAAACTAAATTATAGAGAAAATTAAATATATAGGGTTTACAATCCTGGATTCTGTAGGTCCTTCTTTTAACTCTAGTTCAAAACTACCCCTATATATATTACTTCTCTGATCTTCAGTTAAGTTTGCAAGTCTCTGGATGTGGGCCCTTGAGCTCAGTTGAAGCAGTTACAATCTTAGTGGGTTTTGCTCAGCTTGCTAGAGGAGTTTGGGTTAGGCATCATTCACGTTAGTCAAGCCGTTAGTGTGGTTAACATCAAGTGCGAATTGCTGGTTCGAAGACGTTAGTGACACTAACTTAGTCACTAATGTCCCAAAACCTTTTGAGTCACATTAACCCTAGCGTTAGTGGCACTAACGTGGCCACTAACGTAGCCTTCCCTAACCCTTAATCACGTTAATGGTGTTAACTTCACTATTAACGTCCAAACCATTTTTTCTTCCACGTTAATGGCACACGTTAGTGGCATTAACGTGGCCATTAACGTGGGTATACCTTGGCTTTGAGCACGTTAATGGTGATAACTTCACCATTAACATCCCCAACTCTCCCTTCTTCCACATTAGTGCCCACATTAGTGGCACTAACGTGGCCACTAACGTTGGCTTATTTGGTTTTCGAACATGTTAGTGGTGTTAACTTCACCACTAACGATGCAAGCTATCCCTTCTTCCAGGTTAGTTCCTATGTTAGTGGCACTAACGTGGCCACTAACGTGGGCTTAATTGGCCTTCGAACACATTAGTGGTGTTAACTCCACCACTAAAGTTGGAAGCTATCCCTTCTTCCATGTTAATGGCCACTAACATGGCACTAACGTGGCCATTAACGTGGCTCTTCTCTACTTCTTATTACCTGAAATCAATCAAACAAAGTGCATCAAAGTCTTTCTCTTACTCTTAATCATGAGAGGATGCATCATTCATTATATCATTCAATCCTTGCATTGTTCTCATAAAATTGTTTAGAATTCACAATGTTTGCTTGAATCAATGTATGAATGCATATTCAAATAAATACTTGCTTATTGCCTAAGAACATGCATGAAACTATCCTAAAACATACTCAAAATGGATGATGAAACTATCCAAGATGCCCTGGCATCATAACACTAAAACCTATAAAAACTTAACAAAAACTAAATAAAAACTAAATGAAAACTACTAAAAACTATATGAAAATGCTTTCAAAAACCGTATAAAATATCCGCTCATCACATATAGTCAGGGAAAGCAGCTCATTTGAACTTTTAGGCCTTTTTATTATGAAGCCCTCCTAACCATTGATGCTCAAAGCCATGGATCCGAGCTTTCCTTTTCCTTCATTTTGAGCTTTGTTGGATTTTTCTCTTGCTTTTTTTATTTTTCTTTTTCTCTTCTTTTTTTTCTTCCTTTTTGCTTTGCCTTTTTCTTCTGTTTCTTTCACTCCAATAATCAATTATTTTTTATTTTTTAGAGAATCAATAATACTTCTCTAAATCCACGATTCTTCAAGAGCCAATACATTTAACTTCACTATCAAATATGCACAATTAATTCATACATTCAGATAATCAATGCAAAGTCACCACATCAAAATAATTAGAACATAGTTATGATGTACTCAAAAATCATGCATTCACTACTTCTCAATAAAAAATTTTCTTTTAAATTTGGTGAGGGATACATTGGATATTTTATAACCGTGATGTACTTAAAAATAAACAACTAAAGCAGAATTCCAAGAGTGATCATGCAAAAGTTAGAATAGAAATTAGAAAAAATGGAATGAAATACAGAAAAACAGAAAGGGGAAATGAAACTCAACGACCTTAGTATTGATGGTTGCTCAGCATGTGCTTCTGTGAAGATGATTCAGCGGGAAAGGGGGAATGAAACTCAACCACCTTAGTACTAATGGTTGCTCAAACTGTGCTTCTGTGAAGATGATTCAGCTTCCCTTGTTGCCATTGATGATAATAAAAACCTAGAGCTCGCTCTGTAACACCAAACTTAAAATGTTTGCTTGTCCTCAAACAACGAAAACTGGAAACATAAGGTAAGGGTGTTAGAAAGGGATGAAGAATTCTGGCTTTCAATGCCTAGAATGCGCGTTGAACGCCCAAAGGGGACCAAAAATTGGTCCAAAGCTCCTCCTGAATGGGCGTTAGATGCCCCAGTTGCTCCTATTTTGGCGTTCAACGCGAGTAAGTACTTCTCAGTGGGCGTTGAATGCCTAGCTTCCTCCTTGTCTGGCGTTCAACACCAGCAAGGGGCTCTCTCCAAGGTATTCTTTTTTCGATCTCAAGCATCTTTGTCTCTGTTCTAAGTGCTGCACATGATCACAAATATTAAAAAAGCAAGGAAAAACTATAAAAATAAACTAAAATGAACTCAATTGAAAAGAACAAAAGAAAGAGAAACAAAAGTACTCTACTTATGGTTGGGTTGCCTCTCGACAAGCACTTCTTTAATGTCATTAGCTTGACACTCAATTGCTAACTTTCTTCCTCTTCTTCCAGTTGGTTAGCAGAAATGACTCCATTGGGGAAAAGGAGGAGATCAATGCCCTCAGATTTGAATTCCTCCTAACAAGCTTTCTTTTATTGTTTTCAGCATGATTCTCCTTGCTTGTTAGGGTAGTGGTTGTATTGTTTCTCCATCCCTTATGCATCATCCTTTTAGGATCTTCCTCCTTGGTGGGTGGTAACTGCCCAACACCAAACTTAAGTTTGATGTATGGGGAAACTATATGAGTTTTCACTAAGGGAGGAGGCTTCAGTATTGTACTCTGCATGGAAGTACCTCTTTTGTTAGGGGGTAATGAAGGTTTAAGGACCTTGATAATCATGTAATCCTTCTGTAGCCTCATCACCAATTCGCCTCTCTCAGCATTAGAGAGATTTCTTCCAGTAAATAGTGACAATTGCTCCAAAACCTCAGCAAAAGGAATATTGATTTGAAGCCTCTTAGAGCCTTCCAAGGATTGTGAGTAGTGCTTGTCCTTGGTCTCCTTTTGGGTCTTCTGAGGGTGTGGTACTTCAGGCTTTTATCTCACGAAAGAGACATGTAACAATGTGCTTCCAGCCACTCCTTGAGTCTTTTCTTCATCTAGTTCCTCATGAGTAGATATTTTATACGCTTTTTGGCATCATTTTCATATTGTTTTAGTTATGTTTTGTTTAAGTTTTATTATGTTTTCATAGGTTTTAGTGAAAAATTCATATTTTTTGGATTCTACCTTGAGTTTTTGTGTTATATGATGATTTCAGGTAATTTCTTTCTGAAATTAAGGAGTTTTGGCAAAGTCAAGTTCAGAGGCAAGGAAAGCGTAGCAGATACTGTCAGATTCTGACCTCTGTGCACTCAAACGAGCATTTCTGGAGCTACAGAGGTTCAAATGATGCGTTCTTAATGGCATTAGAAAGCTAACTTCTATAGCTTTCCATAAATATATAATGTATATTTTTGTGATGGAGCTTGCCCATACTAGGTGTTGAATGCCTAGGAGCTACCCCTGGCTGGCGTTCAACACCCCAAAGAGACAAGCCAGTGTTGAACGCCCAAGAACCACCCATTCCTGGTGTTCAATGCCCACCAAGACACAAGGCAGTTCCAATCACACCTTAATGGGCATTCAACGCGCATTTCTCAAAGTTGGACGCCAAGCTCAGCCCAAGTACTCAACCAAAGTGGGCCCAAGGATGGATTTTTGCACCTCTAGTCTAGTCTGTTATAATTTTTGTACTTCTTAGTAATTAGATTAGTATTTAAAGGAGAAGATCACCTATGTTTAGTATCTTTTGCCTCATCTTTACCTTTTAACGTTTCACATTACTTTCTATAAAAGTATGAGCAACTAAACCTCCTAAGTTAGGGTTAGGAGCTCTATTGATTCTCATGGATTAATAATATTACTATTTCTATTTCAATACACGTTTAATTCCATTCTCTTGTGCATTTTCATTCTTCACCTCATGAATTGAGGATGACCCATGACAATCATCCTTGTTCCACATGGGTTCCGTGTGAGTCTTGACCCGAATAACATTGAACCACAGCTAGAGAATGCACTGTAGATTCTAAGAGAGTGCTTGGGCAACTTTGTCAATGTTGACTGTGAATTACTGAGGTTTCTGTGGCATCACGGCTAGTGTATGAGAAGCAGCATTCCATGATCTGGAAGATCCGACCTTGTCTGTGGCATTATGAGTAGGATCGCGAAGGGGAGTGGATTGCTTAGGTCTTCACCTTTGACTATAGTGGAAAGCCATGAGTTAACTTGATGAGGATGCTACATAAGTTGCTCGGATATGGTGGACTGCTTTGGTTTAGAAGAGACTAACTTAATGAGGATGCTACATGAGTTAGTCAATTACGGCTGCCATTGAATGAGTTATTCATTGTTGAAGTAGACAGTAAGAAAAGTTAATCCAGAAAGAATATGCATCTCCGAAGCCTTAACTAATATCCATTCCTACTTTTACACTTATCTGCTATTTCATTCTTACTATTTTGTTTATGCTTTCAAACAAACAACCATATTTTCTAATCACCTGACTAAGATTTAAAAGATAGCCATTGTTTGCTCAATCTGACAATCTCTATGGAATTCGACCCTCACTCACCTGAGGTATTACTTGGATGACCTGGTGCACTTGTCGGTTTAGTTGTGTAGAGATCAATTTCATGCACCAGTTCCTCAACAGTGTGTACCATCTTAGGCTCAGCCTCCTTGGTATGAATGAAGGTCTTACACTCTTCTCTTGGATTCACTTCTGTGTTTCTAGGAAGAGTGTTAGGGGGTCTCTGTAGCTTCTAAGGAAGGTTCCTCTGAATGACTGCACTGCACTCCTTAGAAAGCACTACTATCTCTACTTCCCTCCAATCCCTCTTGTTATTCAGTATTTCCTTCATGAACTTAGCATATGAAGGCATTTGTTGAAGAGTCTCTGCAAAGGGGATTTTGATCTCCAACTTCTTGAAAGCTTCTAAGAATTTGGCAAATTGCCTATTCTTTTCTGCTATTTGGAACCTTTGAGGGTATGGTAACTTTGCCTTGTACTCAAAGGCTATGAGTGGTACAGGGTGAGTGTCTATAGTGCCTATAGAAGGGCTACCAGCTTGCTTAGGGGAGGTGTTCTCAGTACGTACACGTGTCTGGCCTCCCATGGACTGGCGTTCAATGCCTGGGTTGCTCTTTTCTGGGCGTTGGATGCCTGAGCTGCCCCTTATTGGCTGTTGAACGCCCTGACTGCCCCCTCTGGGTGTTGGATGCCCTGGCTACCCGCTTCTGGGTGTTCAGTGCTCTCATGAGGGCCTTGAGCTACAGCTTGTTCATCTTCTGCCAGCTTTTCTCCCTGCCTCTTATTGTTCTAAGGCTGGTTGTTTAGGGTACTCCTTAATCAAAAAGCTTGGCACTTTTCTCTTATCTGTTCAGACAAGTGCTGTTTAGGCTGGTTCAACCATGCTTCCATATTCCTTATGGAGGCTTTGGTCTCTTGCATGAAGCCTTGCTGGCTCTTTACAAGTTCTGCTATTGCAGGTGCCAGGTCAAGAGTACTCCGAGGATGTGGAGGCTGAGGAGGAGGGTTGTTAACTGAACTTTACAGGCTCAACACTTACTGTGTGAGAAAGTTTAGCTGTTATACTAAAGATTTATTTTGTTCATTGATAGCAAATTTGTTTGACACTCCGTTGTCCTCCTTTTTCATTGAGGTATTCTCTGATGAGTATAGGTATTGGTTGCTAGCCACCATCTCAATGAGTTCATTGGCCTCCTCTAGAGTCTTCTTCATGTGTAAAGAGCCTCCCGCAGAATTATCTAGGGATACCTTGGCTCTTTCAGATAGTTCGTCATAGAAGATATCCAACTTGACCCACTCCGTGAACATTTCAATGGGACATTTTTTGAGCATCAACTTATACCTTTTCCAAGCATCATAAAGAGACTCATTATCCTCTTGTTTGAAGCCTTGAATGTCCAGTCTTAGCTGGGATAGCTTCTTTGGGGGAAAGTACTTATTCAGAAATTTGCTGACTACCTGACTTTAGGTATTCAAGCTCCCCTTGGGTTGGACATCCAACCAATCCCTTGCTTAATCTCTCAAAGAAAATGGGAAAAGCATCATCCTGTAGACTTCAGGATCCACTCCCTTGGTCTTTACAGTATCACAGATCTGCAGGAAGTCAGAGAGGAATCTAGTAAGGTCTTCCTGAGGAAGTTCGTGAAACTGGAAAGTTTGTTGCACCAAAATGACCAACTGTGAGTTGAGCTCAAAATGAGCTACTCAATAGGAGGTATACTAATGCTCCTTCCATAGAAGTCACGGGTGGGGGCTGTATAAGATCCCAAGGTTCTTCTAGGTTGTGCATCCTCATTTAGATCCATAGTGATTTTTGGTATTCCTGCACAAGCAAGAGACAAAGAAATGTGGGAGTCTCTATGTCGAAGTATAGAAAACTCCTAGTGAGATACCCAAGAAGAAAGAACAAGAATTAAAAATTCTCTCTTTTTTTCAAATATCAAAAATAAATAAATAAAATAAGAACTAATTCAAAAAATAATATAAAAAATTTAATAAAAAAAGTCGAAAAAGTAAGGAAAAGAAAGATTAAGAAAATATATGACAACCCATTAACTAAAAAAAGAGATTTGAAAATTAAATGGTGATTTTTGAAAATAAGAGAGAGAAATTAGTTCGGAAGTTTTGAAAAAGAGGAAAGAGAAAGAAGAGTAGAGAAAAGAATAAGATAAAATAAGTAACCAACTAATCAATAATATTTGAAAATAAAGTAAAAGATTTTATTTTGAGAATTTGAAAAAGAGAGATAAAGAAAGATTTTGAAAATTAAAATTTGAACGAATAAGTTAAACAAGATAAGATAAGAATTGAAAAGATTTGATTTTGAAAATTTTTGAATTTGAATTTTGAAAAAGATTTGATTTTGAAATTTGAAATTGATTTAAGATAAGATAAAGATTTGAAAAGATAAGATATGATAAAGATTTGAAAAATTTTTGAAAGAAAAGATATGATAAAGATTTGAAAAGATTAGATCTTAAAATTAAAATAAAAAATGAAACTTTACCAACAAGAAAACCCCAAACTTAAAAGTTTTAAGATCAAGGACACTAATTTTTCAAAAATTAAGAAGACAAACAACTAAGAGACACCAAACTTAAAATTTTTAAGATCAGACAAAGAAAAACACCAAGAACATTTCAAACACAATGAAGAACACTCAAGAATACTTTTCAAAAATTTAAGAAAAGAAAAATACAAAGAAACACCAAAATTAAAAATTTTAGGATGAAATGACACTAATTTTCGAAAATTAAATGAAAAGCAACTAAAAGACACCAAAGTTAAAATTTTTAAAATCAACCAAGAAAATTCACTAAGAACAATTCGAATATGAAGAAGGGGAAATAAGAACACCTTAAAAAATTTAAAGAAAAAGATAAAAATAGAGGGGACACCAAACTTAAAAACTAACACAAGACTCAAACAAAAGACAAAGATTACTAAAGAAAAGAAAAGGCTTTGAAAAATTTTAGAAAAAGAAAACAAAAGACACAAACAAAAGACCAAATAAACCATAAAGAATACCTAACCTAAGCAATAAGATAGTCCGGTAGTTTGTCAATGTCGAGCAATCCCCAGCAACAGCGCCAAAAACTTGGTGCGCAAAATTGAACTCTGTAAGTTTCGCACAGTTAGACCGGCAAGTGCACCAGGTCGTCCAAGTAAAACCTCAGGTGAGTGAGGGTCGAATCCCACAGAGATTGTCGGATTGAGCAAGCAATGGCTATCTTGAAGATCTTAGTCAGGCGATTAGAAAAGATGGTTGTTTGTTTAAAAGAATAAATAAAATAGTAAAGGAAACGAAATATCAGATTAGTGTAAAAGCAATGATAGATATTTAGTTAAGGCTTCGAAGATGCGTATTCTTTCTGGATTAACATTTCTTACTGTCTACTTCAAAAAATGGATGATTCATTCCATGGCAAGCTGTAAGTGATTAACACAGGGGCTGGTGGTCATTAATCTCCTCTACTTCAGATCAAACGCCGGTGCTAATGATCATCCCATCTGAACGAGAGTGAAGCTCTAGCAATTCAGTCCCTTGAAGATCCTACTCGAAATGCCACAGACAAGGTTGGATCTTTTGGATCAGAGAATGAAGCTTTATGATCCTAGCTTATACCACAAAGGCCTTAATCGCCCTGTACCTTGGCTGAACAGATGTTTCCATGTCCCCAACGAAGTCGTGGATTAGCCGTCTAAGAGATGTAGAATCAAGCGTATAGTTCAATACTATCCTGCTAAGGACTCGCGAGAACCCATGTAGAAAACGGGTCATACACTCATCCACCTGGTTTCATTAGATTGAAGAACGAAGATACATCTTAGAATGGAATCAAATACAGATTGAAATAGAAATAGTAATATTATTAATCCATGAGAATTAGCAGAGCTCCTAACCTTAACCTAGGAGATTTAGTTGCTCATGATTTACAGAGAGACAATGGTGAATTCAAAAATATGGCAAATGGTGCTGAACAAGGGTGATCCTTGTTCTATATATACTACTCTAGTAACTAGAGATTACAAAAATAAGATAAACTAGACTCTTGGTGCGAAAATCCATTTCTTGGGTCCACTTGGTGAGTGTTTGGGCTGAGCTTTGAGTGAATCCACATGTTGAGACTCCCCTTGGGCCGTTGGACACCAGCCTTGCTCCCTTTTAGGCGTCCAACTCCAAGCTGCTCCCTTTTGGGCGTTCAACTCCAGACATGGGGGTAAAATGGGCATTCAACACCCATTTTAGACCATCATTTCCAGAGAAAAGTATAAACTATTATATCTGGAAAGCCCTGGAATGCATAGAGGTCGGAATCTATTGAGAACACTCCATTTGGACCTCTATAGCTCTAGATATGCACGTTTGAATGCACAGAGGTTAGAATCTGACAGCATCTGTAGTCCTTTTTCAGTCTCTGAATCAAACTTTTTCAAAAATTGCTAGAATCACCCAAAAATCACCTAAAATCATAGAAAAACCATAAAAACTCAAAGTAGCATCCAAAAAGTGATTTTTGCACTAAAACCTACTAAATCTTCATAAAATTTAACTAAACATACTGAAAATAATGAGAAAATGGCACTAAAAAGTGTATACAATATTCGCGCATCTTTTGACGAGGTTGAGAACCCTCAGGATTAGTTGTTCGATGAGATACGATTGAGAATGGTGGAGATAAGTTATGTTGAAGTTTGGGAATGGAAACTCTGAAGTTGGTACGAGACCAATGTGCGGATGTTGAGTACATTGTTTCAACTCCAGCCTATTTTATAACCTTTAGCCACTTTGTTTTACCATCACATTTTTAAACCATGTTATCTTTTGCATCAAGCCTACCTTGTAGCTTTTGTTTCGGACCACACTTCAATCCTTATACCTTTCTGCCTTATGAAAATCTTGGTATTTTAAACTGTATATGCATATATATATATATATATATATATATATATATATATATATATATATATATATATATATATATATATATATATGCTGAGACCTTTTTGTTTTTCCTAAAATATGTTAAAAAAGTTAAGTGATATGAAATCTCTTTTGTCTTGTATCAATTTAGAGGACGAAAATTTTTATAAGTGGGATAGGATGTAAGACCCCGAATTTTTTAAAATTAATTAATAAGTTGTTTATGATTTATTATATTTATTTAAAATTATATTTTAGAGATTTTTTATATATAAAAATCGGAGAAATTTCTTATTTATAAATTAGAGCTTTAATAATTGAAAAAAATAAATAATGAGAATTTTATGTACATTAATTTTAAATATTAAGCTTTTGAACCTTATTTTGTAAATAAAGGAGAATTAATTTAATCATCTCCAATTTTTATTAAATTAGTATTTATTTAAAAATAAATTTGTAAATTGATAATTAAATAGCTTTTTCATAAACACTTGTGTTGGATTAAAATTAATTTTTTTTAATTTACTCTATTACCCTTAATTTTATTCATATTACCTAAACTACCCAAAAATTCCCAAATTGAACCCACAAACCCCTAGCCACCGCTTCACCCACCACCACACCTCCCATTTCCTCAAATATGCACACACGTAATACAAACTACACACACGCTGAGCTAAGAAAGAAAAGAAAGGAAGAAAGGAAAAAGAAAGAAAGAAAGAAAAGAAAGTGAAATCAGAAGCAGGGAAGAGAGGAGAAGGGAAGGAGGGAAAAGAGAGAGGGAGCCATCGTGGAGCCTGCTGCTGCCGCCACCATTGTCATCGCTATCCTACCACAGAGGAGAGAGAGGGAGCTACCGTGTTGAAGTCAAGTCCGTCACCATCGAATCCGCTACTGTCACTGGGGGGTCGCCGTCGCCAATGCTTGGTCACCGTCGACGAGTTGCGTGTTGTTGTTGTTGGAGGAAGTCGCCGAGCAGACGGTCCGCCATAGGGGGAAGCTCATAGAGACAGGGAGAAGCGCGATGAAAAGGTACTCTAGGGCTGCTTCTGTCATTGACTGTGGAGCTGGCAAGGACCAGCATCGCCGTTGTCATCGTTGAGTTGCTCCGTCACCGTTTTGGTCACCGGGAACGTGGCTGTGGCCACCAGAACAACCGCCGGAGCTACCTCTGTTTAGTTCATTCATTTTCCTTTGATATGGTAAGCATTTTCATTCTGGGATATTTGAAAATTAGTATTCTGTTATATTTGGTTAGAGATTTTTAGGTTTTGGTAACGTAGTGTCGAGTTCTAATTATTTCTAGAGAATGGAAATAATATTAACTAAGAACTCTAGATCACCTACATAAGTTGGGTATTAATGACTCAAGATTACCTAATTTCTCTTTCCAAGCCAAGAATGCTCAAAAAGCTACTCTAACATCCAACCAAGCATTTTGTCAAACACTTGGAAGGCATAAAATAAACGTATGGTAGATTGCAAGGAAGAATAAAATCTACAACTGCCCAATGCAACAAATTAACAAAAACAACTAAGGAAAGCACATTAAACATGAAATGCCTAAAAATTGCATTAAAGAGAATGAAAATTAACAAGAGTTCATGAACATAAAAGTAGCTCAAAAGAGAAATTAACAAGAAAACTTAAGAGAACAAAGATATAGGAACAAGAAATTGCAAGGAAACGTAATGAAAATAAGAATTAAACCCTAGATCTAAGAGGAATTAACCTAATTCTACCCTAATTCTAGAGAGAAGAGGGAGCTTCTCTCTCTAGAAAACTACCTAAAGTATGATCCTAAGCTAATTTAATTGCTCCCCCTTGTTCTCTCTTGAATTCTGCATCAAATAGCTTCAGAAATCACCCCCAGCTTCTCTTTCACGCGTACGCGTGGGTGATATGTGCACGTCGCTGGCCAATTCCCTCCTCACATGTATGTGTGGATGACAGGTGCACGTGGCCTTGAATCCTCCAAATTCTCATTTCTTCATGAATACTCTACTTTGCATGCTTTTATCTTCACCTCTTCCATCCAATCCTTGCCTTATAAGCCTGAAATCACTCAACAAACATATCAAGGCATCGAATGGAATTAAAGTGAATTGAAATTAGCAATTTAAAGGCCTAAAAAGCATGTTTTCACTCTTAAGAACAAATTAGGGAGAATTACAATGTGGAATATGTTGATAAAATCCCCTAAATTCAACATAAGATAAACTACAAAATTGGGGTTTATCAAACCTCCCCACACTTAAACTAAGCATGTCCTCATGCTAAACTCAAGAAAGAGACAAAGGGTATTAATATTTATTCAATGCAAACAAACTATCTAAATGCAATTGCTTAGTCAAAATAAATCAATCTCCAAGAATACATATATGAACATGAGGGCTAAAGGTATTACCAACCAAGTCAAATCCACAATTGTATTGAGTTATTGAAAAGAATTTACAACTTGCAAGAAAAGAGATGATCATAGGTGAGAACATGTAATTGAGCAATCGAACCTGGTGCACGAAAATTGCAATCACACTTTTGCAATCTGCACAACTAACCAGCAAGTGCACTGGGTCGTCCAAGTAATACCTTACATGAGTAAGGGTTGAATCCCACGGAGATTGTTGGTTTGAAGCAAGCTATGGTTATCTTATTATTCTTAGTCAGGATACCAACAACAGTGTTTTTCAAGTTCAATTGTAAAAAGTGAAAGGGCATAAAATAAATAATTGTTACTCAATAATGGAGAATATGTTGGAGTTTTGGAGATGCTTTGTCTTCTGAATTTCTGTAACATAATGCTTCTTCACTTTCATAAATGCAAGGCTCCTTCCATGGCAAGCTGTATGTAGGGTGTCACCGTTGTCAATGGCTACTTCCCATCCTCTCAGTGAAAATGGTCCAAATGCTCTGTCACAGCACGACTAATCATCTGTTGGTTCTCGATCATGTCGAAACAAGATCCATTGATCCTTTTGCGTCTGTCACTACGCCCAACACTCACGAGTTTGAAGTTCGTCACAGTCATCCAATCCCAGAATCCTACTTGGAATACCATAAACAAGGTTTAGACTTTCCGGATCCTCATGAGTGCCGCCAATAATTCTAGCTTATACCACGAAGATTCTGATTAAGGAATCTAAGAGATACTCATTAATCTAATATAGAACGGAGGTGGTTGTCAGGCACACGTTCATGGATTAAGGAAGGTGATGAGTGTCATGGATCATCACCTTCTTCATAGTGAAGCGCGAATGAACATCTTAGATAGGAACAAGCATGTTTGAATGGAAAACAGAAATAATTGCATTAATTCATCGAGACGCTGCAGAGCTCCTCACCCCCAACAATGGAGTTTAGAGACTCATGCCATCAAAGAGTATGAAATTCAGATCTAAAAATGTCATGAGATCTAAAATAAGTCTCTAAAAGTTGTTTAAATAGTAAACTAGTACCCTAGGTTTACAGAAAATGAGTAAACTAAGCTGGATAATGCAGAAATCCACTTATGGGGCCCACTTGGTGTGTCCTGGGGCTGAGACTTAAGCTTCTCATGTGCCTGGGCTGTTTCTGGAGTTGAACGCCAGGTTGTAACCTGTTTCTGGCGTTGAACTCCAACTTGCAAACTGTTTCTGGCGCTGAACGCCAGACTGCAACATGGAACTGGTGTTGAACGCCAGTTTACGTCATCTATCTTCGTGAAAAGTATGGACTATCATATATTTCTGGAAAGCCCTGGATGTCTACTTTCCAACCCAGTTGAGAGCGCGCCAATTGGACACCGGTAGCTCCAAAAAATCCATTCCGAGAGCAGGGAGGTCAGAATCCAACAGCATTTGCAGTCCTTTTTCAGCCTGAAACAGATTTTTGCTCAGCTCCCTCAATTTCAGCTAGAAAATACCAAAAATCACAGAAAAACACAAAAACTCATAGTAAAGTCCAGAAATATAAATTTTTGTCTAAAAACTAATAAAAATATACTAAAAAGTAGCTAGAACCTACTAAAAACTACCTAAAAACAATGCCGAAAGGCGTATAAATTATCCGCTCATCACAACACCAAACTTAAATTGTTGCTTGTCCCCAAGCAACTAAAAATTAAATAGGATAAAAAGAATAGAATATACTATAAATTCCAAAATATCAATGAATATTAGTTCTAATTAGATGAGCGGGACTTGAAGCTTTTTGATTCTGAACAGTTTTGGCATCTCACTTTATCCCTTGAAGTTTAGAATGATTGGCATTCATAAGAACTCAGAGTTCAGATAGTGTTATTAATTCTCCTAGTTAAGTATGTTAATTCTTGAACACAGCTACTTTTATGAGTCTTGGTCGTGGCTCTAAGCACTTTGTTTTCCAGTATTACCACCGGATACATAAATGCCACAGACACATGACTGGGTGAACCTTTTCAGATTGTGACTCAGCTTTGCTAAAGTCCCCAGTTAGAGGTGTCCAAACCTCTTAAGCACACTCTTTTTGCTTTGGATTACGACTTTAACCACTCAGTCTCAAGCTTTTCACTTGGACCCGCATGCCACAAGCATATGGTTAGGGACAGCTTGATTTAGCCGCTTAGGCCTGGATTTTATTTCCTTGGGCCCTCCTATCCATTGATGCTCAAAGCGTTGGATCCTTTTTACCCTTGCCTTTTGGTTTTAAGGGCTATTGGCTTTTTTTTCTTGCTCTTTTTCTTTTTCTTTCTCTATTTTCTATTTTTTCGCCAATTTTTTTTCCGCAAGCTTTGTTCTTCACTGCTTTTTCTTGCTTCAAGAATCAATTTTTTTTTATTTTTCAGATCATCAATAACATTTCTCTTTTTCATCATTCTTTCAAAAGCCAACAATTTTAACATTCATAAACAACAAGATCAAAATTATGCACTGTTCAAGCGTTCATTCAAAAAACAAAAAGTATTGTCACCACATCAATATAATTAAACTAATTTCAAGGATGAATTTGAAACTCATGTACTTCTTGTATTTTTGTATTAAACATTTTTCATTTAAGAAAGGCGAAGGATTCATGAAATTATTCATAGCCTTAAGACATAGTTACTAAACACTAATTATCATGTAATAAAGACACAAACATAGACAAACATGAAGGTCAAAAACCGAAAAATAGAAAACTAAGAGCAAGGAGATTAAGGAATAAGTCCACCTTAGTGAGGGTGGCATCTTCCTCTTGAAGAACCAATGGTGCTCTTTGAGCTCCTCTATGTCTCTTCCTTGCCTCTGTTGCTTGATCCCTAGTGATTTTGGTGCTCCTATCCTTAGTTGCTTCTAATAGTTGTGTGGAGGAAAATATATCCCTTGAGGGTATACATATGAAGCAGTAGTGGGGTTGGCATATGACCCCAGAGTCCTTCTGGACTGTTCATTTTGACTTAAGTCCATAATGGAGAAAGGGAGATGATGTGAATTTATTTTATTTATTTTATTATATATAAAAATTTGAAATAATAATAATAAAATAAAATAAATAAAGACGACAATAAAATTAAAAATAAATAAAATAAAAATAAAATAAAAAAAAATTTAAAAATATTTTATGAAGATTTTCGAAAAAGTGAGGAGAGAGAAAGAGGTTAGGATATTTTCGAAAAAGATATAATTTTTTTTAATCTTAAAAGGATAAGATTTGAAAAATTTTGAAATTGAAATTTGAATTTTTATATAAAAAAAATTCGAAAATATGGCTTAAAAATAGTAAGAAAAGATATTCTTTTGAATTTTGAATTTTATGATGAAAGAGAAAAACACACAAAACACACAAGACTTAAAAATTTTTAGATCTAATGCTTCTTGTTTTTCAAAAATTTTGGAGGGAAAACACCAAGGAACACCAAACTTAGAAATTTTTAAGATCAAATCACAAGAAAGACTCAAGAACACCTTGAAGAATCACAAGAACAACAAGAACAAAAGAAAGAACACCAAACTTAAAATTTTTAGAAAACCAAAATAAATTTTCGAAAATTAAGGAAAATTAACAAGAAAACACCAAACTTAAAGTTTGGCACAAGATTCAATCAAAGAAAAATTATTTTTGAAAAAGATTTTAAAAAGAAGATACCCAATTACCAAGAACATAAACCAGCTCTAGCCGATTGAGCTATAAATGTAACGTATTTTAAAGAGGTATTTTTAATAAATGAAAATAAAATTTTTTGAAAACTAATATTGCACAATGGAAACACGAAAAATACACAAAATAGGAAAAACCAAAGATCAAACAAGAAAATTTGACAAGAACAATTTGAAGATCAAGGAAAAATAGAGAACACGCAATTCGAAAATAGAAAGACAAAGAAGAGCATGCAATTGATACCAAACTTAAAACATGACACTAAATACACAGAAAAACTAAAAATTAATAAAGAAAACTAATATTTTTGAAAAAAATTTTTTAGAAGGGATAATAAAAGATGCAATTCTAGTAAAAAAGATAAATTTTTCCTAATCTAAGCAACAAGATTCACCGTCAGTTGTTCAAACTCAAACAATCCCCGGCAAGTGCACTGGGTCGTCCAAGTAATAACTTACGTGAGTAAGGGTCGAATCCCACGGAGATTGTTGGTTTGAAGCAAGTTATGGTTATCTTATTATTCTTAGTTAGGATACTAGTGGACGGATTTGTGATTATCAACAATGGCTCCAATGACTTGGTAGCTCTCACAAATGAATTACACTTAGTCACAACTCCGCACAACTAACCAGCAAGTGCACTGGGTCATCCAAGTAATACCTTACGTGAGTAAGGGTCGATCCCACGGAGATTGTTGGAATGAAGCAAGATATGGTCATCTTGTAAATCCCAGTTAGGTGGATTTAACTAATTTAAGAGATTATTGGTTTAAATATGATTAATAAAATAAATAGAAAATAAAGATAAAGTTACTCATGTAATCCAATGATGGGAATTTCAGATAGGTGCATGGAGATGCTGTGTTCCTTCCGAATCTCTACTTTCTTATTACATTCATCCAATCCTTCTTACTCCTTTCCATGGCAAGCTGTATGTAGGGCATCACCGTTGTCAATGGCTACATCCCATCCTCTCAGTGAAAAAGCTCCAAATGCTCTGTCACAGCACGGCTAATCATCTGTCGGTTCTCAATCAGGTTGGAGTAGAATCCAGTGATTCTTTTGTGTCTGTCACTAACGCCCAGCCTTCAGGAGTTTGAAGCTCGTCACAGTCATTCAATCCCAGAATCCTACTCAGAATACCACAGACAAGGTTAGACTTTCTGGATTTCCATGAATGCCGCCATCAATTCTAGCTTATACCACGAAGATTCTGATTAAGGAATCCAAGAGATATGCGCCCGGCCTAAGGTAGAACGGAAGTGGTTGTCAGTCACGCGCGTTCATAGGTGAGAATGATGACGAGTGTCACAGATCATCACATTCATCAAGTTGAAGTGCAACGAATATCTTAGAATAGGAATAAGTCGAATTGAATAGAAAATAATAGTAATTGCATTAAAACTTGAGGTACAGCAGAGCTCCACACCCTTAATCTATGGTGTGCAGAAACTCCACCGTTGAAAATACATAAGTGAAAGAGGTTCAGGCATGGCCGAATGGCCAGCCCCCATGAAGGTCTAAGGACTAGGTGTCCAGAGATGAATAATAAAATAAAACTTAGACCAAAGATATCTAATACAATAGTAAACTATACTATTTATACTAAACTAGCTACTAGGGTTTACAGAAGTAAGTAATTGATGCATAAATCCACTTCCAGGGCCCACTTGGTGTATGTTTGGGCTGAGCTTGATCTATCCACGAGCTGAGGCTTCTTTTGGAGTTGAACGCCAAGTTGTAACATGTTTTGGGCGTTCAACTCCGGTTCGTGACGTGTTTCTGGCGTTTGACTCCAGACAGCAACATGGAACTGGCGTTGAGCACCAGTTTACAACGTCTAATTACGAATAAAGTATGGATTATTATATATTTCTGGAAAGCTCTGGATGTCTACCTTCCAACGCCGTTGCGGGCGTGCCATTTGGAGTTTTGTAGCTCCAGAAAATCCATTTTATGTGCAGGGAGGTCAGATTCCAACAGCATCAGCAGTCCTTTATCAGCCTTCTTATCAGAGTTTTGCTCAGCTCCCTCAATTTCAGCCAGAAAATACCTGAAATCACAGAAAAACACACAAACTCATAGTAAAGTCCAGAAATGTGAATTTAGCATAAAAACTAATGAAAACATCCCTAAAAGTAACTAGATCATGCTAAAAACTACCTAAAAACATGCCAAAAAGCGTATAAATTATCCGCTCATCACAACACCAAACTTAAATTGTTGCTTGTCCCCAAGCAACTAAAAATCAATTAGGATAAAAAGAAGAGAATATACTATAAATTCCAAAATATCAGTGAATATTAATTCTAATTATATGAGCGGGACTTGTAGCTTTTTGCTTCTGAACAGTTTTGGCATCTCACTTTTTCCCTTGAAGTTTAGAATGATTGGCTTCTCTAGGAACTTAGAATTTCGGATAGTGTTATTGATTCTCCTAGTTAAGTATGTTGATTTTTGAACACAGCTACTTTTATGAGTCTTGGCCGTGACCCTAAGCACTTTGTTTTCCAGTATTACCACCGGATACATAAATGCCACAGACACATGACTGGGTGAACCTTTTCAGTTGTGACTCAGCTTTGCTAGAGTCCCCAGTTAGAGGTGTCCAGAGCTCTTAAGCACACTCTTTTAGCTTTGGATCACGACTTTAACCACTCAGTCTTAAGCTTTTCACTTGGACCTGCATGCCACAAGCACATGGTTAGGGACAGCTTGATTTAGCCGCTTAGGCCTGGATTTTATTTCCTTGGGCCCTCCTATCCATTGATGCTCAAAGCCTTGGATCCTTTTTACCCTTGCCTTTTGGTTTTAAGGGCTATTGGCTTTTTCTGCTTGCTTTTTCTTTTTCTTTCTATAATTTTTTCGCAAGCTTTTGCTTTTTCACTGCTTTTTCTTGCTTCAAGAATCAATTTCATGATTTTTCAGATCATCAATAACATTTCTCTTTGTTCATCATTCTTTCAAGAGCCAACAATTTTAACATTCATAAACAACAAGATCAAAAATATGCACTGTTCAAGCATTCATTCAGAAAACAAAAAGTATTGTCACCACATCAATATAATAAAATTAAATTCAAGGATAATTTTCGAAATTTGTGTACTTCTTGTTCTTTTTGAATTAAAAAAATTTTTTATTTAAGAGAGGTGAAGGATTTATGGAATTTTATTCATAGCTTTAAGACATAGTTACTACATACTAATGATCATGAAGTAGAGACACAAAACATAAATAGACATGAAGCATAAAAATCGAAAAAAAAACAGAGAAATAAGAACAAGGAATGAGTCCACCTTAGTGGCGTCTTCTTCTTGAAGGACCAACAATGTCCTTAAGCTCTTTTATGTCCCTTCCTTGCCTTTGTTGCTCCTCCCTCATTGCTCTTTGATCTTCTCTTATTTCATGGAGAATGAAGGAGTACTCTTGATGTTCCACCCTTAATTGTTCCACATTGTAACTCAAATCTTCTAAGGAAGTGTTGAGTTGTTCCCAATAGTTGTTGGGAGGAAAGTGCATCCCTTGAGGCATCTCCGGGATTTCTTGGTGATGAGCTTCCTCATGCATCCCTTGGGCTCCATGAGTGGGCTCTCTTGTTTGCTCCATCCTTTTCTTAGTGATGGGCTTATCCTCCTCAATGAGGATGTCTCCTTCTATGATAACTCCAGCTGAGTAACATAGATGGCATATAAGATGAGGAAAAACTAGCCTTGCCAAAGTAGAGGACTTATCGGCTATTTTGTAGAATTCATGGGAGATGACTTCATGAACTTCTACTTCTTCTCCAATCATGATGCTATGAATCATGATGGCCCAATCCATAGTGGCTTCAGATCAGTTGCTAGTGGGGATGATGGAGCGTTGAATGAACTCCAACCATCCTCTAGCCACAAGCTTGAGGTCCAGTCTTCTGAGTTAAATTGGCTTGCCTTTGGAGTCTCTTTTCCATTGAGCTCCTTCTACACATATGTCCATAAGGACTTGGTCCAACCTTTGATTAAAGTTGATCTTTCTAGTGTAGGGGCGTGCATCTCTTTGCATCATGGGCAAGTTGAATGCCAACCTCACATTTTTCGGACTAAATTCTAAGTATTTCCCCCGAACCATTGTGAGATAATTCTTTGGACTCAGGTTCACACTTTGATCATGGTTCCTAGTGATCCATGCATTGGCATAGAACTCTTGAACCATTAAGATTCCGACTTGTTGAATGGGGTTGGTTAGAACTTTCCAACCTCTTCTTTGGATCTCATGTCGGATCTCTGGATACTCATTTTTCTTGAGCTTGAAAGGGACCTCAGGGATCACCTTCTTCTTGGCCACAACATCATAGAAGTGGTCTTGATGGGCTTTGGAGATGAATCTTTCCATCTCCCATGACTCGGAGGTGGAAGCTTTTGTCTTCCCTTTTCCTTTTCTAGAGGATTCTCCGACCTTGGGTGCCATCAATGGTTATGGAAAAACAAAAAGCTTATGCTTTTACCACACCAAACTTAAAATATTGCTCGCCCTCGAGCAAGAGAAGAAAGAAAAGAAGAAGAAGAAGAAGAAAATATGGAGGAGAAGGGGAAGTGTAGGTTTCGGCCAACATATAGAAGATGGGGTTGTGTTGTGTGAAAATGAAGTAGAATGGAGGGGTATATATAGGGAGGGGGGAGAGGGTAGGTTCGGCCATTTAGGGTGGGTTTGGGTGGGAAAGATTTTTGAATTTTGAAGGTAGGTGGGGTTTATGGGAAAGAGTGGATGGATGTGAGTGGTGAAGGGGGTAATTGGGAAGAGTGATTGAGGTGATTGGTGAAGGGTTTTGGGGAAGAGTGTTTATTGGAAAGAGAGAATGAATGTTGAGAAGAGGGGAGAATATGTTAGGTGGGGATCCTGTGGGGTCCACAGATCCTGAGATGATCCTGTGGGGTCCACAGATCCTGAGGTGTCAAGGATTTACATCCCTGCACCAATTAGGCATGTAAAATGCCTTAGCATACCATTCTGGCATTTAAACGCCGAAGTGGTGCACGTTCTGGGCGTTCAACGCCCATGTGTAGCATGTTTCTGGTGTTTAACGCCAGTTCCATGCTTGTTACTAGCGTTCAGCGCCAGCTTTCCTCAGGGCACATTCCTGGCGTCCAAACGCTAGGATGTTGCTTGTTTCTGGCGTTCAGCGCCAGATCCATGCTCTGTTCTGGCGTTGAACGCTAGCCAGATGCACCTTACTGGCGTTTAAACGCCAGTAAGTCCTTCCTCCAGGGTGTGATTTTTCTTCTGCTGTTTTTTATTCTGTTTTTAATTTTAATAGTTTTTTTCGTGACTCTACAAGATCATGAACCTAATAAGACACAAAATAACAATAAAATAAAATTAAAATTAGATAAAATAAAAATTGGGTTGCCTCCCAACAAGCGCTCTTTTAATGTCACTAGCTTGATAGTGGGCTCTCATGGAGCCTTAGAGAAGTTTAGAGCATAATGAAGGTTTCCCAATACCAAACTTAGAGTTTGAGTGTGGGGTCTTCTCAACACCAGACTTAGAGTTTGGTTGTGGCCTCCCAACATCAAACTTAGAGTTTGATTGTGGGGGCTCTTGTTAACTCTGTACTGAGAGAAGCTCTACATGCTTACTCTCTTTTGTTACAGAGGGATGACCGTGTGCCTTAAACACAAGGTAGTCCCCATTCAATTGAAGGACTAATTCTCCTCTATTAACATCTATTACAGCACCTACTATGGCTAGGAAAGGTCTTCCAAGGATAATGCATTCATCCTCTTCCTTCCTAGTGTCTAAGATTATGAAATCAGTAGGGATGTAAAGGCCTTCAACCTTTACTAACACGTCATCTACTAATCCATAATCCTGTCTTACTGACTTGTCTGCCAATTGTAATGAGAATAAGGCAGGCTGTACCTCAATGATCCCTAGTTTCTCCATTACAGAGAGTGGCGTAAGATTTATGCCTGACCCCAGGTCACACAAAGCTTTTTCAAAGGTCATGGTGCTTATGGTACAGGGTATTAAGAATTTTCCAGGATCTTGTTTCTTTTGAGGTAGAGTTTGCTGAACCCGTGTATCTAGTTCACTAATAAGCAAGGGAAGTTCACCTCCCAAGTCTCATTACCAAACAACTTGGCATTCAGCTTTATGATAGCTCCTAGATATTGAGCAACTTGCTCTCCAGTCATATCTTCATCCTCTTCTGAGGAAGAATAGTCTTCAGAGCTCATGAATGGCAGAAGGAGATTTAGTGGAATCTCTATGGTCTCTATATGAGCCTCAGATTCCTTTAGGTCCTCAATAGGGAACTCCTTCTTGCTTGAGAGATGTCCCAGGAGGTCTTCCTCACCAGGATTTTCATCCTTCTCCTCCCTTGTACATTCGGCCATATTGATTACTGATGAGCGGATAATTTATACGCTTTTTGGCATTGTTTTTAGGTAGTTTTTAGTAAGTTCAAGCTACTTTTAGGGATGTTTTCATTAGTTTTTATGTTAAATTCACATTTCTGGACTTTACTATGAGTTTGTGTGTTTTTCTGTGATTTCAGGTAATTTCTGGCTGAAATTGAGGGACTTGAGCAAAACTCTAATAGGAGGCTGACAAAGGACTGCTGATGCTGTTGGAATCTGACCTCCCTGCACTCAAAATGGATTTTCTGGAGCTACAGAACTCCAAATGGCTCGCTCTTAACGGCGTTGAAAAGTAAACATCCAGAGCTTTCCAGCAATATATAATAGTCCATACTTTATTCGGAAATTGACGACGTAAAAAGGCGCTCAACGCCAAGTACATGCTGCTGTCTGGAGTTAAACGCCAGAAACACGTCACAACCTGGAGTTGAACGCCCAAAACACGTTATAACTTGGCGTTCAACTCCAAGAGAAGCCTCAGCTCGTGGATAGATCAAGCTCAGCCCAAACATACACCAAGTGGGCCCCAGAAGTGGATTTATGCATCAATTACTTACTCATGTAAACCCTAGTAGCTAGTTTAGTATAAATAAGACTTTTTACTAGTGTATTAGTCGTCTTTTGACCATTCGGTCTTCTGATCACGTTTTAGGGGGCTGGCCATTCGGCCATGCCTGAACCTTTCACTTATGTATTTTCAACGGTGGAGTTTCTACACAGCATAGATTAAAGGTGTGGAGCTCTGCTGTACCTCAAGTTTCAATACAATTACTATTATCTTCTATTCAATTTTCTTTTATTCTTATTCCAAGATATACGTTGCACTTCAACTTGATGAATGTGATGATCCATGACACTCATCATCATTCTCACCTATGAACGCGCGTGACTGACAACCACTTCCGTTCTACCTTAGGCCGGGCGCATATCTCTTAGATTGCCCAACAGAATCTTCGTGGTATAAGCTAGATAGATGGCGGCATTCATGGGAATCCGGAAAGTCTAACCTTGTCTGTGGTATTCCGAGTAGGATTCTGGGAATCTGGAAAGTCTAACCTTGTCTGTGGTATTCCGAGTAAGATTTCGGTATTGAATGACTGTGACGAGCTTCAAACTCCTGAAGGCTGGGCGTTAGTGACAGACGCAAAAGAATCAATGGATTCTATTCCAACCTGATTGAGAACCGACAGATGATTAGCCGTGCTGTGACAGAGCATTTGGACCATTTCACTGAGAGGATGGGATGTAGCCATTGTCAAGGGTGATGCCTCCAGACGATTAGCCGTGCAGTGACAGCGCATAGGACCATTTTCCCAAGAGGATGAAAAGTAGCCATTGACGATGGTGATGCCCTACATATAGCTTGCCATGGAAAGGAGTAAGAAGGATTGGATGAATGTAATAAGAAAGTAGAAATCCAAGAGGAGCACAGCATCTCCATACGCCTATCTGAAATTCCCACCATTAATTTACATAAGTATTTCTATCTTAGTTTATTTATCTTTATTTTCTATTTATTCCATTAATCAAATTTAAACCAATAATCCAATTATACTTGAATCTGCCTGACTGAGATTTACAAGGTGACCATAGCTTGCTTCATACCAACAATCTCTGTGGGATCGACCCTTACTCACGTAAGGTATTACTTTGGATGACCCAGTACACTTGCTGGTTAAGATGAACGGAGTTGTGTCCACACATAATCAATAGCCATTAAATAAATCTCATGCAAATACAAAAAGGGTCACAATTTCGTCCACCAATTACATCAATGGCCTTGCGCTCTCCTCTTGGATTTTCTTCTGTATTGCTTGGGAGAGTACTGGGAGGAGTTTCAGTGACTTTCTTACTCAGATGGCCCACTTGTGCCTCCAAATTTCTGATGGAGGACCTTGTTTCACTCATGAAACTTAAAGTGGCCTTAGACAGATTAGAGACTAAATTTGCTAAATTAGAGGGGCTCTGCTCAGAATTCTCTGTCTGTTGCTGATAAGATGATGGAAAAGGCTTGTTATTGCTTAGCATGTTTCTTCCACCATTATTAAAGCCTTGTTGAGGCTTTTGTTGATCCTTCCATGAGAAATTTAGATGATTTCTCCATGATGAATTATAGGTGTTTCCATAAGGTTCACCCATGTAATTAACCTCTGCCATTGCAGGGTTCTCGGGATCATAAGCTTCTTCAGAAGCTGCCTCTTTAGTACTGTTGGATGCATTTTGCCATCCATTCAGACTTTGAGAGATCATGTTGACTTGCTGAGTCAACACTTTATTCTAAGCCAATATAGCATTCAAAGCATCAATTTCAAGAACTCCATTCCTTTGAGGCGTCCCATTATTCACGTAATTCCTCTCAGAAGTGTACATGAATTGGTTATTTGCAACCATATCAATAAGTTCTTGAGCTTCTGCAGGTGTTTTCTTTAGGTGAATGGATCCACCTGCAGAATGGTCCAATGACATTTTGGAAAACTCAGATAGACCATAATAGAATATATCAAATATGGTCCATTCTGAAAATATGTCAGAAGGACACTTTTTGGTCATCTGCTTGTATCTTTCCCAAGCTTCATAGAGGAATTCACCATCTTTTTGCTTGAAGGTCTGAACATCCACTCTAAGCTTGCTCAGTTTTTGAGGAGGAAAGAATTTATCCAAGAAGGCCGTGACCAGCTTATCCCAGGAGTCCAGGCTATCTTTAGGTTGTGGGTCCAACCATGTTCTAACTCTGTCTCTTACAGCAAAAAGGAAAAGCATGAGCCTGTAGACTTCAGGATCTACTCCATTCGTCTTTACAGTCTCACAAATTTGCAAGAACTCAGTTAAAAACTGGTAAGGATCTTCAGATGGAAGTCCATGAAACTTGCAGTTCTGTTGCATTAGAGCAACTAATTGAGGTTTCAGTTCAAAATTGTTTGCTCCAATGGCCGGAATGGAGATGCTTCTTCCATCAAATTTGGAAGTTGGTTTAGTGAAATCACCAAGCATCCTCCTTGCATTATTGTTGTTGGGTTCGGCTGCCATCTCCTTTTCTTGTTCAAAAATTTCAGAAAGGTTGTCTCTGGATTGTTGTAATTTAGCTTCTCTTAATTTCCTCTTCAGAGTCCTTTCAGGTTCAGGATCAGCTTCAACAAGAATGCCTTTTTCCTTGTTCCTGCTCATATAGGGAAGAAGAGAACAAGAAAAGAAAGTGGAATCCTCTATGTCACAGTATAGAGATTCCTTTATGTTAGCAGAAGAAGAAAGGGAATAGGAGTGAAGAAGAATGAATAGATAGGGGCAGTGATTTGAGATGAAGAGAGGTGAAGAGAAGTGTTAGTAAATAAATAAATAAATAGAAGAAGGAGAGAGGGAAGAAATTTCGAAAATAAATTTAAAAAGAAGTTAAATGATTTTTGAAAATAAAAGATAAGATAGAATTAAAATTAAAACAATTAATTAATTAAAAAGAATTTTTGGAAAAGGGATGAGATATTTTCGAAAATTAGAGAGGGAAAAGTAGTTAGGTGGTTTTGAAAAAGATAAGAAACAAACAAAAAGTCAAATAGTTAGTTGAAAAAGATATTAAAGTCAAATTTGAAAAGATAAGATAAGAAGTTAGATAAGATATTTTGAAATTAAATTTTTGAAAAAGATAAAATTTTGAAAAAGAGATGATATAAAAGATAAGATAAGATATATTTAATTTTTAAAATTAAAATTAATTACTTAACTAACAAGAAATTAAAAGATAATATTTTAGAATTTAAAGATTGAACCTTTCTAAACAAGAAAGTAACAAACTTCAAATTTTTGAATCAATCATATTAATTGTTAGCATAATTTTCGAAAATTTGAAATAAAATTTAAGAAAAAGATTTTTGAAAAATAATTTTCAAAATTTTCAAAAAAATAGAAAAAATGAAAAAGATGTGATTTTTGAAAAAGATTTTGAAAAGATAAGATTTTTAAAATTTAAAATTTGACTTGACTTACAAGAAATAACTAATTTTAAAAATTTTTGACTATGTCAACTCAAATTTTCGAAATTTTGGAGAGAAATAAGGAAAAGATATTATTTTTTTTTTGAAATTTTTTTTGATGAGAGAGAAAAACACAAAAGTGACCCAAAACATGAAAATTTTGGATGAAAACACAAGATGCATGCAAGAACACTATGAATGTCAAGATGAACACCAAGAACACTTTGAAGATCATGATGAACATCAAGAACATATTTTTTTGAAAAATTTTTGATGCAAAGAAAATATGCAAGACACCAAACTTAGAATTCTTTAATGCATGGACTCTAACAAACGAAAAATGCATATGAAAAACAAAAAACAACACAAAACAAGAAAACATCAAGATCAAACAAGAAGACTTATCAAGAACAACTTGAAGATCATGAAGAACACTATGAATACATGGAATTTTCGAAAAAAATAATGCATAAATTTTAAAAATATGCAATTGACACCAAACTTAAAAATTGACTCAAGACTCAAACAAAAAACATAAAATATTTTTTATTTTTATTATTTTATGATTTTTTGTATTTTTATTATTATTTATTTTTTTTCGAAAATTATATTTTTGAAAAACGAAAATAAAGAAAAAATTTTGAAAGATTTTTGAAATTTTTTTTTTGAAAAGAAAATAAAAAGAAAATTACCTAATCTGAGCAACAAGATGAACCGTCAGTTGTCCACACTCGAACAATCCCCGGCAACGGCGCCAAAAACTTGGTGGACGGGTTTGTGATCATCAACAATGGCTCCAATGACTTGGTAGCTCTCACATGTGAATTACACTTAGTCACAACTCCGCACAACTAACCAGCAAGTGCACTGGGTCATCCAAGTAATACCTTACGTGAGTAAGGGTCGATCCCAGGGAGATTGTTGGTATGAAGCAAGCTATGGTCATCTTGTAAATCCCAGTTAGGTGGATTTAACTAATTTAAGAGATTATTGGTTTAAATATGATTAATAAAATAAATATAAAATAAAGATAAAGTTACTCATGTAATCCAATGATGGGAGTTTCAGATAGGTGCATGGAGATGCTGTGTTACTTTCGAATCTCTACTTTCTTATTACATTCATCCAATCCTTCTTACTCCTTTCCATGGCAAGCTGTATGTAGGGCATCACCATTGTCAATGGCTACATCCCATCCTCTCAGTTAAAAAGGTCCAAATGCTCTGTCGCAGCACGGCTAATCATCTGTCGGTTCTCAATCAGGTTGGAGTAGAATCCAGTGATTCTTTTGCGTCTGTCACTAACGCCCAGCCTTCAGGAGTTTGAAGCTCATCAGAGTCATTCAATCCCGGAATCCTACTCGGAATACCACAGACAAGGTTAGACTTTCCGGATTCCCATGAATGCCGCCATCAATTCTTGCTTATACCACGAAGATTCTGATTAAGGAATCCAAGAGATATGCGCACGGCCTAAGGTAGAACGGAAGTGGTTGTCAGTCACGCGCGTTCATAAGTGAGAATGATGATGAGTGTCACAGATCATCACATTCATCAAGTTGTAGTGCAATGAATATCTTAGAATAGGAATAAGTCGAACTGAATAGAAAATAATAGTAATTGCATTAAAACTTGAGGTACAGCAGAGCTCCACACCCTTAATCTATGGTGTGTAGAAACTCCACCGTTGAAAATACATAAGTGAAAGAGGTTCAGGCATGGCCGAATGGCCAGCCCCCATGAAGGTCTAAGGACTAGGCATCCAGAGATGAATAATAAAATAAAACTGAGACCAAAGATATCTAATAAAATAGTAAACTATCCTATTTATACTAAACTAGCTACTAGGGTTTACCGAAGTAAGTAATTGATGCATAAATCCACTTCCAGGGCCCACTTGGTGTATGTTTGGACTGAGCTTGATCTATCCACGAGCTGAGGATTCTTTTGGAGTTAAACGCCAAGTTGTAACGTGTTTTGGGCGTTCAACTCCGGTTCGTGACGTGTTTCTGGCGTTTGACTCCAGACAGCAACATGGAACTGGCGTTGAGCGCCAGTTTACGTCATATAATTACGAATAAAGTATGGACTATTATATATTTCTGAAAAGCTCTGGATGTCTACTTTCCAACGCCGTTGAGAACGCGCCATTTGAAGTTCTTTAACTCCAGAAAATTCATTTTGAGTGCAGGGAGGTCAGATTCCAACAGCATCAACAGTCCTTTGTCAGCCTTCTTATCAGAGTTTTGCTCAGGTCCCTCAATTTCAGCCAGAAAATACCTGAAATCATAGAAAAACACACAAACTCATAGTAAAGTCCAGAAATGTGAATTTAGCATAAAAACTAATGAAAACATCCCTAAAAGTAACTAGATCATGCTAAAAACTACCTAAAAACAATGCCAAAAAGCGTATAAATTATCCGCTCATCAGATACCAACAACAGTGCTTTTCAAGTTCAATTGTAAAAAGTGAAAGGGCATAAAATAAATAATTGTTACTCAATAATGGAGAATATGTTGGAGTTTTGGAGATGCTTTGTCTTCTGAATTTCTGTAACATAATGCTTCCTTACTTTCATAAATGCAAGGCTCCTTCCATGGCAAGTTGTATGTAGGGTGTCACCGTTGTCAATGGCTACTTCCCATCCTCTCAGTGAAAATGGTCCAAATGTTCTCTCACAGCATGGCTAATCATCTGTTGGTTCTCGATCATGTCGGAATAAGATCCATTGATCCTTTTGCGTCTATCACTACGCCCAACACTCGCGAGTTTGAAGTTTGTCACAGTCATCCAATCCCAGAATCCTACTTGGAATACCACAGACAAGGTTTAGACTTTCCGGATCCTCATGAATGCCGCCAACAATTCTAGCTTATACCACGAAGATTCTGATTAAGGAATCTAAGAGATACTCATTCAATCTAATGTAGAACGGAGGTGGTTGTCAGGAACATGTTCATGGATTAAGGAAGGTGATGAGTGTCACGGATCATCACCTTCTTCATAGTGAAGCGCGAATGAACATCTTAGACAGGAACAAGCATGTTTGAATGAAAAACAGAAATAATTGCATTAATTCATCGAGATGCTGCAGAGCTCCTTACCCCCAACAATGGAGTTTAGAGACTCATGCCGTCAAAGAGTATAAAATTCAGATCTAAAAATGTCATGAGATCTAAAATAAGTCTCTAAAAGTTGTTTAAATAGTAAACTAGTACCCTAGGTTTATAGAAAATGAGTAAACTAAGCTGGATAGTGCAGAAATCCACTTCTGGGGCCCACTTTGTGTGTGCTAGGGCTGAGACTTAAGCTTCTCACGTGCCTGGGCTATTTCTGCAGTTGAACACCAGGTTGTAACCTGTTTCTGGCATTGAACTCCAACTTGCAACCTGTTTCTGGCGCTGAACGACAGACTACAACATGGAACTGGCGTTGAACGCCAGTTTACGTCGTCTATCTTCGTGCAAAGTATGGAATATTATATATTGCTGGAAAGCCCTGGATGTCTACTTTCAACCCAGTTAAGAGCGTGCCAATTGGACTCATGTAGCTCCAAAAAATCCATTCCGAGTGCAGGGAGGTCAGAATCCAACAACATTCGCAGTCCTTTTTTAGCCTGAATCAAATTTTTGCTTAGCTCCCTCAATTTCAGCCAGAAAATACCAGAGATCACAGAAAAACACACAAACTCATAGTAAAGTCCAGAAAATTAATTTTGCCTAAAAACTAATAAAAATATACTAAAAAGTAGCTAGAACCTACTAAAAATTACCTAAAAACAATACCAAAAAGTGTATAAATTATCCGCTCATTAGAACCCTCACCGGATGTGTATTCACTCTAGTCGATTAGGTGTATATGGTTGATTCTCTCAATTCTCCTATATTCTTGCTTTCTAAGATTTGTTTTTTAACTAACAATTAACAATTATTCAATGCATGCATACAAATATCATGAGGACTGACGTTAGGATTTTTGCTAGTAAAGAATTATTAAAAATATTCACGTTGTAGATACAGCTTCTAAACTAACAGAAATCCCTTCGTGCAAATGTTTTGGTTGTCACAAGTAACAAACCCCTTTAAAAATTGTTAACCGAGTATTTAAACCTCGGGTCGTCTTCTCAAGGAATTGCAGGGAGGTATGTTCTTATTATTGGTTATGAAAAAGTGTGTTTGGGGTTTTGGATTAAGGTAAAAGGTTAGTTGGGCAGTGGGCACATATATATTTTTAAAGCAAAAAAAATAAATAAATAACTGTAAAATAAACTCTTGGCAAGATATGGGAACTGGAGGTCCTATCCTGGTTATCCTTATCAATTGTAATGAGAATTGGATTTTTCTTCCACTTTGTTAACCTCTAACTATGAAGGTAAGTTAAGTGGATGAATTCCAATTTTCAATTAACAATGAGTTTGATAACTTAAGAGTCACCAGTTATTTAACCAAAGCCAAAAGGAAAACTATCTACTCGAATGAAAATAATTTGGATAAGTACCGACAACATAAATTAAAGAAAGCAATCATAGATCTGAAATATCTCAAATAGCATTAATTTAAAAGAGTAATCTGTAACATGGAAGAGTTCATAAATTTAATTGGAAAAATAAATAAAAAGGAACATTGAACCTGAATCGAGAGTCACTCTTAAAAACCAAGAGAGGTCCTAAATCCTAGTTTCTAAAAATCCTAATTTCTAATCCTAATCCTAATCCTAAGAGAGAGAGGGGAGAGAACCTCTCTCTCTAAAACTACATCTAAAACATGAAAAGTGAACTATGAGTGAATAATTATGAATACATCATTCCCCCACTTTATAGCCTCTAATCTGTGTGTTCTGGACTGAAAACTGGGTCAAAAGCAGCCCAGAAGTCACTTCCAGCGCTTTCTGGTCCGTACAGGTCGCGGAAAAGTGACGCGGCCGCGCGGGTTGCGTTCCTGCCAAGTCACGCGTCCACGTGACTCACGCGTTCGCGTCACCTGGCGTTGGGGCAGCTATGGCAAATTATATATCAAATCGAAGCCCTAGACGTTAGCTTTCCAATGCAACTGAAACCGCGTCGTTTGGACCTCTGTAGCTAAAGTTATAGCTGTTTAAGTGCGAAGAGTTCAGGCTGGACAGCTTAGTAGTTTCTCCAACTTCTTGTATTCCTTCCACTTTTGTATGCTTCCTTTTCATCCTCTGAGCCATTCCTACCCTGTAATCTCTGAAAGCACATAACACACATATCAAGGCATCTAATGGTGATAAGAGAGGATTAATAGTAAGCAAATATAAGTCCAAAGAAGCATGTTTTCAATCAAAGCACATAATTAGGAAGGGAAATGTAAAACATGCAAATAATATGAATAAGTGGGTAAAGAGTTGATAAAATCCACTCAATTGAGCACAAGATAAACCATAAAATAGTGGTTTATCAACCTCCCCACACTTAAACAAAAGCATGTCCTCATGCTAAGCTCAAGAGAAACTATAAAGGAATGAAGAGGAATGGTAGAATGCATGAGATGCAACCTATGAATGCAACTAAATGAAAAATGTTTCTACTTACTTGGTTAAAAGCAAATAAATCCCCAAGAATAAATATGAACTGGATTTCACTAATTCAAATCATAAAAATGAAGTA
The DNA here is from genome assembly GCF_003086295.3 of Arachis hypogaea. Taxonomy (NCBI): domain Eukaryota; kingdom Viridiplantae; phylum Streptophyta; class Magnoliopsida; order Fabales; family Fabaceae; genus Arachis; species Arachis hypogaea. The sequence goes on from NC_092039.1 coordinate 57,789,956, forward strand.
CAAATAGACTTGTAGAAGAAAATAGCTCATGAAATACAAATAGACTTGTAGTAGAAAATTCTAACATACTCAATTTTCAAACCAAATGTTTCCAAACCCACTTTTCCCCACACTTAATTCATAAGCATTCTCACTAGTCTAAGCTAACCAAGGATTCAAATTAAGGACATTATTGTTTTTCGCCTAGAGTTAATGATGTGCTAAAGTAAAGAATAAAGGGGTAAAATAGGCTCAACATTGGTTTGCAAGGGATAATGAAAGGTAAGGCCATATGGGTATGTAAGCTCAGTGAAACAAAGGCCTCAATCATGTAAGTGTATGCATACATCAAATAAATGAAAATATAGAATTAAGCAAGACAAAGATCACAGTTTTAGAGAGAACAACACACACCAAAAATAAAATTATTGGTTGGTAAAATGCAACCAATCAAATAGGCTCAAAATCTCACTGGTTTTGTGTTCGAGCTCTAAATTATGTTCCAAAATAATATTTCTTCAAACAAGTTTTTCAAAAAGTTTTATTCAAATTAGTGAAATACTATAAAAATTTCTTGAAAAAGAAGAATATTACTTTAACCAAGTAGTAAAATATGCACAAAAACAATTAAACATGCAAATGCAACAACTAATCTACAAAGAAAATTTAAACATTGGTGTTGAGACAAGAAAGTACTAACCCATGGAGATTGGTATCGACCTCCCCACACTTAAAGATTGCACCGTCCTCGGTGCATGCTGAGAAGTACAAGTGGGCAGGTGTTGTGATTCCTCAGCTATTGCTCGTTGTAGAAGCTTTCTCCTTACCCGTTCTGGTGGCCAGCCTGAAAAAGGGAGAAGAGAAAGGGATATGAAGTCAAAGGTGTAGAGCAAAGAGGAGGGCGGTACGAGTAAATAGCATGCCAAGTAAGGAAGATAGTGAATGGAAGACATGGTCGCGATTCCATGTGATCAGTTCATCAATGGAAATATAGCAAGGCATGGGGAGTATTGGATGCAAGATGTTTATTAGCATGCCGGCAAGGGCATGAGTAGCATAGATCAAGCATCAAAAGTTTTAATGTATTGTTAGTCGTAAGAAACTAACAATAACGTTTGTAATGACAATTATATTTAATTAATAAAATATAAAAAGGGTTTTGTGAAAAGCAAGCATTTATAGTAGAAGATTAAAAGAAATCTTTAAAAGTAGTGCACAATGCCATACGGGCGTTTTCACAAACACATAGCATGCATGGTACATAAGCTATTTGAAAGTATTAAATTGAACATGCAAGCAACCCTTTAAAAATTAATATAATTGTCAAACAATTCCTTTAATAATCCATAAGCAAGATATGGTAAATAATTACCCATTCTAACACCAATGAAAATAATGCAATGAATGAAAGTATGCAAATGAATTAAATGAAAGATAAGAAGAATGAGAAGGGAAAGAAGGGAAGAGGAAGTAAATAAGAAAAGGGGGGAAGGAAAAATTAGTATTGGGGAAGAAAAGATAAAGTATTTTGGCATATAAGGTTAAGGTGTGCGACGCTGGCGACGCGGTCGCGTGGGTGACGCGGCCGCGTGGTGCGCAATAAGGTCAAGCGACGCGGACGCGTGGGTCATGCGATCGCGTGACTCGATTTGTGCTAGTGGCGCGAGTGCAGCCTCGCGCTCGCACAACTCTCTGTTCAAAATCTTATTAGTGCCAAATTTTAAGTGACGTGATTGAATGGGGCATGCGATCGCGTGAGTGGGCTTTAAAGGAATATGACGCGGTCGCGTGGGTCACGCGGCCGCGTGGGTAGGATTGTGCGTTCAGCACCAATCCAGCACCACTCTCGCACAACTTTCGGGTGTGCACCACTTTGACGTGGAAATCTTGGTCAGCGGCCGCGTGGGTCACGCGGTCGCGTGGGTTGATTTATGCCATTGGCACGCCTCTAGCCATGCTCCAGCGTAACTCTCTGTTCGTTTTTTATTTTTCTCTTCTCCCCTTGCGACGCGGACGCGTCGCTGATGAGCGGATAATTTGTATACTTTTTGGCATTGTTTTTAGTATGTTTTTAGTATGATCTGGTTAGTTTTTAGTATATTTTTATTAGTTTTTAGTTAAAATTCACTTTTCTAGACTTTACTATGAGTTTGTGTGTTTTTCTGTGATTTCAGGTATTTTCTGGCTGAAATTGAGGGACCTGAGCAAAAATCTGATTCAGAGACTGAAAAGGACTGCAGATGCTGTTGGATTCTGAACTCCCTGCACTCGAAGTGGATTTTCTGGAGCTACAGAAACCCAATTGGCGCGCTCTCAACGGCTTTGGAAAGTAGACATCCTGGGCTTTCCAGCAATATATGATAGTCCATACTTTGCCCAAGATTTGATGGCCCAAACCGGCGTCGCAAATCAGCCTCAGAATTTCCAGCGTTAAACGCTGGAACTGGCATAAAACTTGGAGTTAAACGCCCAAACTGGCATGAGAACTGGCGTTTAACTCCAGAAAACGTCTCTACACATAAAAGCTTCAATGCTCAGCCCAAGCACACACCAAGTGGACCCAGAAGTGGATTTTTACGTCATTTACTCATTTCTGTACACCCTAGGCTACTAGTTTACTATTAATAGGATCTTTTGAGATTGTATCTGTACCTCATGACACTTTACATCTTTCTTTGTGTACTTTCCACGGCATGAGTCTCTAAACCCCATGGTTGGGGGTGAGGAGCTCTGCTGTGTCTTGATGGATTAATGCAATTACTACTGTTTCTCATTCAATCATGCTTGCTTCCATTCTAAGATAACACTTGTTCTCAACCCGAATGAATGTGATGATCCGTGACAATCATCATCATTCTCAACTATGAACATGTGCCTGACAACCACCTCCTTCTACCTTAGATTAAGTAGTTATCTCTTGGATTCTTTAATCGGAATCTTCGTGGTATAAGCTAGAACTGATGGCGGCATTCAAGAGAATCCGGAAGGTCTAAACCTTGTCTGTGGTATTCTGAGTAGGATTCAATGATTGAATGACTGTGACGTGCTTCAAACTCCTAGCAGGCGGGGCGTTAGTGACAGACGCAAAAGTATCACTGGATTCTATTCCGGCCTGACCGAGAACCGACAGATGAATTCCGCGTGCTGTGACAGAGCATATGCAATCGTTTTCACTGAGAGGATGGGAGGTAGCCATTGACAACGGTGAAACCCTACATACAGCTTGCCATGGGAGAAGACTTGCGTGTTTGAAGAAGAAGACAGTAAGAAAGCATAGATTCAGAAGATGGAGCATCTGCAAACCTCAACCTATTCTCCATTACTGCAAACAAGTAATTGTTTCATGTTCTTTTGTTCTTTTTCACAATCAATCCTGATAATTTCTGACATCCTGACTAAGATTTACAAGATAACCATAGCTTGCTTCAAGCCGACAATGTCCGTGGGATCGACCCTTGCTCACGCAAGGTATTACTTGGACGACCCAGTGCACTTGCTGGTTAGTTGTGCGGAGTTGCAAAAGTGTGATTGCAATTTCGTGCACCAAGTTTTTGGCGCCGTTGCCGGGGATTGTTGAGTTTGGACAACTGACGGCTTATCTTGTTGCTTAGATTAGGACTTTTTTTTATTTTTGTGGTTTAGAGTCTTTTAGTTGAGTCTAGTTTCATATTTTAAGTTTGGTGTCAATTGCATGCTTTTGCTTTTCTTTTAATTTTCGATTTTTGCATGTTCTTAGTCCCTTTTTGATTCATAAAAAATTTCTAAGTTTGGTGTCCTCTTTGTGTTTTTCCCTTAAAAATTTTTTTCGAAAAATTAGTGTTTGATTTTCTAAAAATTTTAAGTTTGGTGTCTTTTGTGTTTTTCTCTTTCCTCTTTTCAAAAATCAAATCTTTTTCATAAATATTTTTCAATCATATCTTTTTAATTGCTGTTTTCAAAATCTTTTTAATTAACTAATTGATTCAGTTCTCAATTTGCTTTGATCTTGTTTTCTTTTTTATTTTCGAATTTTCACTTTAATTTTCTTTTGTTTTATTTTATTTTTTTCGTTAATTCAAAAAAAAAAAACAAACAAAATTTATCTCTTTGCAATCATTATCATTTCCCTTTTGTCCATTATGGACTTAAGTGGGATTAATCAGTCCAAAAGGACTCTGGGGTCATATGCCAACCCCATTACAGCTGCATATGGGAGTAGCATCTGTACACCTCCCATCAAAGCAAGCAGCTTTGAACTAAATCCTCAACTCATTATCATAGTGCAGCAAAATTGCCACTATTCCGGTCTTCCACAAGAAGAACCTACTGAGTTTCTGGCACAGTTTTTACAAATTGCTGACACAGTACATGATAAAGAGGTAGATCAGGATGTCTACAGACTATTACTGTTTCCATTTGCTGTAAAAGATCAAGCTAAAAGGTGGTTGAATAACCAACCTACAGCAAGCATAAAGACATGGAAACAGTTGTCAGACAAATTCCTGAATCATTTTTACCCTCCAAAAAGGATGACACAGTTAAGACTGGACATCCAAGGCTTTAAACAAGAGGATAATGAATCCCTTTATAATGCATGGGAGAGGTATAGAGGTATGCTAAGGAAATGTCCCTCTGAAATGTTTTCAGAGTGGGTACAGTTAGACATTTTCTACTATGGGCTTACAGAAAAAGCTCAGATGTCTTTAGACCACTCAGCTGGTGGATCTATACACATGAGGAAGACAATTGAAGAGGCTCAAGAGCTCATAGACACTGTTGCTAGAAATCAATATTTCTACTCTAGCAATGAGTTCTCTCCAAAAGAGGAAGCCATGACAGTAGTCACTGACCCTAGTCCTCAAGAACAAATAATTGAGCTTAATCAACAATTGCTCCTAATGACAGAACAGTTAGCAGACTTTAAAGAGATGCTCCATGAAACTAAAGTTGCTAACAAGAGCATAGAACTGCAGTTAAATCAAGCAAAACAGCAAATATCTAAACAGATAACAGAGGAATGTCAAGCAGTTCAATTGAGGAGTGGGAAGACCCTGAATAACACTGCTCAAAAGAGTAAAAAGCCAAACAAGGAACAATTGACAGAGGACAACCAAACCACTGTTCAAAATCCCTCTGAGGACAGTAAGAGCCCAGAGAGGAATGTCATTGGCGTTCAGACGCCAGAAAGGGAAGGAAAGCTGGCGTTAAACGCCCATTCCTTGCCCAGTTCTGGCGTTCAAACGCCAGAAAAGGGGGAAAAGTTGGCGTTAAACGCCCAATTTCCACCCAATCCTGGCGTTCAGACGCCTGGGAAGAATCAGACACCTGAGAGTGCTGACAGTAATCCCTCTAACAAGGCTTCTTCAACCACTTCTGTAAGGAATAAACCTGCAGCATCTAAGGTTGAAGAATATAAAGCCAAGATGCCTTATCCTCAAAAACTCCGCCAAGCGGAACAGGATAAGCAATTTGCCCGCTTTGCAGACTATCTAAGGACTCTTGAAATAAAGATTCCATTTGCAGAGGCACTTGAGCAAATACATTCTTATGCTAAGTTCATGAAAGAGATCTTAAGTCATAAGAAGGATTGGAGAGAAACTGAAAAAGTGTTTCTCACTGAAGAATGCAGTGCAGTCATTTTAAAGAGCTTACCAGAAAAGCTTCAAGATCCAGGAAGCTTTATGATACCATGCACATTAGAAGGTGCCTGCACCAAGACAGCCCTATGTGATCTTGGAGCAAGCATCAATCTAATACCTGCATCCACTATCAGAAAGCTTGGGTTGACTGGAGAAGTCAAACCAACCCGGATATGCCTCCAACTTGCTGATGGCTCCATTAAATACCCATCAGGCATAATTGAGGACATGATTGTCAAGGTTGGGCCATTCGCCTTTCCCACTGACTTTGTAGTGCTGGAAATGGAGGAGCACAAGAGTGCAACTCTCATTCTAGGAAGACCTTTCCTAGCAACTGAACGAACTCTCATTGATGTACAAAAAGGGGAAGTAACCTTGAGGGTCAATGAGGATGAGTTCAAGTTGAATGCTGTAAAAGCCATGCAGCATCTAGACACACCAAATGACTGCATGGGCGCTGACATTATTGACTCTCTGGTAGAAGAGATCAATATGGCTGAGAGCCTAGAATCAGAGCTTGAGGACATCTTCAAAGATGCTCAACCTGATCAAGAAGAATTAGAGGAGGCAAAGGAATTTTCGAAAATTCCTCAGGAGGAGGATAAGCCCCCCAAGCCTGAACTCAAACCACTACCACCATCCCTGAAATATGCATTTCTGGGAAAGGGTGACACTTTTCCAGTGATTATAAGCTCTGCTTTAAATTCACAGGAAGAGGAAGCACTGATTCAAGTGCTAAGGACACACAAGACAGCTCTTGGGTGGTCCATAAGCGATCTTAAGGGCATTAGCCCAGCTAGATGCATGCACAAGATCCTATTGGAGGATAATGCCAAACCAGTGGTCCAACCACAGAGGAGGCTAAATCCTGCCATGAAGGAGGTGGTGCAGAAAGAGGTCACTAAATTACTAGAGGCTGGGATTATTTATCCTATTTCTGATAGCCCCTGGGTGAGCCCTGTCCAAGTTGTCCCCAAAAAGAGAGGCATGACAGTGGTTCATAATGAAAAAAATGAACTGGTTCCTACAAGGACAGTCACAGGGTGGCGTATGTGTATTGACTACAGAAGGCTCAATACAGCCACCAGAAAGGATCATTTTCCTTTACCATTCATAGACCAAATGCTAGAAAGACCAGCTGGGCATGACTATTACTGCTTTTTGGATGGCTATTCAGGCTACAACCAAATTGCAGTAGATCCTCAAGACCAAGAGAAAACAGCATTCACTTGCCCTTCTGGCGTGTTTGCCTATAGGAGGATGCCTTTTGGTCTGTGCAATGCACCTGCAACCTTTCAGAGGTGCATGCTCTCTATCTTCTCAGATATGGTAGAGAAATTTTTGGAAGTCTTCATGGATGACTTCTCAGTATATGGAGACTCATTCAGCTCCTGTCTTAATCACCTAGCCCTTGTCCTGAAAAGGTGCCAAGAGACTAACCTGGTTTTAAACTGGGAGAAATGTCACTTTATGGTGACTGAAGGGATTGTCCTTGGGCACAAAATTTCAAGCAGGGGGATAGAAGTGGATAAGGCAAAGGTAGAGGTAATTGAAAAATTACCACCACCTGCCAATGTTAAGGCAATCAGAAGTTTTCTGGGGCATGCAGGATTCTACAGAAGGTTTATAAAGGATTTTTCGAAAATTACAAAACCTCTGAGTAACCTGTTAGCTGCTGACACACCATTTGTGTTTGACACACAGTGTCTGCAGGCATTTGAGACCCTGAAAGCTAAGCTGGTCATAGCACCAGCCATCTCTGCACCAGATTGGACATTGCCATTTGAATTAATGTGTGATGCCAGTGACCATGCCATTGGTGCAGTGTTGGGACAGAGGCATAACAAGCTTCTGCACGTCATTTACTATGCCAGCCGTGTTCTAAATGACGCACAGAAGAACTACACAACCACAGAAAAAGAGTTACTTGCAGTGGTCTATGCCATTGACAAGTTTAGATCCTATCTAGTAGGATCCAAAGTAGTTGTGTACACTGACCATGCTGCTCTTAAATACTTACTCACAAAGCAGGATTCAAAACCCAGGCTTATAAGATGGGTGCTGCTTCTGCAAGAGTTTGATATAGAAATAAGAGACAGAAAAGGGATGGAAAACCAAGTAGCTGATCATCTGTCCCGAATAGAACCAGTAGCTGGGGCGTCCCTCCCTTCTACTGAGATCTCTGAGACTTTCCCAGATGAGCAACTCTTTGCCATTCAGGAAGCTCCATGGTTTGCAGATATTGCAAATTATAAAGCTGTGAGGTTCATTCCCAAGGAGTACAGCTACGTGCAGAGAAAGAAATTAATTTCAGATGCCAAGTACTACCTCTGGGATGAACCATATCTCTTTAAGATATGTGCTGACGGAGTGATCCGCAGATGTGTACCCAGAGAAGAAGCACAAAGGATCCTATGGCATTGCCATGGATCACAGTATAGAGGACATTTTGGAAGTGAGCGAACAGCCACTAAAGTCCTCCAATGTGGCTTCTACTGGCCTACTCTCTATAAAGATTCCCGAGAGTTTGTGCGCAACTGTGACAGTTGTCAAAGAGCTGGCAACTTGCCTCATGGATATGCCATGCCTCAACAAGGGATATTAGAGATAGAATTGTTTGATGTATGGGGAATTGACTTCATGGGACCATTCCCACCATCATACTCAAACACTTACATTCTGGTGGCAGTGGACTATGTATCTAAGTGGGTAGAAGCAATTGCTACACCCACTAATGATACCAAGACCGTGCTGAAATTCCTCCAGAAAAACATCTTCAGCAGATTTGGTGTTCCCAGAGTATTAATCAGTGACGGAGGCACTCATTTCTGCAACAAACAGCTATACTCTGCTATGGTTAGATATGGAATTAGCCACAAAGTGGCAACTCCGTACCATCCACAGACAAATGGGCAAGCTGAAGTCTCTAACAGAGAACTAAAGAGAATCCTGGAACGGACTGTGATAGCCCGAAGAAAGGATTGGGCAAAGAGCTTGGATGATGCTCTGTGGGCATACAGAACAGCATTCAAGACTCCTATAGGAACCTCTCCATACCAACTGGTGTATGGGAAGGCCTGTCATTTGCATGTGGAACTGGAACATAAGGCCTACTGGGCAACCAGATTCCTAAACATGGAAGCACAGTTAGCTAGTGAAAAAAGATTACTCCAGCTAAATGAGCTAGAGGAGTTTAGACTCAATGCCTTTGAAAATGCAAAAATTTATAAGGAAAAGGCAAAGAAATGGCATGACAAGAAGTTGTCAACCAGAGTCTTTGAGCCAAGACAAAAAGTTCTGCTCTTCAACTCTAGGCTCAGACTGTTTCCAGGAAAACTCAAATCCCGGTGGAGGGGTCCGTATGTGATTACAGGAGTGTCACCATATGGATATGTTGAGCTTCAGGATACTGATTCCGACAAAAGGTTCATTGTTAATGGACAGAGAATCAAGCATTATCTTGAAGGAAACTTTGAGCAGGAATGCTTAAAACTGAGACTTGAGTGATTCTCAGTGAAGGTCCAGCTAAAGACAGTAAAGAAGCGCTTGCTGGGAGGCAACCCAGTCATTAGTAGGTTGTATGATTTGTTCTTACAGAGGCAAGTATCAAAAAAAGAAGGAATTCACAGAGTTACAGAAGGATTCAGCTCAAAAAGCAGAGAAAAAGAGCTTACTGGCGAAAAAACGCCAGTAAGGGGCATTTTGGGCGTTAAACGCCAGAATGGGTACCATTCTGGGCGTTTAACGCCAGGAATGGTGCCATTTTGGGCGTTAAACGCCAGAATGGGCACCATTCTGGGTGTTTAACGCCAGGTGTGCAGCATTCTGGGCGTTTAGAAAAACGCCCAGTGTTAAAGGATTTCTGGCGTTTAACGCCAGCCAGGGCACCTGGCTGGGCGTTAAACGCCCAAAAGGGGTGCCAATTGGGCGTTAAACGCCAGAATGAGTGCCATTCTGGGCGTTTAACGCCAGAAAGGTGGGGGGACCACAATTTTGTTTTCAAATCAGATTTTTTCAAACTCTCCTCTTCTCACCCATATTTTTTCACAAAAATACATTTCAATCTCTCATCATTCACTTTCAAATTTTCAAAAATTTAAAATCATTCTTCAAATCATTCCCAAATTTTGTCCAAAAACTCACCCTTCTTTCAATTTCTTTCCATATCTCCTCAAATCTCCTTTCAAATTTTTCTTTTTTTCAAAAATCTCTCCCCCCCACTCTATAAATAACGTTTGCCACCCCTCATTCCCCACACCATTCGAATTTCCTCTTCCTCTCCATCTCTCTTCTCTTCTTTCTTTTCTTTTTGCTTGAGGACAAGCAAACCTCTAAGTTTGGTGTGCTTTTCCGTGATCACTAAGCCAAGACTCATTAAGATCATGGCTCCTAAAGGAAAACAAACCAATTTAAGAGGAAAGAAAGAGAATAATCCAAAGAATCTTTGGAATCAAGAGAAGTTCTTAACCAAAGAACATGAAGACCATTATCACAAAATAATGGGTCTGAGGTCAGTGATCCCAGAAGTTAAATTTGATCTGAAAGAAGATGAATATCCGGGGATCCAAGAGCAAATTCGAAACAGAGGATGGGAAGTTCTGACCAATCCTGAAATAAAGGTTGGAAGGAACATGGTTCAGGAATTCTACTCTAATCTGTGGCTAACAGATAAGCAAAGAATGACTGGAACTGCTTACCATACCTACAGAACCATGGTCAGAGGGAAAGTTATGTACTTCCATCTGGACAAAATAAGAGAAATCTTCAAACTACCTCAACTGCAAGATGATCCTGATTCCTTCAATAGGAGGATGGTGAGAGTAGATAAAGGGTTGGATCAAGTTCTAGAGGACATATGCCTCCCTGGGACTAAGTGGATAACCAATTCAAAGGGTGTCCCAAACCAACTCAAGAGGGGAGACCTCAAACCAATTGCAAGAGGTTGGCTAGACTTTATTGGGCGTTCCATATTACCCACTAGCAACCGTTCTGAGGTTACCATCAAGAGAGCAGTGATGATTCATTGTATTATGCTTGGAAAAGAAGTGGAGGTCCATCATGTGATTGCTTGTGAGATCTACACAATTGCAAATAAGAATTCCACTGAAGCCAAATTGGCTTATCCAAGCCTGATCTCCTTGCTCTGTAAAGAGGCTGGGGTGAAGATGGGAGTAGATGAGTTCATACCCATTGAACACCCAATCACCAAGAAGTCAATGGAAGGAACAAGAGAAGCAGGGGCGTGAACTCCAAGAGTTGAAACGCCAAAAGCTCTCCTCTCAAGCTGAAGGAGCATCCACTTCTCAAAATCAAGGTTGTTAAGTCCTAACTCTGTGAAAATCTCTATCATTAGAAGCCTATGTTTTTGCGTTTTCTTTTTCTTTTGTTTTGTTTTCTATTTTTATTTTTTTTTGTCTCATATCTGTTTTTGAGTCTTATTCTTAATTCATAATTAATAAAATTGAAATTTTATGCCTTAAAGATATGAATGTCCTATGAATCCATCACCTCTCTTAAATGAAAAATGCTTTAATCACAAAAGAACAAGAAGTACAGGATTTCGAAATTTATCATTGAAACTAGTTGAATTAGTTTGATGTGGTGACAATACTTTTTGCTTTCTGAATGAATGCTTGAACAGTGCATATATCTCTTGAATTTGTTGTTTTAAGAATGTTAAAGATTGTTGGCTCTTGAAAGAATGAGGAAAAAGAGAACTGTTATTGAGGATCTAAAATCATTAGACTGATTCTTGAAGCAAGAAAAAGCAGTGGATACAAAAAAAAATTTCGAAAAAAAAAAGAGAGAAGAAGAAAAAGAAAAAGAAAGAAATAAAGTTGTGATCCAAGGCAAAAAGAGTGTGCTTAAGAACCCTGGACACCTCTAATTGGGGACTCTAGCAAAGCTGGGTCACAATCTGAAAAGGTTCACCCAATTATGTGTCTGTGGCATGTATGTATCCGGTGGTAATACTGGAAGACAGAGTGCTTTGGGCCACAGCCAAGACTCATACACTAACTGTGTTCAAGAATCATTATGCTCAACTAAGAGAATCAATAACACTATCTGAGTTCTGAGTTCTTATAGATGCCAATCATTCTGAACTTCAAGGGATAGAGTGAGATGTCAAAACTGTTCGGAGGCAAAAAGCTACTAGTCCCGCTCATCTAATTGGAGCTATGTTTCCTTGATATTTTGGAGTCTATAGTATATTCTCTTCTTTTTATCCTATTTTGATTTTTAGTTGCTTGGGGACAAGCAACAATTTAAGTTTGGTGTTGTGATGAGCGGATAATTTGTATGCTTTTTGGCATTGTTTTTAGTATGTTTTTAGTATGATCTGGTTAGTTTTTAGTATATTTTTATTAGTTTTTAGTTAAAATTCACTTTTCTGGACTTTACTATGAGTTTGTGTATTTTTCTGTGATTTCAGGTATTTTCTGGCTGAAATTGAGGGACCTGAGCAAAAATCTGATTCAGAGACTGAAAAGGACTGCAGATGCTGTTGGATTCTGACCTCCCTGCACTCGAAGTGGATTTTCTGGAGCTACAGAAGCCCAATTGGCGCGCTCTCAACGGCGTTGGAAAGTAGACATCCTGGGCTTTCCAGCAATATATAATAGTCCATACTTTGCCCAAGATTTGATGGCCCAAACTGGCGTGGCAAATCAGCCTCAGAATTTCCAGCGTTAAACGCTGGAACTGGCATAAAACTTGGAGTTAAACGCCCAAACTGGCATGAGAACTGGCGTTTAACTCCAGAAAACGTCTCTACACATAAAAGCTTCAATGCTCAGCCCAAGCACACACCAAGTGGACCCAGAAGTGGATTTTTACGTCATTTACTCATTTCTGTACACCCTAGGCTACTAGTTTACTATTAATAGGATCTTTTGAGATTGTATCTGTACCTCATGACACTTTACATCTTTCTTTGTGTACTTTCCACGGCATGAGTCTCTAAACCCGATGGTTGGGGGTGAGGAGCTCTGCTGTGTCTTGATGGATTAATGCAATTACTACTGTTTCTCATTCAATCATGCTTGCTTCCATTCTAAGATAACACTTGTTCTCAACCCGGATGAATGTGATGATCCATGACAATCATCATCATTCTCAACTATGAACGTGTGCCTGACAACCACCTCCGTTCTACCTTAGATTAAGTAGTTATCTCTTGGATTCTTTAATCGGAATCTTCGTGGTATAAGCTAGAACTGATGGCGGCATTCAAGAGAATCCGGAAGGTCTAAACCTTGTCTGTGGTATTCTGAGTAGGATTCAATGATTGAATGACTGTGACGTGCTTCAAACTCCTAGCAGGCGGGGCGTTAGTGACAGACGCAAAAGAATCACTGGATTCTATTCCGGCCTGACCGAGAACCGACAGATGAATTCCGCGTGCTGTGACAGAGCATATGCAATCGTTTTCACTGAGAGGATGGGAGGTAGCCATTGACAACGGTGAAACCCTACATACAGCTTGCCATGGGAGGAGACTTGCGTGTTTGAAGAAGAAGACAGTAAGAAAGCAGAGATTCAGAAGATGGAGCATCTCCAAACCTCAACCTATTCTCCATTACTGCAAACAAGTAATTGTTTCATGTTCTTTTGTTCTTTTTCACAATCAATCCTGATAATTTCTGACATCCTGACTAAGATTTACAAGATAACCATAGCTTGCTTCAAGCCGACAATCTCCGTGGGATCGACCCTTGCTCACGCAAGGTATTACTTGGACGACCCAGTGCACTTGCTGGTTAGTTGTGCGGAGTTGCAAAAGTGTGATTGCAATTTCGTGCACCAGTCGCGTAGCAAAATTTTTTTTTTTTGAAATAGAATGCAGAATGCAGTGTTAATATGAATGTGATGCAAAACTCCAGGTTCAATATAATAAAATAAAATAAAACTCAAAAGCAAATAAAACTAAATAAAAATGAAAAATGAACGATCATACTATGGTGGGTTGTCTCCCACCTAGCACTTTTAGTTAAAGTCCTTAAGTTGGACATTTGATGAGCTTCCTGTCATGGTGGCTTATGCTTGTACTGATCTAGGAATCCCCACCAATGTTTGTATCTCCAGTAACCTCTGGGGTCCCAGACTAAGCACGTAAAGCCCTTACGAAGCTTCAAATAGATTCTTAGGCTCCCGGGGTGACAAATGTCAGAACAGATTCCAAGATCCCAAACTTTACCTTTACACCCATTTTTGTCTTGATCTGCATTTTTCCAGCCGGGTGAAAGGTGATCCGAATTCTCATTGCAGCGACCAAACAGCTTCTCAGACCCATTCAGTTGAGCTCTATACCAACCTTTGCGTTTAAACTTAAAGTTTCCAACCATAATGAACCTTGCAGGACAATTCTTATCACTGGCCATCTTCCGCTTACTCTTAATGTCACAAAGAGCTCTAAGTTGACCATCCGTTGCCAGTAGCCCATATTCAAGTGGGATTAGAAAGCTATGGGATATGAATTTTACCCACTTGCATGTTGTGAAGGATGATGGCGACTTAGGGGGAGGTATCTTTAATGAAATTACAAGCTCCACTCCCTTGTGCTCTTCTCTGATAATTACCACCTCTTTGCAAACTTCTTCAATTTCAACCTCTTCCTCTTGGTAGCTCTCTTCCAATTCAATCACTCTTCATTGCTTTCCAAGGGCATGGGAGGTTGTGCTTCTTCTTCTTGAATCTCCATCTCTTGATCAACCTCTTCCAAGTCTTCAACTATGATATGCTTTAGAGGTTGTACACCCTCCTCAGCATCAATTTCAACCGTCTTGGAAGGAGGCTCTATGTCTTGACTTTCCCATGGAGGTTCTACATCTCCTAAGTCTTCAACCACTTCTTCTTCTTCAATAATTCCGGCTTCCTCTACTTGTTCCAGTACAAAGTCATGCTCCGTACTGTTCACTGGAGTTTCTAGTATCTCCTTCATACTACGTTCTTCATTAGATTGTCCACATGAAGCCATGGGGGTTCCTTGAGTGTCCGAACGTCGGGAGGCTAATTGACTCATTAGGAGTGGCCCCAATTGATGAAGGGTTGCCTGACATCGATCCACTGTTTCCTTGAGACGATCCTTTACCTCTTGATGCACTCGGTTTTCATAAATAGGATCATAATGCTCTTGGATTGATGGATATGGAGATGGTGAATATTGAAGTGGTGGTTCTTGTGAGTAATTGGGTTGGAATTGGGGTGGTTCTATATATGGTTCATATGGCTCATAAGGTGGTTGGTATGGTGGTTGAGGGTTAGGGTTATATGGAGGTGAATGGCGGAAAGGGGCTTGTGAGTGTAGTGGGTTGAGGTTGTGTTGAAAGGATGATCTCTGAGCATAGGGTGGGGCTTGTTGGTAGCTACAAGGTGGTCCACCATATCTATCAACTTGGGATGCATTGTAGCCTGGTCTTTGTCCATGATATCTAGGATAGTGTTGTTGCCTAAAGGGTTGATTAGATCCTCTTAGCTCCATCCATCCTTGATTGGTCTGACCTTGATGCATATTCCTGCTGTGGTTTCTATTTCCTTCAACAAAGTTAGAACTAAACTCAAAGCGAGAGGGATGAGAATTCATAGTATTAGGGGAAAATAAAAACAAAAATTAATAAAAAGAAAATATTTTGAAAAGGATATAATTTTTGAAAAAGATAGGAAAATAAATTTGAAAAAGATATGATTTTTGAAAAAGATATGATAAGATAAAAAAAATTTAAAACAAAAATCTGAAATTTTTTTTTTTGAAAAAAATATTTACAATAACCAATAATAAGGCACACGTTTGCAATTCCCCGGCAACGGCGCCATTTTGACGTTAGGATTTTTGCTAGTAAAGAATTATTAAAAATATTCGCGTTGTAGATACAGCTTCTAAACTAACAGAAATCCCTTCGTGCAAATGTTTTGGTTATCACAAGTAACAAACCCCTTTAAAAATTGTTAACCGAGTATTTAAACCTCGGGTCGTCTTCTCAAGGAATTGCAGGGAGGTATGTTCTTATTATTGGTTATGAAAAAGTGTGTTTGGGGTTTTGGATTAAGGTAAAAAGTTAGTTGGGCAGTGGGCACAGATATATTTTTAAAGCAATAAAAATAAATAAATAACTGTAAAATAAACTCTTGGCAAGATATGGGAACTGGAGGTCCTATCCTGGTTATCCTTATCAATTGTAATGAGAATTGGATTTTTCTTCCACTTTGTTAACCTCTAACTATGAAGGTAAGTTAAGTGGATGAATTCCAATTTTCAATTAACAATGAGTTTGATAACTCAAGAGTCACCAGTTATTTAACCAAAGCCAAAAGGAAAACTATCTACTCGAATGAAAATAATTTGGATAAGTACCGACAACATAAATTAAAGAAAGCAATCATAGATCTGAAATATCTCAAATAGCATTAATTTAAAAGAGTAATCTGTAACATGGAAGAGTTCATAAATTTAATTGGAAAAATAAATAAAAAGGAACATAGAACCTGAATCGAGAGTCACTCTTAAAAACCAAGAGAGGTTCTAAATCCTAGTTTCTAAAAATCCTAATTTCTAATCCTAATCCTAATCCTAAGAGAGAGGGAGGAGAGAACCTCTCTCTCTAAAACTACATCTAAAACATGAAAAGTGAATTATGAGTGAATAATTATGAATACATGCATTCCCCCACTTTATAGCCTCTAATCTGTGTGTTCTGGGCTGAAAACTGGGTCAAAAACAGCCCAGAAGTCACTTCCACCGCTTTCTAGTCCGTACAGGTCGCGGAAAAGTGACGCAGCCGCATGGCTCACGCGGGCGCGCGGGTTGCATTCCTGCCAAGTCACGCATCCGCGTGACTCACGCGTTCGCGTCGCCTGGCGTCGGGGCAGCTATGGCAAATTATATATCAAATCGAAGCCCCGGACGTTAGCTTTCCAACGCAACTGAAACCACATCGTTTGGACCTCTGTAGCTAAAGTTATAGCCATTTGAGTGCGAAGAGTTCAGGGAAGGACAGATTAGCAGTTTCTCCAACTTCTTGTATTCCTTCCACTTTTGCATGCTTCCTTTTCATCCTCTGAGCCATTCCTGCCCTGTAATCTCTAAAAACACTTAACACACATATCAAGGCATCTAATGGTGATAAGAGAGGATTAATAATAAGCAAATATAAGTCCAAAGAAGCATGTTTTCAATCAAAGCACATAATTAGGAAGGGAAATGTAAAACATGCAAATAGTATGAATAAGTGGGTAAAGAGTTGATAAAATCCACTCAATTGAGCACAAGATAAACCATAAAATAGTGGTTTATCAAGGACTTTTCCAGTGATTGTAATGGGGATAGGGTTAAGGTAAGATTGTATTTGGTTAAGTGAGGTTGAAAGTTGAATCTTTGATTAACTTAAACTTTCCACCCTATAGAATTCTAATACAAACGTAGCTACCCATTCTTCAATTTTTCACACACTCATGAATTCTTTTCAGTTCACATCCCATATGCATTGCTTACTATTGAACTTTACTTTGGGGCATTTTGTCCCCTTTTTATTACTTTCTTTTCCTTTTCTTTTTATATATATATTTTTTCCTTTTTTTTCTACACACACACACACACACACGCACACGCACACACACACGCACGCACGCACACACACACACACACACACACACACACACACACACATATATATATATATATTTCAAACTAAAATATATACAAGAGCATCAATGCATATGGTTTAAACATTTAATGCATGAGTATGTACCCAATTCCCATGATTTTCAACAAAAATACAAAATACACTTTTACCTCACCCAATGTTTCCAAGTTTCCCACAATATATATATAAAAATACTCTCACTAATCTAAGCTAATCAAAGATCCAAACAAGGGACATTTATTATTTTTTGCTTTAAGGCTAGTAATGTGCTAAAATTAAGAACAAAAGGGGATTAAAATCGGCTAAAAATTGGCTAACAATGGTAGAGAAAAGGTAGGCTATTTGGGTAAGTGAGCTCAATAAAATGATGGCCTCAATCATATAAATGTATTCATACACAAAATAATGAACATAAAGAATCAAACAAATCAAATATTCCAATCATAGAAAGAGAACAATACACAGAAGAATGGAAAATAGTAGTTATATGATGTAACCACACAAGTAGGCTCAAAACTCACATGGTTGTGTGTTCTTAGCTCAAAACATATTCCACAATATATAATTCAAGCAACTTCGATAAAAAAAATTTTACTCAAATCAATTGAGTGCCCTATAGATAAATTTCTTGAAAAATTTCATTATTTTGACCAAGCTTATTATACATATATGCAAAGTAAGAAAATACAACTAAAAATCTTAAAAGACCTAAAAATGAGTTGCGAAAGTGTTGGGATTAGAAATTGTCACCCAAAAATGCTGATTGGTCGGACGACCTTCCCATACTTAAAAGTTTGCACCATTCTCGGTGTATTCAAAGATGAGCAAGGGGGTACGATGACTTTCCAAATTGCCACCTTTTCAACCGGCTACTGTGTGTTCCTTATCTTGCTTCCGTTTTTGCTTATGTTGACTCACCCATGAAAGATAGAAAATACAACATTAGGATGAGAAAATGCAAAAGCAAGGAAGCGTAAGTTGTTGGAATGAGGTGATGATCACTAGAATGAAGTGAGTGAGTTAGTTTGTGACATTGAAGAAAAATAGTGTGTAGGTTCTAAGTTGCATGCGGTTTAGAACACACACTAGCATAGAGATCTATGTCACAATTACACAAAAGGAAGTAAACACTTCACTCATTCTAGTGTGCTTGATATACTTCAAAGAAAACTTGTAGGTTAAGACAAGCAAACAAGTGCTAAAGAAGCATAAAAGCATTCAAGCAAGAATTAAGAGATTGTGAATTAGATAATGAATGGACATTGATTGATGTGTAAGTAAACTTAGTGAACCAAATGAAATTTAGAGCTCACACGTCAAACAATGACACATATTGAAGTTTGTTTGCAACACCTAAGTGACACAGAAGTGGAAGACATTGGTGCTATAGAACTTAGTAAAAGAGAGATAGAAATTAAAATCAATCACATAGCAAGAATGGTCCACAAAGCTTAGAAGGCAAAAAAATATGTCACTAGGTAAGCTTATGATCAAATTTCATAATTCCAAAATCTCAATGCATGAAATACATAATGTGAAGAAGGGTCAATCATAAACACGCATCACCTAACAAAAAATGCATTGATAATACACAAATCACCTCATCGTAGATAATGAAATCAAATGACATGCTGGCCAAAACATGCAATTCAAAAAATTTAAAATGCTTGAAGGCAATGTTGTGAGTACTTGGTATTCAAAAACATTAAGCATGAAGAATTCAAAACCAAGTAACAATAAGTAGCCTTAATAAAGAGATCCAACAAAGAATATCAAAAACAATTATGCTAACATAGCATCAAGTTAATAATAAGCAGCAATAAACAACAAACAAATCAATCATCCAACACTTATCATCTAAAATAAAAATTAAGCTAACTAACTAACTAACTAATCAACTAACTAAATAAGGTGATAGTAGATGGTGATTAGTAATGTTAGATGATGGTTGAAGGAGGGAAAGAAAAGAGGAGAAGGGAAAAGAAGAAAAGAAATGGAGAGAAGAGAAGAAAAGAAGTGAGTGAAACAGGGCAAGGGGTCACGCGTATGCATCAGGTCACTGATGAATGGTTTTTTTGATGGTATAGAATTTCACAAATGAATTCTCGTTGTAAGTATAGTTTCTAAACCAACAATAATCCTTTCATACAAAAGATTGTTTGTCACTAAAATAAACCCTTAAAATTATAAACCGAAGTATTTAAACCTCGGGTCGTTCTCCCTAGGAATTGCAATAAAGTGTTCTTGTTATTGGCTATGAAGTATATTTGGGGTTTTTGAGTTGAGGAACAAGGAATGTAAATTGCAAAAGAAATAAACTAACAACTAAGAAAGCTCTTAGCAAGGTATGAGAACTAGAAATCCCATCCTAGTTATCCTTATCAATTGTGATGAGGATTATTCATTGCTCCTACTTAGTTAACCTCTAACCATGGTGGAAAGTCAAGTGGATGAATTAACTTGATTCCACAAGTCCTAGCCAACTCCTAAGGAAAGGCTAGCTTTAGTGGTATCCAAGTCAATTAGCAATCTCTAATTATCAATCAACAAAAGAATTTGATAACTGAAGTGTCACTAATTACTCTACCTAGGCCAAGAGGAACAAAATCTAACTCATATCTAGAAGAGGCATTTCAACAAACACATAAAAGGCAATAAAGGTAAACAACATAAATTGCAAGGATTAAAGAGAACTACAACTACAAAAGCAAGAGATCAACAATAGAAAACCAAAGAAAGCACAATTATCATGAATTACCTCAAATTGAATTAAAAGGAAATAGAAGAAACAAAAGTATATCTACAACAAAGTATAGGAACAACATAAAGGAAATTACAACAAAAGAATGGAAGAATGATGAATGTAACAACAAAGAATTCAAAGGTAGAAGTAGATGAAAGCATGAATTAAAACCTAAATCTAAGATTATTGACCTAAACCTAATTCTAATTCTAGAGAGAAGTGAGAGCTTCTCTCTCTAGAAACAAACTCTAACTACTTCTAAAACTAAACTATGACTAATAATCAAAAGTATGTTGATTCCCCTTCAATCCTTGGCTTAAATATCATCAAAAATGAGTTGAATTAGGCCCACAATGCTTCAAAAATTGCTGGCCACGAGTTGCACTTTAAAAAGTCACGTGCAGCATCGGTGCGTATGCATATAGTGCATGTACACATCCCTAGAAGAACGAAAACTATGGCAAATATTATATCGTTTCAAATCCCAAGATGTTAGCTTTCCAACGCAACTAGAACCGCATTATTTGGACCTCTGTAGCTCAAGTTATGGTCGATTAAGTGCGAAGAGGTCGCTTGACAGCTTTTGCGATTCGTTAATTTCATTATGAGTTCTCCATTTCTTCATACTTTTTCTTCATTCCCTCAATCCAATCTTTGCCTCCTAAACCTGAAATAACTTAACAAAAATATCAAGGAATCTAATGGAATCAAGGTGAATTAAATTTTGCTATTTTAAGGCTTAAAAAATATGTTTTCACTCTTAAGCATAATTAAAGGAGAATTTACAAAACCATGCTATTTCATTGAATAAATGCGAGAAAAGGTTGATAAAATGCTCTAAATTCAACACAAGATAAACCCTAAAAATAGGGTTTATCAGTCACGCATAGGCATGAGTGGCAGAAATGGGGTGCGACAAGTACGCATCGTCGACGCGCACGCATGATAGGAGAGAAAAGTAGATGACGCGTACGTGGTGCACGAATTCCCACACTTTGTACAGCTGAACCAGCAAGTGCACTGAGTCGTCCAAGTAATACTTGAGCGAGTTAGGGTCGACCCTACAAGGATTGTGGTTTGAAGCAAGTTATGGTTGATGATTAGATTTTTGACGGTTTAGAATTTCACTAATGAAATCTCGTTGTAAAGTATAGTTCCTAAACCAAACAATAATCCTTTCATACAAAAAGTGGTTTGTCACTAGTACAAACCCCTAAAATTTATAAACCGAAGTATTCAAACCTCGGGTCGTTCTCCCTAGGAATTACAATAAAATGTATTGTTATTGGTTTTGAGTTATTTTGGGGTTTTGGATAAGAAGCATGAAAAGTAAATGGCAATGAAATTAAACTAACAACTATAAAAGGCTCTTGGTAAGATATGAGAATTAGAAGTCCTATCCTAGTTATCCTCCTCAATTGTGATGAGAATTGTTCATTGCTCCCACTTAGTTAACCTCTAACTATGGAGGAAAGTCAAGTGGATGAATCAATTTGATTCCTCAAGTCCTAATCAACTCCTAAAGGAAAGACTAGCTTTAGAGGCATTCAAATCAATTAGCAACTTCTAATTATCAATCAATCAAAGGAATTAGATAACTCAAGAGTCACTAATTACTCTACCTAAGCCAAGAGGAACAAAACCTACACTAAAATCCAACCAAGCATTTCATCAAACACTTGGAAGGCATAAAAGAAAAGCATAGGAATTTAATAACAAGAATAGAATCTAACAACAATTATTGCAAAGAATTAACAACAACAATCAAGGAAGTCACAATTATCATGAATTACCTCAAATTGCATTATTGAAAGGAAACAAAGAAACAACAATCTATCCAAAACAAAATGAAGAATTACAATTATTAAAGCACATAACTAGAAAGAGGAAAAGGAGAAGATTAAGAATTGGTAAAGGAAAAGTGAATCAAAGCATGAATTAAACCTAGATCTAGAAAGAGAGATTAACCTAAACCTAATCCTAATTCTAGAGAGAAGTGAGAGCTTCTCTCTCTAAAACTACTTCTAAAATTAAACTATGACTAATTGTAACTAACATCTCATGTCTTCCCCTTAAACCTTCATCCTCTTATTCCTTTCTCCTAGCAATTGGCGCAAAAAATGGGTTCAGAAACCCTCTCAAATCGCCAGGCACGTGTTGCTTTAATGAAGTCATGTGCGGTCATCGACGCGTGCACGCACGGTACGCGTGCGCGTCCCTGGTCGATTCTGCAAAGTGCACGTGAGCGCCTTGTGCGCATGCGCGTGCTTGGCCAAGATCAATTCTTTTGTCTTTTGTGCTTCTCTCCACTTGCATGCTTCCTTCCTTGCTCCTTTGATCCATGCCTAGCCTATTTCAATCCTGGAATTACTAGCAAACACATCAAGGCATCTTATGGAATCAAGGAGAAATTAGAATTCATCAAAACAAGGCTTAAAAAGCATGTTTTTACACTTAAGCATAAATATAGGAGAGATAACAAAATCATGCTAATTCATAGGCTAAATATGGCAAAAGGTTATCAAAATACTCTAAATTCAATACAAGATAAACCCTAAAAATGGGGTTTATCAACCTCCCCACACTTAGATCTTAGCATGTCCTCATGCTAAAATAAGAAGGAACTAAGGGGTGTGACATTTATTGAATGCAACTAACTATATGAGTCCTATCTAAATGCAACTACCTAAAGTAAATGCAAATGCTTAGTTTAAACGAATCAATTCCCAAGAGACATGTATAAGCACAATAGTTAGGGCAATAGGAGTTAAGTCCAACCACAATTGTATTGAATTATCAAAAAGAGTTCAAACTTGCAAGAATATAGATAATATGGGTGAATACATGTAATTGAACTTTTGAACCCTCACCGGATGTGTATCCGCTCTATTCACTCAAGTGTTTAAGGGTTAATTCACTCAATTCTCTTCTAATCATGCTTTCCAAAATTTGATTTTCTTCTAAAAATCAACACTTATTCAAGGCATGCATACATTCATCATGAGGTCTTTCATTTAAGTTGTAATGGGGTTAGGGTCAAGGTAGGATCATTTATGGTTAAGTGGACTAGGGTTTGAATCTTTGATTAGCATAGACTTCCCCACCTAACTATATGATAACCTATACAAGTTCAAACTATCCTAACTACCCATTCTTCACTTTTTTTCTTACATATTCATGCATTCTATTCCTTGATTCTTAACACTTATGCATTGATTCCCTTTTATTGAACTTCACCTTGGGGCATTTTGTCCCCTTTATTATTTTTCTTCTTTTCTTTCTTTCTTTCTTTTCTTTTTTTTTTTCTATTCTATTCTTTTATTTTTCTCATTTTCACTCTTATTTCTTTTTCTTTTCAACTATACACAAGAACATCAATGTATAAGGTTTTATACATTCAATCAATTCATGAATATGTTCCCAATTCTAAAATATGAAAGTGTACTACCCTTTTTATCCCGTCCGATGTTCCCAAGCCTCACAAACTTTGAATAATAAACACTCTTACTAGCCTAGACTAATCAAAGATCCAAACAAGGACTTTTCATTGGTTTTCCGCCTTGGGCTTGTAATGTGCTAAAATGAGAACAAGTTGGTTAAGCATAGGCTCAAAATTGGCTAAAAATGGGGAGTAAAAGGTAGGCTATTTGGGTAAGTAGGCTAATGAAATAATGGCCTCAATCATACAAATGCACAAATACAAGAAATAAATGGACATATAGAATTAAGCAAATCAAGGATCACAATCATAGAAAGAGAACAATTTCACACAAGAATGGAAAATGGATGGTTATAAAATGTAACCACATCAATAGGCTCAAGTCTCACAAGCTTGTGTTCTTAATTCAATACATGCTTCACAAAGTATGAATTCAAGCAAGTTTCACCAAAATTTTTTTTTCTTTCGATCAATTGGGTTAATGCCCTATAATTAGATTTCTTGAAAAATTTCAATATTTGACTAAGCATTGTTGTGATTGAAAAAAAATTCAAAACTTTTCTTAGTTCACCCTTTCCTTTTCTACTTAAAACCAATTTCTCATGCAAAAGGGTGACTAAGTATTTGCAATTCAAAGGATGATTTCTAATCACAACCACAAACTAAAAAGAAAGATATGTAAAGAGGTATAAAGAAAAATCCAGCTAAAAGTATGAAATCTATCATCTAAAACATCTAAAAATATCCATAAGCATCAAAATATCTAAAATCCAAAATAAGCAGTAAAAGTATCCAAAGTAAACTCAAAATGCATCAAAATATATACAAAAGATATGGAAAATAAGATAACTAGGAGATGGCCAAAATGTTCACCGGTGACCTCCCCACACTTAAGATCAAGCATCGTCCTCGATGCTAAACTGAAGGATCAGTGGAAGGGACAACGGTAGGTGCTGAATCTGTCTGAGGTGGTGGGATCGGCTCCACATGGGGCTGTGGTGGCTCTGTAGTGGCTGGGGCATCCTGCTGAGTCGGTGCCTCCGCATCCTCCTCCTGATGATCCAGCTCATCGGAGGCCGGAGAGTCGGGAAGCGGAGGTAACTCAACACCCAGAGAAATAAGCGCCTGGTCCATCCGATCTAATCGGCGTCTGACATGGAGTCTCTCTCGCTCCAAAAACCGGAATAGACGCTGGACCAATAGGTAAGTAGGCTCAGGGACTGAAGGTGGAGCTGTAGATGAAGATGGAGCTGCTGCTGTAGAAGAGGATGGGGCTGCCGTAGGGGCTGATGGTGAAGGTGTCCCCATGACTGCTCTAGCTCTAGAACGGCGTCTAGCTGGTGGCTTCTCGTGCACCCAACCACCCCAAGGAATAGTAACCTCCCTGTCATTTGCATCAGGGGGTGGTGGTGTCACATCATCGTCCAGCCAGGGTACCTCAGATAGGGATGCCATAATCATGACCAAAGTAGGAAATGGAAGTAGGCCACGAATATGCGCCCGCCACATACACTATCGGATAAGTCGAGGAAAAGAGACATCCTTCCCCTCCATGACACACCCAATCAGCAGAAGTATCTCCATAGGGATCTCAGAGAAGTGAGTGGTAGGCAAGACATAGTGGGCAAAGATCATCTGCCAAGTCTTGGTCTCTCTAGTCAAGTGAGCAAATAGCATCCCCTTAGGCTTGGTATTGTTTGCATCCATAACCCATGTAGCATCCGGTAAACCAATGACGCTCCTAAGTGCCTCAGAATCAAAAGTCATGCTGTGTATGGCCAACTCGGCCTGCTGATAAGCGCAAGTGCCATCAGGAATATGTCGGCACTGCAACGCCTCCCCAATGGCAGTCTCAGTAATCATGATCTCTCTACCCCTCACCTAAACCGAATCCAAAGTGGGACGGAAGAAGTTGCAGTAAAATTCCTTCACCCAAGAGATGTTAATATCCCCCAAATCTCTGTCAACAAAATCGAGACCCAACTCAAGGATCCGGCTAGTAATGGACCGTCTCACATCATTGGGTAGGAGCAATTTCTTCTCAGTATTCAGCTTCGTTGTTCGATATTTGGAAAATCGAAGCTCACAGTAGAGATTGGGGAACTTGGTCGGATCCGTAGAAGGTAACTGCTGATTTTCTTTTTCTTCGTCATTCAGAGGATTCTTAGCATAGTTCTTATAAATAGAGGGAATAGAGGGTGTAGAGTGTTTCCTTTTCTTGGAGGCAGTGGCTATAGCTTTTCCTTTATCCGACATCCTGAAAAATATGATAGAATATAAGCAATAAAACACTTAGCATGTAACAAAGAAGGCATGTTCAGGATACAATTGGCTAATAACAATCATGATGTTGAAATGAATATGCATAAGTGAACAAGTAAACAAGAATGCAATCTTTCATTAAAGTCAACAACTCTAACTCATTAAGCATAAAATCATCATACTTTAGAAAGAATGGTTAAAGAGGGTTAAGTGTGAGTAAATGTCAAATGGTTAAAGAAATAGTAAGTTAGAAAAGTAGGTTAGTTGACATGATGATATTTTTGCTCAAAGAAGAGAGAAGTTGCGGTTCATGTTCACAATGATTGATGCAAATCCGGGAAGTTAAAAGGAAGCAGAAATTTGCCCAAATTTGAAATAAAGACCAGAAAGAAACTAATTTTCTTGAAAATTGGGCAGCATTCCGGCTTAAAATTGGACGTTCCCGGATAGCAAAATAGCACAAATAGCATGATTACAACATCAATCTAGTATAATGGCAGGTATAGCATGCATGCAACATAGTTTCCACAAAATAGTAACCCAAAAAGCAGCATATACCCAAGGAAACAAACAGCAAATATGCACATACGGAGCACTTATCAGGCCTAGAATCCTCTATCCAGTCCTAGCTACCTAACAGCAGATATTTCTATCTAACCTAACATGCAACATTTGAATTTAAACTAACTAACAGACAATTACAGTAACTACAGAAATGAACAATAAAGAAAAACAGAAAAACAGAAGTTGAGTAGGAACATGGGAGCTGGGGAGAACTGAGAATGGTAAGGGGACTAGGAAAGGGGCAGGGGTAGCAGACGCAGAGGCTCGCGCCGCCGTGGACGGTGGCGGTGGGAACAGCGGCGGCAGTGGTTGAGGAGTAACCGAGGAAGAGAGAGTGTGTGGATGAGAGAGAGAGCGAAGAGGGGTTGGGTGGTGCAGAGAGAGAGAGAAAAAGAGAAGGAGAGGGGAAGCTGGCCGTGCGGTGGTGGTCGCCTGCGGAGCAGAGGCGGTTATTGGGGAGAAGAAGAAAATGGAACGGTGAGGGGGAAGAAAGAAGGTGCGCGACTGCGCAGTGCGCTTTGCACATTAGGGTTATTCTTTTTTTTGAATTGACGCGAGCGCGCACCATGCGCGACCGCGTACATTGATGAAAATTTGGGATCCACGCGTGAGCGTGCAGTGCGCTCTAGCGTGGGTTAGCAATTTATGCAAGGGCGCGTGCGCGTACAAGGCGCGCACGCGTACATGGTGTTGGGCCTGAGGCTTAGAGTGGGCTTGACACACGCCCAACTCTCGGGGCGAAGGCCTAGAGTAGCGGCAGCTTGTAAGGGCGTGCGCGCGTACAGCGCGCATCTGCGTACATTAATAATTTGTGATAAGGTGCGCTAGCGCGATGCGTGCGCTCGCGTCTGTTCCACCTTGGACATATGGGCGCGCACGCGGCAGGTGCGCGTTTGCGCAGATTGAGTTGGGCCAGGGGCTGAAAGCTGGCCCAGATCCGGCTCAACTCCCTGGGGCTTGGCTCTAAAACTTGCAGCAGCGGATCAATGCGGGCGCAGCAAGCGCGCGTCCGCGTGAACTTTCATGTTCCCATAATGTGCGCGCACGCACGTAGTGCGCGTCAGCGTGGGTTATGTTGGGCTCAGGGCATAATGTTTGCCCAAGATAGGCCCAACTCTTGGGTACGTGGGTGATGATGCATCCGCACAGGGACGCGTGCGCGTACATTGTGCGCGCGCGTCCACCCCCTTTTTTTCAGAAAAATTATGCTGGGTGCTCCCCATACTGTTCACAACTCTTTATTCAATCAACCATCATACAATTCACAAAAAATGCAATTTGATATTATTCATCTACTACTAAACACAACATACATGTGACTAAGCTAACAATTAAGTTGTACAAACAAATTTATGTGAAACATCTACCTACAATGGTAACTCAAAACACTTAAAAGTTTGCACCGTCCTCGGTGCACTCAAAGATGAGCAAGGGGGTACGGCGACTCTCCAGATTGCTGCGTGTTCTTAGTCTTGCTTCCATGTTTGCTTGTGGTGCATTCATCATAAAAAACAAAAATATAACACCATAAGATGAGAAGATATAAAAGCAAGGAAGCATACATTGTTGGAATGAGGTAAATCACTAGAAATGAGTGAGTGAATTAGTGTGACATTGATGACAAGTAGGTGTGTGAATTCTAAATTGCGCGGTTTAGAACACACATTAGCCTAAAAGTTATGGCACAAACGAAGCATGCACTTCACTTATCCTAGTGTGCTTTAGATGCTTTAAGTAAGCTTGTAAGGTAAAACAGGCATTAGAGAAGCATGGAAGCATTCAAGCTAAAACATATGGATGCATATGATCATGAAATACAATGCATTAAGGTAAATACACATCATCATCCATCAAGAAATTGCCTAATCGAGGAAAAAAAAAATCCAAATTACATGGTGGCCAAATCATGCAATTCACGAAGAGTTACAAACTCGAAGGCAATTCTTATCACTTGGTATTTTTAAAAGGTAAGCATGAAAAATTCAAAACGAAGTTAAATATAACCTCAATCATAGAATCCAGCAAAGATTATCTAAAAACATTCATGCTAAAATAGCATTTAGGCAATAAGGGGCAGCAATGTATAGTAAACAAAGTCAATAATCCAATACTTATGATGAAAAGAGAAAAAATAAAATGAAAACTAAACTAAAACTAACTAATCAACTAACTAACTAACTAATTAACTAACTAAAATAAATGGTTATCCATGGTGTTTGGAAGTGTTGGATGAGGGGTAGGAAGAGGGAAAAAGAAAGGAGGAGGAAAGAAATAGAAAGAAGAGAAGAAAAGAAATGTGGTGAAGGAAGGAAATCCACGCGTACGCGCGCATGCGCGCGGATGGTTTATTTCGAGAGTGGCGCGTACGCGTCATGTGCGCGTGTGCACGAGTGGGGTTGTGCCAAAGGCACAACGTTGGCGTGGCGTAGGCATAACTCTCTGGAAAATGTATGGAATGTGGAACTTCTCAATCCACGCGTACGCACGCATGGCGCGCTCGCGTGGATGGTCGAAAATGCTTGATGCACGCGTACGCGTGAAGTGCGCATATGCGTGGATGGTGCTCTGTTTTTCAAAAAAAAATTTTGCTATGTTTTTGCACCAATCCAAGCATTCCAAACCTCCAAACAGCTACCAAAACAACATAAAACCTTATTTAACATACTAAACTACCAAATATACTCAACTAACTAAACAAAACATGAAATTAGACTAATTCTACCAAATATTTACAAAAGAGAAAATGAAAAGATTTTACCATGGTGGGGTGTCTCCCACCTAGCACTTTTATTTATTGTCCTTAAGTTGGACTTATGGGGAGCTCCTCATCAAGGTGGCTTGAGCTTGTACTCATCTTGGAACTCCCACCAATGCTTGGTTCTCCATTGTGCCCCAAGATTTCTTATGGATTGAGCCAAGTGTTGATGGAGTTCTTCACAAGCTTGGGGCTCCCAAAGTTGATCCTCTTCTTGTAATCCGGGATCCCACACTTTGTTTTCACACCCGTCTTGAGGTTGATCATCATTATTAGTCCAACCGGGTGGTGAGTAAGGTGAATTCTCTATAAAGTTCCCAACAATCCTCCTAGACCCATCTATTTGAGCACTATTCCTACCTTTGTATTCAACTCTTGAAGTATCAACCAAAATGAGCCTTGATTTGCAACGCCAACCATGAAACATCTTTCGCTTACGCTTCATCCCACAAAGCATCCTAAGTTGACCATCCGTTTCAAGCAAGCCATACTCAAGTGGGGCAATAAAGCTAATAGAAATGAATTTTACCCACTCAAGTGAAGGAGTAGATGACAACCTAGGTAAAGATGCTTCCAACGATCTTGACAAAGCATAGCCAACCCTCGTTCTTCTATTTCTAGGGACTTCCACCTCTTCACAAGATCTCTTGATCTCAATCTTTTGTTCAACAATTTTATCTAAATCTTTTCCTTTACTCAAATTATAATAGGGAGGGTGAGAAAAATTTACCTCCTCAACGCTTTCAAATCCAACCGGAGAAGGTTCTTCATGCTCAAAGGATTCTTCACCACTAAGACTTGATGCTTGATCTTCATCACCAGGGGAACTCGATTCTTTCTCTATCCCATCCAAGTCTTCATATGGAATACGCCTTGGAAGGTGTGCACTTTCCTCCCTAGCATCAATTTCAATCATCTTGGAGGGGTTTTCTTCAACTCTATGTTCCCATAGAGGCTCCGCATCTCCTAAGTCTTCTACCACTTCTTCCTTGTTTTCAACAATTAAAGCTTCCTCCAATTGTTCCAATACAAAGCAACTTCCTTCATTTCCCACCGGAGTTTTTAATCTCTCCTTTATGCTATGTTCTTTATTTGATTCTCCACATGTAGCCATGGGAGTTCCTTGAGTGTTCAAGCATTGGGAGGCTAATTGATTTGTTACCGCATCCAAGGCGGCCATAAAATTTTGCACATCCCTTTTCATCTCTTCTTGCCCTTGAACAAGAACACCAAGGGTCTCATCCATTAGAGATTGGGGTGGATGGAAGGGTTCATCAAATTGGGGGAAGGGTTCATAATAGGAAGGTGGTTCTTCTTCGTAGAGTTGTGGTGGTTCAATGTTTTCCATTCTTTCCACTTGTTGCACAACACACTCCATGGTTGCTTGAAATTGATCCAATGCTTCCTTGAGATGATCCCTTGACTCTTGTTCCTCTTGGATAATATGATTAGGATCATGTGGCTCTTGGATCAATGGATATGAGTATTCTTCCATGAGAGGTTGTGGTGGAAAGTAGTATTCATCTTGTGGTTGAAAATTTTCATTTATTGGAGGTGGTTCATCTTGGTAATAATATGGAGGAGGTGGCTCTTGAAAATGTTAATGTTGGGGTGGTGGTGGCTCTATGTGTGGTTCATATGGCTCATAAGGTTGTTGGTAGGATGGATATGGATTAGGGTCATATGAAGGTGGTTGGTAAGAAGGGGCTTGTGAGTATGGTTGAGAGATATGTTGAAGGTATGGATCATAGGCATACGGTGGTGGTTCTTGAAAGTCACAAGGAGATTCACCATAGCCATTGGATTGGTATGCATCAAAGAATGGCTCTTCTTCATAGTGCATTGGTGGAGGTTGTTACCAAGAGGATTGATCATATGCATATGGCTCCTCCCACCTTTGATTGTTTGATCCTTGATACACATCTTCATTATAGTTCTCATCACCTACAACATAGTTGTAATCACATTCATAGCCAAAGTGAGAATTCATAATGGAAAAGCAAAATAAAACTAACAAAAACTAAAAAAATAAAGCAAAATCAAGATATTCACACTATTCACATATATACAATAACCAATAACATAACACCATTGCAACTCCCCGGCAACGGCGCCATTTTGATGAATGAGATTTTTGACGGTTTAGAACTTCACAAATGAAATCTCGTCGAAGTATAGTCTCTAAACCAACAGTAATCCTCTCATTCAAAAATTTGTTTGTCACAAGTACAAACCCCTAAAATCTATAAACCGAAGTATTGAACCTCGGGTCGTTCTCCCTAGGAATTACAATAAAGTGCCTTGTTATTGGTTAGAAATGTGTTTTGGGATTTTGGATAAGAAGCATGAAAAGTAAATGGCAATGAAAATAAACTAACAACTATAAAAGGCTCTTGGCAAGATATGAGAACTAGAAGTCCTATCTTAGTTATCCTTCTCAATTGTGATGAGAATTGTTCATTGCTACCACTTAGTTAACCCTTACTAAATAAAGGAAAGTCAAGTGGATGAATTGACTTGAGCCACAAGTCCTAGCCAACTCCCAAGGAAAGACTAGCTTTAGTGTACTCCAAACCAATTAGCAATCTCTCCAATTACCAATCAACAAAGGAATTAGATAACTCAAGTGTCACTAATTACTCTACCTAGGCCAAGAGGAACAAAATCTATACTATATCTAGAAGAGGCATTTCAACAAACACATAAAAGGCAATAAAAGTAAACAACATAAATTGCAAGAATTAAAGATAGATCTATCTACAAAGGCAAGAGATCAACAATAGAAAAGCAAAGAAGAACAATTATTATGAATTATCTCTTATTGAATTGAAAGGAAATTGAAGGAACAATAGTAGATCTACAACAAAATGCAAGAACAACATAAAGGAAATTACAATAAAAGAATGGAAGAAGAATGAATGTAACAACAAGGAATTGAGAAGATAGAAGTAGAAGAAGATGAATTAAAATCTAGATCTAAGAACTAAACCTAATCCTAATCCTAATCCTATAGAGAAGTGAGAGCTTCTCTCTCTAGAAACTACTTCTAAAACTAAACTATGACTAATGGTCAAAAAGTATGTTGATTCCCCTTCAATCCTTGGCTTAAATAGCATCAGAAATGAGTTGGATTGGGCCCACAAGGCTTGTAAATTCGCTAGCCACGAGTTTGCATGAAGTGAACCACGTGCACCAACGGCGCGTAAGTGTACAGTGTGCGTACGCCTCCTTATACGTATAGAAACTATGGCAAATCTTATATCGTTTCGAAGCCCCAGATGTTAGCTTTCCAACCCAACTGGAACCGCATCATTTGGACCTCTGTAGCTCAAGTTATGATCGTTTAAGTGCGAAGAGGTCGGCTTGACAGCTTTCCGGTTCTTTCATTTCTTCATGAGTTCTCCAACTTTTCATGCTTTTTTTCTTCATTCCCTTGATCCAATATTTGCCTCCTAAACATTAAATCACTTAACAAACATATCAAGGCATCTAATGGAATCAGGGAGAATTAGATTTAGCTATTTTAAGTCCTAAAAAGCATGTTTTCACTCTTAAGCACAATTAAGGGAGAAGTTATAAAACCATGCTATTTCATTGAATAAATGTGGGTAAAAGGTTATAAAATCCCCTAAATCAAGCACAAGATAAACCCTACAAATGGGGTTTATCAATGGTTATCTTGCAGATCTTAGTCAGGTGGATAGAAGAGTTATTGGATTTGTGAGATCTAAACTAGGTTGACCTGTTTATAATGATAAGATGATGGTTAAGGCTTGGAGATGCTTTGTCTTTCTGGATTAACTCTGGTCTTACTGTCTTCTTCAATTGTGAATGATTTCTTCTATGGCCGGCTGTATGTAATTGACGCTGGTTTGAGCAGCCGCCAATACTCCTGTAGATCTGAACCACAGGGTTAGTACGAATCCATTCTGATTGAGCGTGAAGTTCTTACAGTCCATTCTCTTTAATGATCCTACTCAAAATGCCACAGACAAGGTCGGATCTTCTGGATCAGAGAATGCTGCGCCTTTGGGTTCTAGCCTCTACTACAGAGACCCTAATCTCCCCATACTTCAGCTGAACTGGTGTCTCGAGAAGTCCCCAACGAAGTCATAGATTAGCCGTCTAAGAGATGTATAATCAAGCTGGTGGTTCATCATTGTCCGATGATAGACTTACTCTGAACCCATGTAGAATGTGATAACCTTATGCCAATTCAACACATTCATATTAATGAAGAACGAAGATACATCTTAGAATAGAAAATCAAACACAAATTGAGAAAGAATAGTAGTACTTTTATTAATCCATAAAACTCAACAGGGATCCTCCCCTTAACCTAGGAGGTTTAGAAACTCATACTGATAGTAAATACAACGTGAAAAATGAAATATGATGGAAGAGATCCTAAACAAGTGTGATTTTCTCCCTTTAATACTAGACTAATGACTAAGGATTACATATAAAGGGTAAAACAGTCTTTTAGTGCTAAAATCCACTTCTAGGGCCCACTTGGTGAGTGTTTGGGCTGAGCATTGATTAAATCCACGTGATAGGAGGCCTCTAGGGTGTTGAACACTGGCTAGGGGGTCCTTTTTGGGCGTTTGGACGCTGATTTCCTCTTTGTGGGGGGTTGGACTCCAGAATAGGGTAGGAGGCTAACGTTGGATGCTAGTATTTGGCCTTTAATTCTGAAGCAAAGTATTGATTATTATACATTGCTAGAAAGCTCTGAATGTCAGCTTTCCATAGTCGTTGATAATGCTCCATTTGGACTTCTGTAGCTCCAGAAAGACTCTTTCGATTGCAAAGAGGTCAGATCCGGACATCATCTACAGTACTTTCTCTGTCTCTGAATAAGACTTTTGCTCTAGCTCCTCAATTTCAGCCAGAAAATACCTGATATTGCATAAAAACACACAAACTCAAAGTTGAATCTAAAAATGTGAATTTTACACTAAAACCTATGAAAACTTAATAAAACTTAACAAAACTTGCTAAAAACTATATGAAAATGATGACAAAAAGGGTATAAAATATCTGCTCATCAGTACGCATGGAGTATCCGTACGCGTGCGTCAGAATTGTGCTAGACCCACAATTTCAACACACTATGCACACAAATCTCTGGTTTTTATACTACACGTGAAAATTTTGGGTATCATGCGTACGCGTGGGCGAGGTGTACACGTGAGGAGTTGGAAACTTGGGGTAACACATACGCGTGGATGACACGTATGTGTGGCTGGGTGCTCTGTTTTTTAAAATTTTCCAAGTTCTAGCACCAAACCAAGCATTCCAAACATCCACATAAACACCATCAAGCCTTATTTAACGTATTGGACTCCTAAATAAACTCAACAAACTAGACTAAACATGAAATTAAACTTATTTACCAATATGTACAAAAGAGATAAATGAAAAGATGTTACCATGGTCCTTAAGTTGGACTTATGTAGAGCTTTCATCAAGGTGGCTTGTGCTTGAATTCATCCTTGAACATTCACCAATGCTTGGATTTCCATTGATGTCAGAATTCCCAATCAAGTGCACTAAACCTTGGTGAAGTTCTTCACAAGCTTGGAGTTCCCAAAGTTGATCATCTTCTTTTAATCTGGGATCCCAAACCTTGTTTTCACACCCGTCTTCAAGTTGATCATGGTAATTCTATCCGGGTGGTAAGTTCTTAGAATTCTCATGTGGATACCCAAACATCCTCCTAAATCCTAGCAATTGAGTAGCACACCAATCCATGCTCCTAAACTTTGAGCTTCCAACCATGATGAACCGATAGTTATGAAGCCAACCGCTCCCTCTTCTATTCTTTAACCCACAAAGCATCCTAAGTTGACCATCTGTTTCTAGCAAACCATATTCAAACAGAATGAAAATACTAACAGATGAGAGATTTACCCATTTGAATGATGTAATAGATGATGGTGACCTAGGGAGAGATGCTTCCAACGGTCTTGATAGAGCGATTTCTACTCCTGTCCACCTTCTTTGAAGGGCTTACACCACTTGACAAGATTCTTTAAGCTCTACCTCTTAGCAAGCTCCCTCAAGTTCAAATTCTTCCTTACCAATTTTTTCTAGCTCTTCCCCATCACTCAAATCATATCTTGGAGGTTGAGTGAAATCTACCTCAACATCAACTTCAAATTCAATGGGAAAGAATTCACCAAGCTCAAAAGGGTCATATGTTGATGTGGGATTGTCATAAATAGAAGAGTATGTTACTTGCCCCACTTCTTCTAGTGATTTAATCAAAATATGCCTTGGAGGTTGTGCACTATCTTCCTTAACATCACTTTCAAACTCTATAGAAGAAGGCTCTTCAACTTGAGATTCCTCTTTGCTTTCAACATCTCCTAAATCTTCAACCACTTCCTTCAATTCAATTATCTCTACTTCGTTCTCTTTTTACAATTCTCGCTTCAACTCCTCTTCTTCACCTTGAAGTTCCAAATTCTCCTTCTCATGGTGCTCCTCAATTAATCCTCTATATTTAACAATAAGGGTGTCTTGGATAGTTGAGCACAATGATGCTAACTGGCTCATCACTTCGGTTAAGCCAGCCACGAATTCCCTTTGCTTTTGGCAACGAGCTAGAAGTTCTTGTTGTTCTTGCATTAGAGGTTGGAGAGATTCATCCAATAAAGGTGGTGATGGAAGAGAGGGTTCGTTGTTTGGAGGAAGAGTGTCATAGTTGGAAGGTGGTTCATGTTGGTGAAAGTCTTGAGGTGGTGTATGAACGAATGTTGGTTCTTAGGAGTATTAATGTTGGAATGATGGTGGCTCTAGATATGGTTCATATGGTTATTGGTATGATGGATATAGGTTAGGATGATATGGAGGTGAATGCTGGTATGAGGCTTGTGAGTAGGGTTGTTATGGGTTATGTTGAGGGAAAGGGTCATATGCATATGGTGATTGTGGTTGACAACCACAATGAGGGTCACCACATCCATTAAGTTAGTATGTATTAGGAGTTGGATTATACCTATAAGAAATTGGAGGAGGTTGTTGCCAAGAAGATTGTCTATATGCTTAAGGCTCCTCCCATCTTTGATTTCCAATTCTTTGATGCAAACTTCCATTAAAGCTTCCAATTCCTATAACATATTTTGAACAAAACTCATAGCCAAAGTGATGAGAATTTATAGTAGAAAGAGAAAATGTAAACAGAAGCTAATAAAAAATAAAGAAACCAAATCCTAAAATTATCAAAAACTAGCAAACAAACTAAAACTGAAGCTATCTACAATATTAACTTATATAAAATAACCAATAACGAGCACACATTGCAATTCCCCGGCAACGGCACAAAAAACTTGAAAGAGCGTTACCGTCGGCTTAGAATTTCTTCTCGGTAAGAGGAAATAACTTCATTGCAGGTATAATTCCAAACCGACAGATAACACTCAATCAAAGTTTAATTTTGGTTTTCACAAGTCCAACCCAAATAAAAGTAACCGAGAGTATTAGTCCCAAGTCGTTCTCCATAGGAATTACAATCGAGTCCCCAATTATTGGTTATGAGGTCAAAGGGGGTTGGATTGATAAAAGTTCAAGAAATTAAATGGCAAGAAAATAAAGCAAACAACTAAAGATAGCAAATACTAAAGAGAGGCATTAATGGCAAGTATTGAAAATTAAGGCTTTCTATCCTAGTCATTAATCATGATACAATAATTAACAAGAACTAATCCTATTTTGTCATCTCCAACATCGAAAGAAGGTACAATGTTATCTTCACATTGAGAGAAAGTCAAATAAGACTAGTTAATCTCAATCCATAAGTCCTAATCAACTTACTAATTGAATTAGCAAGAGATTAGAGTCAATGGAAACAATATTAACTAACAACCCTAGATCACCAACATAAGTTGAGTATTAACGACTCAAGATTACCTAATTTCTCTTTCCAACCCAAGAATGCTAAAAAAGCTACTCTAACATCCAACCAAGCATTTTGTCAAACACTTGGAAGGCATAAAATAAAGGCATGGTAAATTGATGACAAGTCATCTTATGCTAGTTTTACTAGCATTTTTACTTGCTTTTATTAAGATTTATGCACTTTCTTGCACAATAAATAAGTGATTGGAGTAGAATTTCATGTTTATCTTAACTCAATTAGACATTGTTGATTTTATAAAAAATCATAAGATTTATGCACAATTTATTTGATTATTATGAACCTTATGATTTTGAGACTTTGATGGCATATTTGATTGATGGCAGGTAAAAAGATGAAGAAAGAAGAACATAGGAGTTCAAGGTGCAGATGAACGTTTCGTTCATTTGATGAACGCTACGTTCACAAGCGATGCACACGCGTACAAGACGCTTACGCATGGGGAAGCACTTTTGGAGATCCACGCGTACGCACGCATGGCGCGCACGCGTGGATGGAGGATCAGCGTTCTCAAGACAAGAACGCAATGTTCACTTTGAATGAATGCCTTTGATACTTTCAGAATTGGAATTTGAATTTGGTCATCGACGCGCACGCGTGCATGATGCGCACGCGTCGATGTGACATAATTGGTGATTGGCGCAGACGCGTACATGATGCTGGAGCGTAGAAGTGGTAAAATGTCATCCACGTGCACGCGCACAGGATGCGTATGCGTGAAGAGCATTCATGGCGCGAACGTAGCGTTCATTCAATGAACGCAACCAAGAACCCACACGCATGTGGTACGCGCACGCGTCAATGGTGCAAAACACAAAGGACACGCACGCATCGGTAAAAGAATGCTACATTCACTTTGAGAATGTTGCGTTCACCTGATGCTGCTTGGAAGTACCATTTCTGACCCACTTCATCAGAAGGCTGATGAGAGAATTTTTTTGTGGTCTAGAATTCACAATTAAATCCTCGTTCCAAGTATAGTTTCTAAACCAACTAAAATCCTTTCATACAAAAATTTGGTTGTCACAAGTAACAAACCCCTAAAAATATAAACCGAAGTATTTAAACCTCGGGTCGTTCTCCCTAGGAATTGCAATAAAGTGTTCTTGTTATTGGCTATGAAGTATGTTTGGGGTTTTTCAGATAATAGACAAGAAATATAAATGGCAAAAGAAATAAACTAACAACTACAAAGCTCTTGGCAAGGTATGAGAACTAGAAGTCCTATCCTCATTATCATCCTCAATTGTGACATAAATTGTCCATTGCTCCCACTTAGTCAACCTCTAGCTATGAAGGAAAGTCAAGTGGATAAATCAATTTGATTCCTTAAGTCCTAGTCAATTCCTATGGAAAGACTAAAGTTAGTAGAATTCAAATTAACTAGCAATGTTCAATTATCAATCAACAAAAGAGTTGGATAACTCAAGAGTCTCCAATTACTCAACCAAATCCAAGAGGAGAAAAACCTAGCTCATAACTAAAAGAAGCATTTCAACAAACACATAGAAGGCAATAAAAGTAAACATCACAAATTATAAGAATTAAAGAGAGATCTAACTACTACAAAAGCAAGAGATTAACAATAGAAACGCAAAACAATTATGAAACAACAAAGAACTTACCAATTGCATTGCGAAGAAATGTAGATCTACAAGAGAATTCATAAAGTAAAAGGAAAATTGAAGCCAGAAAAGAAGTAGATCTAGATCTAAAAGATTAACCTAAACTTAATCATAATTATATAGAGAAGAGAGAGCTTCTCTCTCTAGAAACTAACTTTCCCTCCAAAACTAAACTAAACTAAACTAATGTGTGAAGTGATTCTAATGTGTTGACTCACCCTTGAATTTTGCCTTAAATAGCCTCAGAAGTGAGTTGGATCTAGGCCTGGGAAGCCCATAATTCGCCCCCAGCATTTTTCCTTTAAGTGAGTCACGTGTGAGCATCGACGCGTACACGCCATGTATGCGCACGCGTCGCTTGACACTTTGCTATTCACGCATATGCGTCATGTGTGCGTACGCATCGCCATGCGACTCCACAATACACGCGTGCGCGTCAGCTGTGCTTGTGCTTCGATGAGTTCATCCCAAATCCTTGATTTTCCATGATTTCTCCACTTGCATGCTTTTCCTCACCATCCCTTTGATCCATTCCTAGCCTTTTCAACCTGAATTCACTAGCAAACATATCAAGGCATCTAGTGGAATCAAAGATGAATTAATATCAGCACTTAAGGGCCTAAAAAGTATATTTTCACACTTAAGCACAAATTAGGAGACAATCATGAAACCATGCTATTTCATTGAATAAGTGTGGGTAAACGGTGATAAAATCCTCTAAATTAAGCACAAGATAAACCCTAAAAATGGGGTTTATCAAAGGCCAAAAAGCCCACTCCAAGGACTGAATGACTGAATTAGAAAGTGTATAAATAGAGGAAAATTTGATTTCCTAACGATTTCTTCGGCATATCTTCTTTTACACCTTTCCTTTTAGTTTTCTATAGAATTCTAGATTTGAGTTTTATTTTCTTTCTGTTCTTCATTTTCCTTCTGCATTTTCTTTTCTGCTTTGGTGCTAGAGAAATGATGAACTAAACCCCAATTTCATTAGGGGGAGGAGCTCTATTGTAATTCCAATGAATCAATGAAATTATTCTTCTTCTCAATTCAATTGTGTAGCTATTGGGTATCTTCTACTTTGACTGTGAGTTATTCACTCCAGAAGGGGGTTTAATTCAATTGAATGTGGGTGTGAGCCTCGGAAGGGGAATCACCTTCATTAGAACTGAAGCTCTATCCATCACAATTCTCATTATCAACACTATTCGGGAGGAATTGAGGTTTTGAGAATTTGTGTTGCTTATGGATGAGAGAAATGTGCTCTAACTCTTCTCATGATAATTAGATCAAGGAATTGGCAAGATTGATTGTGATTAGAGAGATTGGATTGCAAGGGAATTGGGATCCAATCAATTTCAATCCACTATAGATCTACTCAAATGATTGAGAAAGGAGTTGAGACCCAATTGATTCATGATGGATTATGATATCTCCAACCCCTGATGAATCATTTTCTTTGAATTTCATTCACTGTGATTTCTCTGCACTTGCTACAATTTATATTGTCTAGTTCTATTTTGATTCCCAGCACCCAAATCCTTTTATTATTCATGCAATTTAAGTTTCCTTGCTATTTAATATTTCTACACTTTTAATTCCTGCACTTTAAGATTCAGTCATTTACTTTTCTTTTCATTTAAGATTCAGCCCTTTTAATTTCTTATTCTTTAATGAACGGATTCTTGCATGGTCTAGAATTTTACAAATAAGCTCTCGTTGTAAGTATAGCTTCTAAACCAACAAAAATCCTTTCGTACAAAAAACTTGTTTGTCACTAAAGCAAACCCAATAAAATTTATAACTGAAGAATTTAAACCTCGGATCGTCTCTCAAGGAATTGCAGGGAAGTATGATTTATTATTGGTTATAAAAAAGTATCTTTTTTGGATTTTTGAAATAGGGAACAAGTAATTTAAATGGTAAGAAAAATAAACTAATTATCATGAATACCCTTGCAAGGTATAAGAACTGGAAATCCCATCCTAGTTATCATTATCAAGTGTGATGAGAATTGTTTATTGCTCTCACTTAGTTAACCCTTACTAAATAAAGGAAAGTCAAGTGGACTAATCAACTTGATTCCTCAAGTCCTAGTAAACTCCTATGGAAAGACTAGCTTTAGAGGGATCCAAATCAATCAGCAATTTCCAATTTTCAATCAACCGTTGAGTTTGACAACTCAAGTGTTACCAATTACTTAACCAAAGCAAAGGGGAAAAATCTAAATTAAATTAAAAGCATTAATAATATAAATTTGAAGAAAGCAATCTTTAGATCTGAAATACCTCAATTTATATTAAATAAGAAAATCAATTCTAACATGGAAAGTTCATAAGCCAAATTGAAAAGATAAGTAACAATTAAAGTAATAGAATAAATAAAGTAGAAAATAAATTAAAGGAACATTGAACCTGGAATGAAGAGAAGTATCTTAATCATAATAGAAATCCTAAATCCTAATCCTAATCCTAAATCCTAAGAGAGAGGAGAGAGCCTCTCTCTCTAAAAACTACATCTAAAACCTAAAATTGTGAATTATGAATGTTGTATTGATGAATGGATGTATTTCCCTACTTTATAGCCTCTAATCTATGTTTTCTGGGGCGAAACCTGGGTCAGAAACAGCCCAGAAATTGCTGGGAGCGAATTTTGCCACGTGCAGGTCGCTAATTTTTCTGCAGAACGATGCGTCCGCGTGATTCACGCGTGCGTGTCAGTTTGCTATATGGCCATTATAAAAAATTATATATCATTTCGAAGCCCCAGATATTAGCTTTCCAACGCAACTAGAACCGCATCATTTAGATCTTTGTAGCTCAAGTTATGACCATTTGAGTGCGAAGAGGTCAGGCCGGACAACTTAGCAATTTCTTCCACTTTTGCATGCTTCCTTTCCATCCTCTAAGCCATTCCTGCCCTATAATCCCTGAAATCACTTAGCACACATATCAAGACATCAAATGGTAATAAGAGAGGATTAAACATAGCAAATTTAAAGCCCAAAGAAGCATGTTTTCAAGCATAGCACAAAATCCGGAAGGAAAAAGTAAAACCATGCAAATAGTATGAATAAGTGGGTAAAGAGTTAATAAAAATCACTCAGTTGAGCACAAGATAAACCATAAAATAGTGGTTTATCATTCTTTAAGTTTCAACAATTTAAGTTTCTTGCCATTTAAGTTTCAGTTAATTTACATTTTTCAATTTACAATTCCTAGCACTTTACGTTCTGCCAATCAATTTTCAATTAATTCATCAAAATTAGCTTAACTAAATTCATCACCTAACTAAAGTTGCTTAATCCAATCAATCCTCATGGGATCGACCTCACTCTTGTGAGTTTTACTACTTGATGTGACCCGGTATACTTGCCAGTGAGTTTTTGTGGAATCGTTTTTCCCGCGTCAAGTTTTTGGTGCTGTTACCGGGGATTGATTTAGATTGACAATGATTAAGTGAGGTGATAATCTAGATTAAGCATTTTCTTTTTTTTTTACTAAGCACACTAACTGTTTGAGTTTTTACTTCTATTAACCATAACCTCACTCTAGCAACAAAGTGCCCTGCTTTTGTGTTTTTGGTTTGTTTGTGTTTGTATGCCAGGTAGGAGAAGAGGTGAGTCCACCTCTTTTGATTCTGAACCAGAGAAAACATTCTTGAGATTGAGAAGAGAAGCAAGAGGGAATGGAGTTATTGGAGAAAAAGAATCAGAGGAAAAAAAATCAAGAGATTGGCCAGCCTGAGGATGTGGTTAACAATAATGGCCAGCCTCAGAGAAGAGTTTTAGCTTCCTATACCATCCCTAACCCGAGGCATTGTGGTAGCAGCATCTTAATCCCCAATGTCCATGCTAATAACTTTGAACTTAAGTCTCAATTGATTACCCTGGTCCAGAATAATTGTCAATATGGAGCAAGTGCTGCTGAAGATCCAAACCAACACCTCTATGTGTTTTTGAGGATTTGTGACACTGTTAAAACCAATGGAGTCCACCCTGACATCTATAATAAGCTCTTATTATTCTCATTCTCACTGAGAGATATGATAAACCCCAATTTGATGGTTTATCTTGTATTGAATTTAGAGTATTTTGATGACCTTCTCTCGCATTTAACCTATGAATTAGCATGGTTTTGTAATCTCTCCCGTATTTGTGCTTAAGTGTAAAAACATGCTTTTTAAGCCTTATTTTGATGAATTCTAATTCCTTTTTGATTCCATAAGATGCCTTGATATGTTTGCTAGTAATTCCAGGATTGAAATAGGCTAGGCATGGATCAAAGGGAGCAAGGAAGGAAGCATACAAGTGGAGAAAAGCATGAAAAGTCAAAGAAGTGAAATCAGCCAAGCACGCACATGCACACAAGGCGCTTGCGCGCACATTGCAGAATCGGCCAGGGGTGTGCACGCGTACCGTGCGCGCACGCGTTGCAGTCCGCACATGACTTCATTAAAGCAACACGTGCCTGGCGATTTGGAAGGGTTTCTGAACCCATTTTGGCGCCAATTGCTGATAGAAAGGAATAAAAGGATCAAGGATTGAAGGGGAAGACATCTTTGGAATCATTTTTAGCATCATTAGGATTAGGATTAGTTAGTTTCTAGAGAGAGAAGCTCTCACTTCTCTCTAGAATTAGGATTAGGTTTAGGTTAATCTCTCTTCTTAGATCTAGGTTTAATTCATGCTTTGATTCACTTTTCCTTTATCAATTCTTAATCTTCTCCTCTTCCTCTCTCTAGTTATGTACTTTACTTCTTATAATTCTTCATCTTGTTATGGATAGATTGTTGTTCCTTTGTTTTCTTTCAATAATGCAATTTGAGGTAATTCATGATAATTGTGGTTTCCTTGAATTGTTGTTATTAGTTCCTTGCAATAATTGTTGTTAGATCTTGTTCTTGTTGTTGATTTACTATACTTTCCTTTTGTGCCTTCCAAGTGTTTGATGAAATGCTTGGTTGGATTTTAGTGTAGGTTTTGTTCCTCTTGGCCTAGGTAGAGTAATTAGTGACTCTTGAGTTATCTAATTCCTTTGTTGATTGATAATTAGAAGTTGCTAATTGATTTGAATGCCTCTAAAGCTAGTCTTTCCTTTAGGAGTTGATTAGAACTTGAGGAATCAAATTGATTCATCCACTTGACTTTCCTCCATGGTTAGAGGTTAACTAAGTGGAAGCAATGGACAATTTGTCATCACAATTGAGGAGGATAACTAGGATAGGACTTCTAGTTCTCATATCTTGCCAAGAGCTTTGCTAGTTGTTAGTTTATTTTCTTTGCCATTTATATTTCTTGTCTAAAATTTAAAAACCCCAAATATAACTCACAACCAATAACAAGACACTTCATTACAATTCCTAGGGAGAACGACCCGAGGTCCAATACTTCGGTTTATAAATTTTAGGGGTTTGTACTAGTGACAAACAACTTTTTGTATGAAAGGATTATTGTTTGGTTTAGGAACTATAATTTACAACGAGAATTCATTAGTGAAATTCTAAACCGTCAAAAATCCAATCATCAAAATGGCGCCGTTGCCAGGGAGTTGCAATGGTGTTATGTTATTGGTTGTTGTATATATGTGAATAGTGTGAATATCTTGCTTTTGCTTTATTTTCTAGTTTTTCTTAGTTTTATTTTGCTTTTCCACCATGAATTCTCACTTTGGCTATGAGTTTGGTTCTAATTATGTTGTAGGAAATGAGAGCTTCAATGAGAATGTGTATCAAGGATGGGACAACCAAAGGTGGGAAGAGCCATATACTTATGCTCAATCCTCATGGCAACAACCCCCACCAATGCACTATGAAGAAGAGCCATTCTATGATGCATATCAATCCAATGGCTATGGTGAATCACCTTGTGACTTTCAAGAACCACCACCATATGACTATGAACCATATCCTCAACATAACTCTCAACCATACTCACAAGCCCTTTCTTACCAACCACCTTCATATGACCCTAATCCATATCCATCCTACCAACAACCTTATGAGCCATATGAACCACACATAGAGCCACCACCACTCCAACATCAATATTTTCAAGAGCCACTCCCTCCATATTATTACCAAGATGAACCACCTCCAATAAATGAAAATTTTCAACTACAAGACGAATTCTATCCACCACAACCTCCCATAGAAGAATGCTCATATCCATTGAACCAAGAGCCATACGATCCCTATCATATTATCCAAGAGGAACAAGAGTCAAGGGATCATCTCAAGGAAGCATTGGATCAATTTCAAGCA
Source organism: Arachis hypogaea (assembly GCF_003086295.3). NCBI lineage: Eukaryota > Viridiplantae > Streptophyta > Magnoliopsida > Fabales > Fabaceae > Arachis > Arachis hypogaea. Next base: position 57,834,762 of record NC_092039.1, read on the forward strand.
ACCATGGAGTGTGTTGTGCAACAAGTGGAAAGAGTGGAAAACATTGAACCACCACAACTCTACCAAGAAGAACCACCTTCCTATTATGAACTCTTTCTCCAAAATGATGAACCCTTCCACCCACTCCAATCTCTAATGGATGAAACCCTTGGTGTTCTTGTTCAAGGGCAAGAAGAGATGAAAAGGGATGTGCAAAATTTCATGGCCGCCTTGGATGCGGTAACAAATCAATTAGCCTCCCAATGCTTGAACACTCAACGAACTCCCATGGCTATATGTGGAGAATCAAATGAAGAACATAGCATGAAGGAGAGATTGGAAACTTCAGTGGGAAATGAGGGAAGTTGCTTTATATTGGAACAATTGGAGGAAGCTTTAATTGTTGAAGACAAGGAAGAAGTGGTAGAAGACTTAGGAGATGTGGAGCCTCCATGAAAACATAGAGTTGAAGAAAACCCCTCCAAGATGATTGAAATTGATGCTAGGGAGGAAAGTGCACACCTTCCAAGGCATATTCCATATGAAGACTTGGATGGGATAGAGCAAGAATTGAGTTCCCATGGCAATGAAGAGCAAGCATCAAGTCCTAGTGGTGGAGAATCCTTTGAGCTTGAAGAACCTTCTCCTGGTGCATTTGGAAATGTTGTGGAGGTAAACTTCTTTCACCCTCCCAATTATAGTTTGATTAAGGGAAAAGGCTTAGAAAGTAGTAATGAACAAAGGATTGAATTAGAGATCTTGTGAAGAGGTGGAAGTCCTTAGAAATAGAAGGATGGGAGTGGAATACGCTTTGTCAAGATCGTTGGAAGCATCTTTGCCTAGGTTGTCATCTACTCCTTCACTTGAGTGGGTAAAATTCATTTCTATTAGCTTTATTGTCCCACTTCAGTATGGCTTGCTTGAAACGGATGGTCAACTTAGGATGCTTTGTGGGATGAAGCGTAAGCGAAAGATGTTTCGTGGTTGGCATTGTAAATCAAGGCTCATTTTGGTTGATACTTCAAGAGTTGAATACAAAGGTAGGAGTAGTGCTCAAATAGATAGGTCTAGGAGGATTGTTGGGCATTTCATAGAGAATTCATCTTGTTCACCACCCGGATGGACCAATAATGATGATCAACTTCAAGACGGGTGTGAAGATAAAGTGTGAGATCCTGGATCACAAGAAGAGGATCAACTTAGGGAGCCCCAAGCTTGTGAAGGACTCCATCAACACTTGGCTCAATCCATGAGAAATCTTGGGGCACAATGGAGAACCAAGCATTGGTGGGAGTTCCAAGACGAGTACAAGCACAAGCCACCATGACAATGAGTCTCTCAACATGTCCAACTTAAGGACTTAAAATAAAAGTGCTAGGTGGGAGACACCCCATCATGGTAAACTCTTTCCATACTCTTTTAATTTTGCTTAATAAGTGATTTGAGTTGCCATTGTAGGTAGAGGTTTCATATAGATTTGTTTGTACAATTAGATTGTTAGCATAGTCACATGTATGTTGTGTTTAGTAGTAGATGAATAATATCAAATTGCATTTTTGTGAATTGTATGATGGTTGATTGAATAAAGAGTTCTGAGCAGCATAGGGAGCACCTGAGCACAATTTTTTCTGCTTTTAAAAAAAAAGGTTAGACGCGCGCTCGATGTACGTGCCCGCGTCCTTGAGTAGCTGCATCATCACCCAAATTCCAGAGAGTTGGGTCTCTCTTAGGCAAACACTATGCCCTGAGCCCAACACAACCCACGAACGCGCACTACGTGCGTGCGCGTCCATACAGCTACAAGGAAGTGCACGCGGACACACACCTGCCGTGTCCGCGTCGATCTGCTGCTGCAACTTCTGAGCTACTATCCAGAGAGTTATGCTGGATCTGGAACAACTTTAAGCCCCCAGCCCAACTCATCTCGCGCGTGCACGCACTCGTCGCGTGCGCGCCCATATGCCAAAAGGAGGAAAGAACGCGAGCGCACGAATCGCGCTTGCGCGCTTTTTTGTTACACTACCAACGTACGCGAATGCTCACTTGCCGCGTGGGCGTCACCTAGCTGATGCCACCATTCCAGGCCTTTGCCCAGAGAGTTGGGCGCGCACTGCGCCCACTCTAAGCCTCTAGCCCAACTCAATGTACAGTGCGCGCACGCGCACCTATATAGTTTCCCCATCCACGCTTGAGCGCGTTGTACGCGCACGCGTAGGTCCTTAATCTCATCAATGTACGCGGACACGCACAATGCCACCCGCGTCGATTCGAAAAGAAGATAACCCTAGTGCGCGAAGAACACTGCGCAGTCGCGCACTGCTCATCTCTCTTTTTCTCCCCCTTCCACCATCTCCGTCCTCTCTCTCTTTTCGGCAACCACCAGCGGCCACATTCGCCGCTGCACCACTAACCCCACTCACCCATTATCACTCCTTCTCTTTCTCCCACTCTCCTCCATCTCTCATCTCGCCTTCTCACAACCACTCATTCGGCCTCTGCTCCGCAGGCCACCACCACCACACAGCCAGCCCCCCTCTCTTTCACCATCAGCACCAACCCTTCTTCGCTTTCTCTCTCTCTCACTTACCCACTCTAGCCCTATCTCTTACTCCCTCGTCGCCACCAGCAGAACCACCACTGCTCCGCCGTGACTGCCATCCTCCACGGCAGTGCTCTGCCCTGCTCATTTCTCTGCCGCCCCTACTTCCCATTTCCATTTCTTTTTAATCTGCTCCCAGGTTTCGTGCTCCAACTCTGTTCTCTATTAATTTTTCGTTTCTGTTGACTACTGTTAGTTTTCTGTTAGTTAGTTAGAATTGAAATTTTGCATTATAGGTTAGTTAGAAATAACTGCGGTTAGGTAGCTAGGTCTGGATAGAGGATTCTAGGCCTGATAAGTGCTCCGTTTGTGCATACTTGTTGTTTGTTTACTTGGGTGTTGTATGCTGATTTTGGACTGCTTTTTATGCAATTTGTGTTGTTGGGCACTATTTCACTGCTGCTATGCTTAATTGAGGTTGTTTTCTTGTTGTTTGTGCTACCTTGCTATCCGGGAACGTCCAATTTTAAGCCGGAATGCTGCCCAATTTTCAAGAAATTTGTTTCATCTTAATCTCTATTGTAATTTGGGCTAATTTCTGCTTCCTTTCAACTTCCCGGATTTGCACCAATCAATGTGAACATGATCTCTATGTATAGCCACAACTCCTTTGTTATTAAGCCTAAATATCATCATACCACTAATCCACTTTTCTAACTTACTAATTTCTTTAACCATTTAACTTTTACTCACATTTAACCCTCTTTAACCATTCTTTCAAAAGTATGATGATTTTATTGCTTAATGAGTAAGAGTTGTTGACTTTAGTGAACATTGTATTCTTGGTTTACTTGTTCACTTATGCTTACTTGTTTACCAATTCTTTTCAAGTTCAGTTCACATCATGACTGTTTGTTAGCCAATTGATATCCTGAACATGCCTTCTTTGCTACATGCTAAGTGTTTTATTCCTTATATTCTATCATATTTTTCAGGATGTCGGATAAAGGAAAAGCCATAGCCACTACCTCCAAGAAAAGAAAACATTCTACACCCTCTATCCCCTCCATTTACAAGAATTATGCTAAGAATCCATTGAATGACGAGGAAAAGGAAAATCAGTTGCTACCTTCTACCGATCCAACCAAGTTTCCAAATCTTTACTGTGAGCTTCGCCTTTCCAAGTATCGGACGACGAAACTGAATATTGAGAGGAAGCTTGTCCTTCCCAATGATGTGAGACGAGCCATCACTAGTCGCATCCTAGAGTTGGGTATGGACTTTGTTGATAGAGATTTGGGAGATATCAACATTTCTTGGGTTACGGAATTCTATTGCAACTTCTTCCGTCCTACTTTAGATTCGGTTCAGTTGAGGGGTAGAGAGGTTATGATCACTGAGTCAGCCATAGAGGAGGCATTGCAGTGCCGACATCTTACTGATGGCACCTGCGCTCATCAGCAGGCTGAGATTGCTATTCACAGCATAACCTTCAACTATGAGGCGCTTAGGCGTGTGATTGGTTTACCGATGCCACTTGGGTCATGGATGCGACCAACACTAAGCCTAAAGGGATGCTCTTTGCTCATCTGACTAGAGAGGCTAAGACTTGGCAGATGATATTTGCCCACTATGTCTTACCCACCACTCACTTTTCTGAGATCCTTATGGAGATGCTACTTTTGATTGGTTGTGTTATGAAGGGAAAGGAGGTTTATTTTCCTTGACTCATTCGACAATGTATGTGGCGAGCACATATTCGTGGCCTACTTCCGTTTCCCACCTTGGTTACTAGTATGGCCGCCTTAGCTGAGGTCCCCTGGTTGGATGATGATGTGACACCACCACCCCCAGATGACGATGACAAGGAGGTTACTATTCCTTGGAGTGGTTGGGTGTACGAAAAGCCCCCGGCTAGACGCTGATCTAGGGCTAGAGCAGTGGTAGGGACAGCTGGATCTTCAGCAGCCCCATCTTCTTCTACAGCAGCACCATCTTCTTCGACAGCCCCTTCTTCAGCACCAGAGCCGACTTACCTACTGGTTTAGCGTCTGTTTCGGTTTTTGGAGCGCGAAAAGTGCTACATCAGGTGCCGACTGGATCGGATGGATCAGGCACTCATCTCCCTCGGCGCTGAGTTACCTCCACTTCCAGACTCTTCAGCCTCCGATGAGCAGGATCATCAGGAGGAGGATGCTGACGCACTATCTCAGACACAGGAGACTCAGCCAGTACCACAGTCAGAGTCAACACCTACCAGTGTACCTACCCCTGATCCTCAGGTTTAGCATCGAGGACGATGCTCGATCTTAAGTGTGGGGAGGTCACCGGTAGCATCATTAGAGGACCGGTGAACATTTTAGTTATGCTGCCTAGTATCTCATTTTGCATACTTTATGTATATAGTTGTCATTTTGGGTTATTTTAGATACTTCTTATTGGATTTTAGATATTTTGGATACTTCTGCTTGTTTTTAGATGTTTATGGATGATGGATGTTATGGTTTTAGATAGATTTCTCTTTATGTCCATTTTGCATATTTTCCTTTTTTTTAGCATATGGTTGTGATCGAAAGTGCTTTTGAATTGTCAATACTTAGGAACCCTTTTTGCATAAGAAATTGGTTTTAAGTGAAAAAGGAAAGGGTAAACTAAGAAAATTTTTGAATTTTTCAATCACAACAATGCTTAGTCAAATATTGAGATTTTCCAAGAAACTTACTTATAGGGCACCAACCCAATTGAATGAAGAAAAATATTTGGTGAAACTTGCTTGAATTTTATACTTTGTGAAGCATGTATTGAGCTTAGAACACAAGCTTGTGAGACTTGAGCCTATTGATGTGGTTACATTTTATAACCATTTATTTTCCATTCTTGTGTGCAATTGTTCTCTTTCTATGATTGTGATCCTCGATTTGCTTGATTCTTTATGTCCATTTATTTCTTGTATTCATGCAGTTGTATGATTGAGGCCATTATTTCATTAGCCACATACCCAAATAGCCTACCTTTTACTTTCCATTATTAGCCAATTTTGAGCCTACGCTTAACCAACTTATTCCCATTTTAGCTCATTACAAGCCCAAGGCGAAAAACCAATGAAAGTCCCTTGTTTAGATCTTTGATTAGCCTAGGCTAGTGAGAGTGTTTATAATTCAAAGTTGGTAAGGCTTAGGAACATTGGATGGGATAAAAAGGGTAGTACACTTCTATATTTAGGAATTGGGAATATATTCATGTATTGATTGAATGTATAAGACCTTATGCAATTGATGTCCTTGTACAAAGTATAAAAAGAAAAGAAAAAAAAGAAGAGAAAAATAAAATGAAAAAAAAAGAATATAGAAAAAAAAAGAGAGGAAAAATAATAAAAGGGGACAAAATGCCCCAAAGTGAAGTTCAATAAAAGGGAATCAATGCATAAGTGTTACGAATCAAGAAATAAGATGCATGAATATGTAAGAAAAAGTGAAGAATGGGTAGTTAGAGTAGTCTGAATTTGTATAGATTATTATATAGTTAGGTGGGAAAATCTATGTTAATCCAAGATTTAAACTCTAGTCCACTTAACCATAAATGATCCTACCTTGACCCTAACCCCATTACAACCTAAATGAAAGACCTCATGATGAATGTATGCATGCATTGAATAGGTGTTGATTGTTAGAAGAAAATCAAATTTCGGAAAGCATGATTAGAAGGGAATTGAGTGAATTAACCCTTAAACACTTGAGTGCATAGAGCGGATACACATCCGGTGACGGTTCAAAAGTTCAATCACATGTGTTCACTCATATTATCTATATTCTTGCAAGCATGAATTTCTTTTGATAATTCAATACAATTGTGGTTTGGACTTGATCCCTATTGCCCTAGCTCTTGTGCCTACACATGTTCTCTTGGGAATTGATTTGTTTGAACTAAGCATTTGCATTCACTTTAGGTAGTTGCATTTAGATAGGACGCATATAGTTTAGTTGCATATTAATAAATGTCATACCCCTTAGTTCCTTCTTATTTTAGCATGAGGACATTCTAAGGTTTAAGTGTGGGGAGGTTGATAAACTCCAATTTGACGGTTTATCTTGTATTGAATTTAGAGTATTTTGATGACCTTTTCTCGCATTTAACCTATGAATTAGCATGGTTTTGTAATCTCTCCCGTATTTGTGCTTAAGTGTAAAAACATGCTTTTTAAGCCTTATTTTGATGAATTCTAATTCCTCTTTGATTCCATAAGATGCCTTGATGTGTTTGCTAGTAATTCCAGGATTGAAATAGGCTAGGCATGGATCAAAGGGAGCAAGGAAGAAAGCATACAACTGGAGAGAAGCATGAAAAGTCAAAGAAGTGAAATCAGCCAAGCACGCGCATGGGCACAAGGCGCTTGCGCGCACATTGCAGAATCGGCCAGGGGCGCGCACGGAAACCGTGCGCGCACGCGTCGCAGTCCGCACATGACTTCATTAAAGCAACACGTGCCTGGCGATTTGGAAGGGTTTCTGAACCCATTTTGGCAGTGGTGCACGAAATTGTGATCAGTACTTTTCACAACTCAAATAATCCCCGGTAATGAATCCAAAAACTTGGTGTTCAATACCATGGCATAAACACAACTTCGCACAACTAACCAGCAAGTGTACTGGGTCGTCCAAGTAATAAACCTTACGCGAGTAAGGGTCGATCCCACAGAGATTGTTGGTATGAAGCAAGCTATGGTCATCTTGTAAATCTTAGTCAGGCAAACTCAAATGGATATGGTGATGAACGCATAAAAACACAAAGATAAAGATAGAGGTACTTATGTAATTCATTGGAAGGAACTTCAGATAAGCGCATGAAGATGCCTTCCCTTCCGTCTCTCTGCTTTCCTACTGTCTTCATCCAATCCTTCTTACTCCTTTCCATGGCAAGCTTATGCAAGGGTTTCACCGTTGTCAGAGGCTACCTCCCATCCTCTCAGTGAAAATGTTCCTATGCTCTGTCACAGCATGGCTAATCATCTGTCGGTTCTCGGTCAGGCCGGAATAGAATCCAGCGATTCTTTTGCGTCTGTCACTAACGCCCCGCCTGCTAGGAGTTTGAAGCACGTCACAATCATTCAATCATCGAATCCTACTCAGAATACCACAGACAAGGTTAGACCTTTCGGATTCTCTTGAATGCCGCCATCAGTTCTAGCCTATACCACGAAGACTCTGATCTCACGGAATGGTTGGCTCGGTTGTCAGGCGAACACTCGGTTGTCAGGCGATCAACCATGCATCGTGCAATCAGGAATCCAAGAGATATTCACCCAATCGAAGGTAGAACGGAGGTGGTTGTCAGTCACACGTTCATAGGTAAGAATGATGATGAGTGTCACGGATCATCACATTCATCAAGTTGAAGAACAAGTGATATCTTAGAACAAGAACAAGCGGAATTGAATGGAAGAACAATAGTAATTGCATTAATACTCGAGGTACAGCAGAGCTCTACACCTTAATCTATGGTGTGTAGAAACTCCACCGTTGAAAATACATAAGAACAAGGTCTAGGCATGGCCATGAGGCCAGCCTCCCAATGATCTAAGATAGCATAACAATGAAGATAGCTACCCCTCGATGTCTCAATACAATAGTAAAAGGTCCTACTTATAGAAAACTAGTAGCCTAAGGTTTACAGAAATGAGTAATTGACATAAAAATCCACTTCCGGGCCCACTTGGTGTGTGCTTGGGCTGAGCAATGAAGCATTTTCGTGCAGAGACCTCTCTTGGAGTTAAACGCCAGCTTTTATGCCAGTTTGGGCGTTTAACTCCCATTTTGGTGCCAGTTCCAGCGTTTAACGCTGGGATTTCTGAGGGTGACTTTGAACGCCGGTTTGGGCCATCAAATCTTGGGCAAAGTATGGACTATCATATATTGCTGGAAAGCCCAGGATGTCTACTTTCCAACGCCGTTGAGAGCGCGCCAATTGGGCTTCTGTAGCTCCAGAAAATCCGCTTCGAGTGCAGGGAGGTCAGAATCCAACAGCATCTGCAGTCCTTTTCAGTCTCTGAATCAGATTTTTGCTCAGGTCCCTCAATTTCAGCCAGAAAATACCTAAAATCACAGAAAAACACACAAACTCATAGTAAAGTCCAGAAAAGTGAATTTTAACTAAAAACTAATAAAAATATACTAAAAACTAACTAGATCATACTAAAAACATACTAAAAACAATGCCAAAAAGCGTACAAATTATCCGCTCATCAGGCAGCAATTGTTGATAGAAAGGAATAAAAGGATCAAGGATTGAAGGGGAAGACATCTTTGGAATCATTTTTAGCATCATTAGGATTAGGATTAGTTAGTTTCTAGAGAGAGAAGCTCTCACTTCTCTCTAGAATTAGGATTAGGTTTAGGTTAATCTCTCTTCTTAGATCTAGGTTTAATTCATGCTTTGATTCACTTTTCCTTTATCAATTCTTAATCTTCTCCTCTTCCTCTCTCTAGTTATGTACTTTACTTCTTATAATTCTTCATCTTGTTATGGATAGATTGTTGTTCCTTTGTTTTCTTTCAATAATGCAATTTGAGGTAATTCATGATAATTGTGGTTTCCTTGAATTGTTGTTGTTAATTCCTTGCAATAATTGTTGTTAGATCTTGTTCTTGTTGTTGATTTACTATGCTTTCCTTTTGTGCCTTCCAAGTGTTTGATGAAATGCTTGGTTAGATTTTAGTGTAGGTTTTGTTCCTCTTGGCCTAGGTAGAGTAATTAGTGACTCTTGAGTTATCTAATTCCTTTGTTGATTGATAATTAGAAGTTGCTAATTGATTTGAATGCCTCTAAAGCTAGTCTTTCCTTTAGGAGTTGATTAGAACTTGAGGAATCAAATTGATTCATCTACTTGACTTTCCTCCATGGTTAAAGGTTAAATAAGTGGGAGCAATGGACAATTTGTCATCACAATTGAGGAGGATAACTAGGATAGGACTTCTAGTTCTCATATCTTACCAAGAGCTTTGCTAGTTGTTAGTTTATTTTCTTTGCCATTTATATTTCTTGTCTAAAATCTTAAAAACCCCAAATATAACTCACAACCAATAACAAGACACTTCATTACAATTTCTAGGGAGAACGACCCGAGGTCCAATACTTCGGTTTATAAATTTTAGGGGTTTGTACTAGTGACAAACAACTTTTTGTATGAAAGGATTATTGTTTGGTTTAGGAACTATACTTTACAATGAGAATTCATTAGTGAAATTCTAAACCGTCAAAAATCCAATCATCAAGATAAAGCCACACATTGGTTAGAAACCTTCCCTAAAGAGAGCATCACCAATTGGGATAATCTAGTTAGTAAATTCCTAGCTAAATTTTACCCCCCTCAAAGAGTCATCAAATTGAAAACTGATGTGCAAACCTTCAGACAGAAAGAAGGAGAGTCATTATATGAAGCTTGGGAGAGGTATAAAGCTTTTTTTAGGAGATGTCTAGAGGGAATGTTCAGTGAGTGGGTTGAGCTCTAGAATTTCTATGAAGGCTTGAACATGAGTTCAAGAAAGGCTTTAGACTATTCTTCAGGAGGATCCTTGCAAATGATAATCTTATAGACACGGTGGCCAACAATGAGTACTTCTACTCCTCTGAAAGGCAAGCTGCCCCAAAGAGAGGCGTGTTTGAACTTGAAGGAGTTGATACAATCTTGGCTCAAACCAAGATTATGCATCAGCAACTCCAACAACAAATTGAAATGATGTCAAAAAGGATGGATGGGCTACAACTTGCAGCAGTGAGCACCACAAATAAACCACCAGTGGTGTGGGGACAACAAGAAGAAAACTATGAAGAACAGCAGCCTGAATAAGTGCAGTATATGCACAATCAAGGAGCTTGACAGAATGATTTCCATGGAGACACGTACAATTCATCTTGGATGAACCACCCCAATTTGAGATGGGAGGAGAACCAAAATCAGCAATCTTGGCAGAGAAACTCAAACCAAAACAATTCTGGAAACATAAACCATCAAAACCTTCAAAACACTAACCAAAATACATATAGAAAACCACAAAATAACCACCCTGCATCCAATTTCTATCCACCCAATAACCCCTCAGCTAACCAAAATAACATTCATCCACCCTCAACATCCCACACTCAACCACAACCACCCCAAGAATCTGAAAGAATCTCCAATTTGGAGATGATGATGGAGAAAATGATCAAGCACCATGAATTGGCTAACAAGAACCATGAAGCTTCACTGAGGAACCTGGAGAGACAAATTGGACAATTGTCCAAGCAAACAGTGGCTGAAAGACCAACCAATGCACTACCAAGTGATACCATTCCCAACCCCAAAGAAGAATGTAAAGCAATCCAACTTAGGAGTGGAAGAACACTGGAGAATGACAAGACTAACAGCAAAGAAGAAGAGGCAGTTGAAGAAAGTCCCAAGAAGAATGAGGAAGAGCCACAAGCGTCAAAGAAGGGAAAGCAAGTCATGGAAGAGCATCCACAAGAACAGAAGAAGGTGGTGAAACCTTACATTCCTCCTCTGCCATACCCTCAAAGGTTGGAAAGGGAGCTCAAGGATCAACAATTTCCTAAGTTTCTGGAGTTTTTTAAGAAGCTGGAAATAAACATCCCACTTGCTGAAGCATTGGAGCAGATGCTTCTATATACAAAATTCCTCAAAGAAGCCATCAACAAGAAGAGAAGCTGGGATGAAAAAGAAACTATGATCCTAACACAAGAGTGCAGTGCTATGATTCAGAAAAGCCTGCCACCAAAACTTAAGGATCTTGGAAGTTTCCTTCTATCATTACCATTAGCAACATCTCAATTGGTAAGGTTATGTGCGACTTAGGCTCAAGCATCAATTTAATACCACTATCCATGATGAGAAGGTTATCCATTGAAGAGGTGAAGCCTACAAGAATGTCTTTGCAGCTAGCTGATAGGTCACTTATTAAACCCAGTGGAGTGGTGGAAAATCTCCCAGTTAAGGTGGAAAAGTTCATATTTCCAGCAGATTTTGTAATCCTGGATTTAGATAAAGAAGGAAATGATTACATCATATTGGGAAGACCTTTTCTAGCCACAACAAGGGCCATCATAGATGTAGAGAAAGGAGAAATGGTCTTGAGGCACATGATGAGCAGATCACCTTACATGTCTTTAAGGAGATGCAACCTCTTGCTGAAAAGAGAGGCTGCATGAGAATTGAGGAGGAAAACTTAAACTGGAAGGAAAAGTCCAAGGAATAATTCATCAGCTTACCCTTAGTACAGAAGGAAGACATTGAAGAAAAACAAAAGGGCCATAGGGACAAGAAAGCTGAGGAAGAGGCTACGAATTTAATCACAAGGAGGAAGGCCCCTGACATAAAGCCTGAGGCCAAGAAGAAAGAGTCACCTAAGAAAGGGAAGAAGAGCAGAAAAAGGGTTCCAAAGGGATGGAAAAACAAGAAGATCCCTGCTGAAGGATTCTCAGAAGGAAACAAAGTGAAGCTCATCTACCAACAGTGGGACACATCTCCACATTCTGATGATTATTACACTGTGAGCAAAATAATCTCATTGGAGCATGCAGAAATTGTTCAAAAAATACAGGAAAAAGGCTCACAGTGAGAGAAGACAAGCTGAGGCACTATAATCATCAGCCACCCTAACAAAGAACTCATGTCAAGCTAGTGACACTGGTGCACGAAATTGTGATCATCAATGGCGCCATCAACATGGTACGCTCAATTGCAATCTCAACTCTTTATCACAACTTCGCACAACAAACCAGCAAGTGCACTGGGTCGTCCAAGTAATAAACCTTACGCGAGTAAGGGTCGATCCCACGGAGATTGTTGGTATGAATCAAGCTATGTTCATCTTGTAAATCTCAGTCAGGCAGATTCAAATGGTTATGGAGGATTGATAATTAAAAGATGAATAAAACATAAAATAAAGATAGAGATACTTATGTAATTCATTGGTGAGAATTTCAGATAAGCGTATGGAGATGCTTTGTCCCTTCCGTCTCTCTGCTTTCCTACTGTCTTCATCCAATCCTTCTTACTCCTTTCCATGGCAAGCTGTATGTTGGGCATCACCATTGTCAATGGCTACAGTCCCGTCCTCTCAGTGAAAATGTTCAACGCGCTTTGTCACAGCACGGCTATTCATCTGTCGGTTCTCGATCATGTCGGAATAGAATCCAGTGATTCTTTTGCGTCTGTCACTAACGCCCCACAATTGCAAGTTTGAAGCTCGTCATAGTTATTCAATCCCTAAATCCTACTCAGAATACCATAGACAAGGTTTAGACCTTCCGGGTTCTCAAGAATGGCCGCCAATGGATTCTAGCTTATACCACGAAGATTCTGATTAAGGAATCCAAGAGATATCCACTCAATCTAAGGTAGAATAGAGGTGGTTGTCAGGTACACGTTCATAGGTGAGAATGATGATGAGTGTCACGGATCATCACATTCATCAAGTTGAGGAACAAGTGATATCTTAGAACAAGAATAAGCTGGATTGAATAGAAGAACAATAGTAATTGCATTGATACTCGAGGTACAGCAGAGCTCCACACCTTAATCTATGGTGTGTAGAAACTCCACCGTTGAAAATACATAAGTGATAATGGTGATCATTGGCTTCGGCCCCAGAGAGGGAACCAGAACAACCAAGATGAAAATACAATAGCAAAAGGTCTTATTTATTGAGAACTAGTAGCTTAGGGTTTACAGAAATGAGTAAATGATATAAAAATCCACTTCCGGACCCACTGGGTGTGTTCTTGGGCTGAGCATTAAAGCTTTCATGTGTAGAGACTTTTCTTGGAGTTAAACGCCAGCTTTTGTGCCAGTTTGGGCGTTTAACTCCCACTTTTGTGCCAGTTCCGGCGTTAAACGCCAAAATTCTTGAGCTTACTTGGAACGCCTGTTTGGGCCATCAAATCTCGAGCAAAGTATAAACTATTATATATTGCTGAAAAGCCCAGGATGTCTACTTTCCAACGCAATTGAGAGTGCGCCAATTGGGCTTCTTTAGCTCCAGAAGATACACTTCGAGTGCAGGGAGGTCAGAATCCAACAGCATCTGCAGTCCTTTTTCAGCCTCTGGATCAGATTTTTGCTCAGGTCCCTCAATTTCAGCCAGAAAATACCTGAAATCACAGAAAAACACACAAACTCATAGTAAAGTCCATAAAAGTGAATTTTAAGTAAAAAACTAATAAAAATATAATAAAAACTAACTAAAACATACTAAAAACATACTAAAAACAATGCCAAAAGCGTATAAATTATCTGCTCATCACAACACCAAACTTAAATTGTTGCTTCTCCCCAAGCAACTAAAAATCAAATAGGATAAAAGAAGAGAATATACAATGAATTCTAAAAACATCTATGAAGATCATTATTAATTAGATGAGCGGGACTTTTAGCTTTTTGCCTCTGAACAGTTTTGGCATCTCAGTTTATGCTTTGAAGTTCAGAATGATTGGCTTCTATAGGAACTCAGAATCTGGATAGTGTTATTGATTCTCCTAGTTAAGTATGATGATTCTTGAACACAGCTACTTTATGAGTTTTGGTCGTGGCCCAAAGTACTCTGTCTTCCAGTATTACCACCGGATACATACATGCCACAGACACAAAACTGGGTGAACCTTTTCAGATTGTGACTCAGCTTTGCTAGAGTCCCCAATTAGAGGTGTCCAGGGTTCTTAAGCACACTCTTTTTGCTTTGGATCACGACTTTAACCGCTCAGTCTCAATTTTTCACTTGACACCTTCACGCCACAAGCACATGGTTAGGGACAGCTTGGTTTAGCCGCTTAGGCCAGGATGTTATTCCTATAGGCCCTCCTATCCACTAATGCTCAAAGCCTTGGATCCTTTTTATTACCCTTGCCTTTTGGTTTAAAGGGTATTGGCTTTTTCTGCTTGCTCTTTTTTTTTTGAATTCACTGCTTTTTCTTGCTTCAAGAATCAATTTTATGATTTTTCAGATCCTCAGTAACATGTCTCCTTTTTCATCATTCTTTCAAGAGCCAACAATTTTAACATTCATGAACACAAATTCAAAAGACATATGCACTGTTCAAGCATACATTCAGAAATCAAAAGTATTGCCACCACATCAAAATAATTAATCTGTTATAAAATTCAAAATTCATGCAATTCTTCTCTTTTTCAATTAAGAACATTTTTCATTTAAGAAAGGTGTGGATTCATAGGACATTCATAACTTTAAGGCATAGACACAAAGACACTAATGATCATAAGACACAAACATAAATAAAACATAAAGCATAATTTTCGAAAAATAGAAAAATAAAGAACAAGGAGATTAAAGAACGGGTCCACCTTAGTGATAGCGGCTTGTTCTTCCTCTTGAAGATCTTATGGAGTGCTTGAGCTCCTCAATGTCTCTTCCTTGCCTTTGTTGCTCCTCTCTCATGATTCTTTGATCTTCTTTAATTTGATGGAGGAGGATGGAATGTTCTTGGTGCTCCACCCTTAGTTGTCCCATGTTGGAACTTAATTCTCCTAGGGAGGTGTTGATTTGCTCCCAATAGTTTTTGGAGGAAAGGGCATCCCTTGAGGCATCTCAGGATTTCATGATGAGGAGTTTCCTCATGCTCATGTCTATGAGTGGGATCTTTTGTTTGCATTGAGCTCCTTCCACACAGATATCCATGAGGACTTGGTCCAACCTTTGATTAAAGTTGACCTTTTTTGAGTTTGAAAAGAGACCTCGGGGATCACCTTCTTCTTGGCCACAACTTCATAGAAGTGGTCTTGATGCACCCTTGAGATGAATCTCTCCATCTCCCATGACTCGGAGGTGGAAGCTTTTTCCTTCCCTTTCCTCTTTCTAGAGGTTTCTCCGGCCTTAGGTGCCATAAATGGTTACGGAAAAACAAAAAGCAACGCTTTTACCACACCAAACTTAGAAGGTTTGCTCATCCTCGAGCAAAAGAGGAAAGAAAAGAGTAGAAAAAGAAGAAAATGGAGGAGATGGAGGGGGCTTTGTGGTTCGGCCAAGGGGGAGAAGTAGTGTTTAGGTTGTGTGAAAATGAAGGAGTGAAGAAAGGTTATATAGGGGTGGAGAGAGGGGTAGGGTTTGGCCATTTTAGGTGGGTTTGGGAGGGAAAGTGGTTTGAATTTGGATAGTGGGGTAGGTGGGGATCCTATGGGGTCCACAGATCCTGAGGTGTCAAGGATAGCTCATCCCTGCACCAAGTGGTGTGCAAAACGCCCCTTTCTGCCAATCCTGGTGTTAAACGCCAGGCTACTGCCCTTTTTGGCATTTAACGCCAGCTTCTTGCCCTTTTCTGGCGTTAAATGCCAGTCTGGTGCCTCTTTCTGGCGTTAAACGCCTAGAATGGTGCCAGACTGGGCGTTAAACGCCCATTTTGCTGTCTTCATTGGCGTTTAAACGCCAGCAAGTTTTCCTCCAGGGTGTGCTATTTTTCTTTCTATTTTTCATTCTACTTTTGCTTTTTTCAGTTAATTTTGTGACTTCACATGATCATTAACCTACAGAAAATATAAAATAACAAAAGGAAAATAGATAAATATAACATTGGGTTACCTCCTAACAAGTGCTTCTTTAATGTCAGTAGCTTGATAGTGGGCTCTCATGGAGCCTCACAGATACTCAGAGCAATGTTGGAACCTCCCAACACCAAACTTGGAGTTTGACTGTGGGGGTTCAACACCAAACTTAGAATTTGGTTGTGGCCTTCCAACACCAAATTTAGAGTTTGACTGTGGGGGCTCTGTTTGACTCTGTTTTGAGAGAAGTTCTTCATGCTTCCTCTCCATGGTTACAGAGGGATATCCTTGAGCCTTAAACACAAGGGATTCTTCATTCACTTGAATGATCAATTCTCCTCTGTCAACATCAATCATAGCCTTTGCTGTGGCTAGGAAGGGTCTGCCAAGGATGATGGATTTATCCATGCACTTCCCAGTCTCTAGGACTATGAAATCAGCAGGGATGTAATGGTCTTCAATCTTTACCAGAACATCCTCTACAAGTCCATAAGCTTGTTTTCTTGAATTGTCTGCCATCTCTAGTGAGATTCTTGAGCTTGTACCTCAAAGATCCCTAGCTTCTCCATTACAGAGAAAGGCATGAGGTTTATGCTTGACCCTAGGTCACACAGAGCCTTCTCGAAGGTCATGGTGCCTAATGTACAAGGTATTGAGAACTTCCCAGGGTCTTGTCTCTTTTGAGGTAATCTCTGCCTAGTCAAGTCATCCAGTTCTTTGGTGAGCAAAGGGGGTTCGTCCTCCCAAGTCTCATTACCAAATAACTTGTCATTAGCTTCATGATTGCTCCAAGGTACTTAGCAACTTGCTCTTTAGTGACATCTTCGTCCTCTTCAGAGGAAGAATACTCATCAGAGCTCATGAATGGCAGAAGTAAATCCAATGGAATCTCTATGGTCTCAGTGTGAGCCTCAGATTCCCATGGTTCCTCATTAGGGAACTCATTGGAGGCCAGTGGACGTCCATTGAGGTCTTCCTCAGTGGTGATCACTACCTCTTTCTCCTCTCCAAATTTGGTCATGTTGATGGCCTTACACTCTCCTTTTGGATTCTCTTCTGTATTGCTTGGAAGAGTACTAGGAGGGAGTTCAGTAACTTTCATACTCAGCTGACCCACTTGTGCCTCAAAGTTTCTAATGGAGGACCTTGTTTTAGTCATGAAACTTTGAGTGGTTTTGATTAGATCAGAGACCATGGTTGCTAAGTCAGAGTGGCTCTGCTTAGAATTCTCTGTCTGTTGCTGAGAAGATGATGGAAAAGGCTTGCCATTGCTAAACCTGTTTCCTCCACCATTATTGTTGTTGAAACCTTGTTGGGGTCTCTGTTGATCCTTCCATGAGAGATTTGGATGATTTCTCCATGAAGGATTATAGGTGTTTCCATAGGGTTCTCCCATGTTATTCACCTCTTCCATTGATGGATTCTCAGGATCATAAGCTTCTTCTTCAGATGAAGCGTCCTTAGTACTGCCTGGTGTAGCTTACATTCCAAACAGACTTTGAGAAATCATATTGACTTGTTGAGTCAATATTTTGTTCTGAGCTAATATGGCATTCAGAGTATCAATATCAAGAACTCCTTTCTTCTGATTCGTCCCATTATTCACAGGATTCCTTTCAGAAGTGTACATAAATTGGTTATTTGCAACCATTTCAATGAGTTCTTGAGCTTCTGCAGGCGTCTTCTTCAGATGAAGAGATCCTCCAGCAGAGCTATCCAATGACATCTTGGACAGTTCAGACAGACCATCATAGAAGATACCTATGATGCTCCTTTTAGAAAGCATGTCAAAAGGACACTTTCTGATCAATTGTTTGTATCTTTCCCAAGCTTCATAGAGGGATTCACCTTCCTTCTGTCTGAAGGTTTAGACTTCCACTCTAAGCTTACTCAATTTTTGAGGTGGAAAGAACTTTGCCAAGAAGGCATTGACTAGCTTTTCCCAAGAATTCAGGCTTTCTTTAGGTTGTGAGTCCAACCATATCCTAGCTCTATCCCTTACAGCAAAAGGGAATAGCATAAGTCTATAGACCTCAGGGTCAACCCCACTGGTCTTGACAGTGTCACAGATTTGCAAGAATTCAGCTAAAAACTGATGAGGATCTTCCAATGGAAGTCCATGGAACTTGCAATTTTGTTGCATTAGAGAAACTAATTGAGGCTTAAGCTCAAAGTTGTTTGCTCCAATGGTAGGGATAGAGATGCTTCTCCCATAGAAGTCGGGAGTAGGTGCAGTAACGTCACCCAGCACCTTCCTTACATTGTTGGCATTGTTGTTGTTTTCGGCTGCCATGTCTTCTTCTTGTTTGAAGATTTCTGTTAGGTCCTCTACAGAGAGTATTGCTTTAGCTTCTCTTAGCTTTCACTTCAAGGTCCTTTCAGGTTCAGGGTCAGCCTCAACAAGAATGCTTTTGTCTTTGCTCCTGCTCATATGAAAGAGAAGAGAATAAGAAAATATGGAATCTTCTATGTCATAGTATAGAGATTCCTTGAGATGTCAGAGGAAAAGAAGAATAGAAGGAGGAGGTAGAAGAAGAAGAATTCGAACTTATCAAGAGGGATAAAGTTCGAATTGTGCATTGAGGAGGAGTGTTAGTCCATAAATAGAAGGATGTGAGAAGTGGGGAAGAATTTTTGAAATTAAAATAAAAGATTTTAAAATGATTAAAAGAAATTTTGAAAATTTGATGAATGATTTTCGAAAATTAAAGTTGGGAAACAAAAAGTTAGGAAAGAAATAAAGTGATTTTGAAAAAGATTTTGAAATTAGAAATCAAAAAGATATGAGTGAAAACTATTTTGAAAAAGATGTGATTAAAAAGATATGATTGAAAAATAATTTAAAAAGATTTTATTTTTAATATTAATGACTTGGCTAACAAGAAATTTAAAAGATATGATTCAGACATTAAACCTTTCTCAACAGAAAAGGCAACATACTTGAAATGTTGAATCAAATCATTAATTGTTAGCAAGTATTTTTGAAAAATGAAAGAAATTGATTTTGAAAATATATGATTGAAAAGATATGATTTGAAAAAGATTTGATTTTGAAAAATTATGAAAACTTGAAAAAAATTTGAATTAAAAACAAAATCTTCCCTCTTGTGCCATCCTGGCGTTAAACGCCCAGAATGGTATCCATTCTTGCATTTAACGCCCAAAATGCTACCTTTTTGGGCGTTAAACGCCCAGCCAGGTGATGGGTGTTTTTGTGGAAAAAGAAATTTCCAAACACATAGATCTAACCGGCAAGTATACCGGGTCGCATCAAGTAGTAATAACTCACTTAGAGTGAGGTCGATCCCACATGGATTGATGGATCAAACAACTTTAGTGGGTGATTAGTTTAGTCAAGCTAACATTGAAGGGATATTGGATGAAATGTAGCCAACAGAATT
The DNA here is from genome assembly GCF_003086295.3 of Arachis hypogaea. Classification (NCBI taxonomy): domain Eukaryota; kingdom Viridiplantae; phylum Streptophyta; class Magnoliopsida; order Fabales; family Fabaceae; genus Arachis; species Arachis hypogaea. Next base: position 57,854,227 of record NC_092039.1, read on the forward strand.
GTAAATGACAGGAAATTTAAAGTTGCAGAAAGTAAAATTGCATAAAACTCAAAGTGCAAGAAAGTAAAATAGCTGAAACTTAAATTGCACGAAATGTAAATTGCATTAAATGTAAAGGGGATTGGGTGCAGGGAATTTAAAATTCAACAAGAAAATGTAAAGAGCAATCAAGCAGAGGAGTAAAAGATGAAATAAGTGCAGCAGATTTAAACAGAAATGGAAAATTGCTTGAAGAAGCAACACAGAATGTAATTAAGCTCAATTGTAAAATTTAAAGAGACAAATGAAGATCTCAGGGAATCAAAAAGACTAGAAAATAAGTCTAGATCTCAAGCCCTTCCTTGATTCAATAGCAAACAGATTGAAGAAGAAAGAAAGATGAAGGCAGTAGAGAAAAACGTGGATCCAAAACTCAATTCACTGAATTATGCAGAAAATCAACAAAGAGCAATCTTAGATCAAGAATGAAATAGAATTCCTTCAATTCTCAATCCAAGATTCAAAACAGAAATGAAAATTAAAGGAGAGAGCTCTCTACTCCTAATGCTCCCTAGTGGAGCTAGCCTCCCTTCCTTTAATGAGATGGAATTGATGCCTTTATATAGGATTTACAAAGTGAAAAATGAAAATGAAATTAAAACAAATTACAATTAAAATGAAAATCCTAATCTAATTGATCCATGTGCCTTTGAGTGATGATGTGGGCTTTGCTTGCTTTGGAATTGAGGAGAAATGGGTTTGGTTGGCCTTGATTCAATTTGGAGAGGAATTGAATTTAAATGGAATTTTAGTTGAAGTTTGGCCCATGTTGCTCCCAGGAGGCTGCTCTGCTCATGTGGAGAGCAGAGCAGTGAAGCTTTGTGTGGGTATCCAATTTGCGTGCCAAGGCTTGGAGAGGCACCAGGGGATTGCCCTGCCCTTGTGGAGAGCGGAGCAGCAGTGTCATGGTGCGTGCCTTGCCTCCCTGCCCGCGTCAATCATGCGCGCCCTGGCCGTGTCATGCTCATGCTTGTGTGCGCCAAGGAGTGTGCTCTGCTCTCCTTGTGAGTAGCGTAATGGAGCTTCCAAGGGGAGTGCCAAGTTCGAATCCCATGGAGTGCATTGCTTGGCTTTTTCTTCTTGGCACTTAATTCACGCATAAGGCTTGGCTTCCTAGAGATCCTTGGTTCGAAACTTGGTGGAGGAAGTTGCTACAATTTTTCCTTGAATTTTCATGAAGAGAGCATGACATTGCTCCCCAAGAGAGCACTCTGCTCTCCTTGAGAGCAGACTACCTTGGTTTCCTTGTGTCTCCCTCTTTGAGCCTTGGTGGAAGCACTTTGGTTTATTTTCGCTTATTTTTTGCCTTTAAAGATGCCTTTCACTCATGCCTCAATTGTACGCTAAATATGAATTGCTATATATCATTGGAAATCTCTAAATGTCAGCTTTCCAACGCAACTGAAAGCACATCAATTGGACGTCTGTAGCTCAAGTTATAGCCCTTTGAAGTAGGTGACGTTAGGATTTTTGCCAGTGAAGAATTTCATAAAAACAGCCGCGTTGTAGATATAGTCTCTAAACCGATAGAAATCCCTTCGTACAAACGTTTTGGTTGTCACAAGTAACAAACCCCTTTTAAAATTGATAACCAAGTATTAAACCTCGGGTCGTCTTCTCAAGGAACTACGAGGAAGGTATGTTCTTATTATTGGTTATGAGTTTGTAAATTGGGGTTTTGGAAGTAAGGTGGGAATATGTTATATGACAAATAATTTAAATGGCAATTAAAAATGAATAAAATACTGTAAAGCAAACTTTTGGGCAAGGTATGAGAAATTGGAGGTCCAACGTAGTTATCTCTCTCAACTATAAGGAAATTTGAATCTAAACTCCACTTGGTCAACCTTTACTAAAGCAAAGGAAAGTCAAGGGACTAATTAAATTGAACTTTGAATCCTATTTATTTTCTAAGAAAAGGTTGGGATTACTTAAGTTCAGCTCAATTAGCAAGATAACGATTATCAAATATGTTGAGTTTAATAACTGTTGAGTTACTGATTTCTTAACCAAAACCAAAAGGGGAAAAAGTAAAATTGCTAGAATAATAGAGGTGACCTTAGATGGAAGGCAATAGTAACTTAAATCAAAGAGAACAATCTTAACTGAAAATACTTCAAATATCATTAATTCAAAATAGAGATCTGTAACATGGAATAATTCATAAATCAATTCAAATATTAAAATCAAATAAATAAATAAAAGTAAACTGAAAATAAAAGAACATTAAACCTGGATCCAAAGTTACTCTCAAAACAAGAAGAAATCCTAAATCCTAAAGAGAGAGAGAGAGAATCTCTCTCTAAACTAAATCTAAATCATGAAAACTAGAAATTGGCGAGCTCTCCCTGAATGGATGCATTCCTCCACTTTATAACCTCTAATCTCTGCTGTCTGAGCTTGGATCTAGGCCAAAAAGGGCTTCAGAAATCGCTGGGGGCGTATTCTATGAATTCTGATACGTGGCCTCTGTCACGCGTCCGCGTGGGTCACACGGTCGCGTCGTCTGGAGCTTTTCCTTGCCATGTGGTCGCGTCGGTCACGTGTCCGCGTCGTGGGTGTTCTACTTGAGGCGCGCGGTCGCGTGAGTCATGCGGCCGCGTCGCTGCTTCTTCACTTCTGGCACGCGATCGCGTCGTCCATGCGATCGCGTGGATACCAGTTTCCTTAAAGCTCCATTTTGCCTTCTCCTTCCATTTTTGTATGTTTCCTTTTTCATCCTTTAAGTCATTCAGCCTTAGAAAACCTGAGACTACTCAACACACTAATCATGGCATCGAATGGAAATAAAGGTAATTAAAACAATTAATTTTAAAGCTTAGGAAACATGTTTTTCACAATATGACATAATAAGGAAGGGAAAGTAAAATCATGCAATTAATGTGAATAAGTAGGTGAAGGATTGAATAAATCACTCAAATTAAGCACAAAAGAACTCATGAAATATGGGTTTATCAGTAGGCATGGTCATGCTGTGAGTGCCCAGATTTTAACTTAGCAAAAATTTGCTTCCAACCTGACTTTGTTTCATCATGATATTGCCCTGCTCTTGGCAAGGGCAGAGCAATGTGCGTGCTGGTTGCTTCCTTCTTTGACTTGGTCATGGGCCACGCTTTTAAAAGCGTGGCCTAAGGCTCCAAAGTGTGCTTCAACTTCAAAGTGTGCCCCAAAGCTCTTTTTTTCTCCTTTTTAGCTTATTTTGTGCTTCTTTGCTTCTTTTTCTTCTTATTTCCTACAAGATTTATAAATTTAAAAGATCAAGGAAATATTCTAATTAAGCACAAAAGAATGCAATATTTAAGCACTAATCATCAATTTCATGTATGAAAAACTATTGAAAAATAGGTATACGATGACTTGTCATCACCAGGTACCCTGGCTGGCGTTTAAACGCCAGTTTTCCTTCTTCACTGGGCGTTTTGAACGCCCAGCTTTTTCTGTGTAATTCCTCTGCTGCATGTTTTGAATCTTCAATTCTCTGTATTATTGACTTGAAAAGACACAAATTAAGAATTTTTTTTGAATTTTTAATGATGAGGAATAATAAAAATGCAACTAAAATCAAATAAACAATGCATGCAAGACACCAAACTTAGAAGTTTGTATACTATTGACACTAACAAGTTGAGAATGCATATGAGAAATAACAAAACACTCAAGACAAGAGAATTTAAAGATCAGAGCAAAGAAATCATCAAGAGCAACTTGAAGATCAATGAAGACACATGAATGAATTCGAAAAATGCAAGAAGAACAGAAACATGCAATTGACACCAACTTAAAATTAGACACTAGACTCAAACAAGAAACATAAAAATATTTTTGATTTTAATATTTTATAATTTTTTTTGGATTTTTCAAAAATTGAGTGGAAAAGAAAATAAGGATATCAAAATTCTTAATAAGAATTTCCAGGAATCATGCAATGTTAGTCTAAAGCTTTAGTCTAAAAAGATTAGACATGGCTAGCCAAGCTTTAGCAGGACATTACATTCAATAGCTAAATTGACGAAAATCAATCAGCTTTGGTGATGATGAAAACATCATCTGAAACACTAGAATTCATTTTTAAGAATTCTGAAGAACAAAATAAAATAAAATTACCTAATCTAAGCAACAAGATGAACCGTCAGTTGTCCAAACTCGAACAATCCCCGGCAACGGCGCCAAAAACCTGGTGCACGAAATTGTGATCATCAATGGCGCCATCAACATGGTACGCTCAATTGCAATCTCAACTCTTTATCACAACTTCGCACAACTATCCAGCAAGTGCACTGGGTCGTCCAAGTAATAAACCTTACGCGAGTAAGGGTCGATCCCACGGAGATTGTTGGTATGAAGCAAGCTATGGTCATCTTGTAAATCTCAATCAGGCAGATTCAAATGGTTATGGAGGATTGATAATTAAAAGATGAATAAAACATAAAATAAAGATAGAGATACTTATGTAATTCATTGGTGAGAATTTCAGATAAGCGTATGGAGATGCTTTGTCCCTTCCGTCTCTTTGCTTTCCTACTGTCTTCATCCAATCCTTCTTACTCCTTTCCATGGCAAGCTGTATGTTGGGCATCACCGTTGTCAATGGCTACAGTCCCGTCCTCTCAGTGAAAATGTTCAATGCGCTCTGTCAAAGCACGGCTATTCATCTGTCGGTTCTCGATCATGTTGGAATAGAATCCAGTGATTCTTCTGCGTCTGTTACTAACGCCCCACAATCGCGAGTTTGAAGCTTGTCACATTCATTCAATCCTTGAATCCTACTCAGAATACCACAGACAAGGTTTAGACCTTCCGGATTCTCAAGAATGGCCGCCAATGGATTCTAGCTTATGCCACGAAGATTCTGATTAAGGAATCCAAGAGATATCCACTCAATCTAAGGTAGAACGGAGGTGGTTGTCAGGCACACGTTCATAGGTGAGAATGATGATGAGTGTCACAGATCATCACATTCATCAAGTTGAGGAACAAGTGATATCTTAGAACAAGAATAAGCTGGATTGAATAGAAGAACAATAGTAATTTCATTAATACTCGAGGTACAGCAGAGCTCCACACCTTAATCTATGGTGTGTAGAAAATCCACCATTGAAAATATATAAGTGATAATGGTGATCATTGGCTTCGGCCCCAGAGAGGGAACCAGAAGAACCAAGATGAGAATACAATAGCAAAAGGTCTTATTTATAGAAATGAGTAAATGACATAAAAATTCACTTTCGGGCCCACTTGGTGTGTGCTTGGGCTGAGCATTGAAGCTTTCATGTGTAGAGACTTTTCTTGGAGTTAAATGCCAGCTTTTGTGCCAGTTTGGGCGTTTAACTCCCACTTTTGTGCCAGTTCCGGCGTTAAACGCCAGAATTCTTGAGCTAACTTGAAATGCCTGTTTGGGCTATCAAATCTCAGGCAAAGTATGGACTATTATATATTGCTGGAAAGCCCAGGATGTCTACTTTTCAAAGCAATTAAGAGCGTGCCAATTGGGCTTCTGTAGCTCTAGAAAATACACTTCGAGTGCAAGGAGGTCAGAATCCAATAGCATCTGCAGTCCTTTTCAGCCTCTGGATCAGATTTTTGCTCAGGTCCCTTAATTTCAGTCAGAAAATACCTGAAATCACATAAAAACACACAAACTCATAGTAAAGTCCAGAAAAGTGAATTTTAAATAAAAAACTAATAAAAATATAATAAAAACTAACTAAAACATACTAAAAACAATGCCAAAAAGCGTATAAATTATCCGCTCATCAGACACTAAAAGAGCGCTCCATGGGAGGCAGCACATGATTTAATATTCTTGCTTTTTTTTCAATATCAGTAATTAATGGTTCTTCTAGCATGAATTTGAGCTTTCATGGGTAGATTTGATGATTGCATATATCATTTCTAAAAGCATATGTCTGATTCCTAAGTTTGGTGTGCCTAAATGCACTCTAAAAGGGCCTTCTAAGCATGATGATCATATAACTGATGACAAGTTATCATGTCATGTTTTTCTATGCTTTTCCATATAAGAAATTGATGATTAGTGCTTAAATGTTGAATGCTTTTGTGCCTAAATTGTATATTTTGTTGATCTTTTGATTTTCTAAACTTTGTAGTAAATAATAGAAGTAGAAGCAATAAAAGCACTAAAAAGAAGAATCATACTCCCATGGTGGCAAAAGAGTTGGAAACAAACTCAAAGAGGCTTATGAGTTAAGCAAAGAGGATTTGCAACCCTAACATCTTCACATTTCAACAAAGATAACTTGAGCTACAAAACTTCAAATGCGGTAATTTTAGTATCATTGAAAAGTAGACATCTAGAGCTTTCTAAGCATATATGACACTGCATGGTGGACACTAAATCTGAAGGAGAAAACTTGCCCCAAAAGTGCATAGATGAACATGGTATCAACCTGCAGTAAGGCCAGCTGACCTCTTCACTTTCCAAGGAGGATAACTTGAGCTGTAGAGCTTGGAATGCGCTCTCAATTGCATTGGAAATTAGACATCCAGAGCTTTCCAACCATATATAATACTATGAGGTGAATCTCAAGGATGGGCCTCAGAAGCTGGCGCTAAGTTTGGCCTCCAAACAGCGCCCATAGCGCTATATTTTTTTAGTGAACGCAACGCTCCTTCTATGAGCGCTACATTTTCTTAGTGAGCACTACACAGTGCCAGAGCCTCCAAATAGCACGACCATGCCTTCTTCAAAGGACCATAACCTAAGCTACAGATGTCCGATTGATGCGCTTTTATTTGCGTTGGAAAGCTGACATAGAGAGCTTTCCAACGATATATAGCAATCCATATTTGGCATGAAATTAAAGCACAAGTGAAAGGCATCTTTAAAGCCCAAAAATCAAGCATAGTGCTCACAAAATGAAGCAACCAAGGATCGAAGAGGGGAACCAAAGTATCATGTGTAGCACTACGTTACTTCTTTTAACTTTTTTCATGATTTCAAGCTTGGGGAGGAAGCTTGTGCTGGCTATACACTAAGGAGTGCTCAACCAAACCAATGTAGCGTTCAACCAAAGGACCAAGAGGCAGCGTTGGGTGAGTGAACGCTACATTCACTAATGTAACACTACAAGCCAAATTGCAAGCACACAAGGGAAGCATGCAAAGCTAGTGAGCGCTCAAATCACTAACCAAATGAAGTGCCCCACTGGAGCATGCCTCCAACCAAATTTCAACCAAATGCACCCTGATCCATGTCACTTGAACCAAGCAATCCAGATCCACTCTTCCTCAAATCCAAAGCAAGCAAAGCCCATCAACATAACTCAAAGGCACAAGAAATAGTTAGATTAGGAATTTCATTTTGTAATTTGTTTTTAATTTCAATTTCTTTTCATTTTTTGTAAAAGCCTATAAAAAGGCATCTGTTCCATTTTAGAAAGGAGGTTGGCTCTAATAGAGAGCAATAGGAGTAGTAGTAGAATAGAAAGCTCTTTATTAAAATTTTTCTTTGTGAATTAGAGAATTGGAAGTGAGATATGGGTTTTCTTTTCTTTTCTGTTTCATTTTTCCTTCCTATGCAAGTTTTACTTTCTGCAATTTCACAATTCAATTTACATTGAGCTTGATTTTAAATCTTCTGTTCTTATTGATTTCTATTCCCATTGCTTCCAATTTACTTTCATGCAATTTAAATCTTCTTGTTCCTCTGCATTTTAAATTTGATGTTTGCTGTGAGTGATGTGTGGAAAACGATCCAACACAAAACTCACCGGCAAGTGTACCGGGTCGCATCAAGTAATAATAACTCACATGAGTGAGGTCGATCCCACAGGGATTGAAGGATTGAGCAATTTTAGTTTAGTGGGTGATTTAGTCAAGCGAATCAAGTTTTGGTTGAGTGGGTTGTATTTAACAGAAGATAAATTGCTTGAAATGTAAAGGGAGAAGGGAAATTGCAGTAAATTAAAGAACAGGAAAGTGAAATAGACTGAATCTTAAAGAACAAGAAAGTAAATAACTGAAACTTAAAGTGCAAGAAATGTAAATTGCAGTAACTTAAATGGAAAGAAAGATAAATGGCTTGAAAATAAAAGGGGTGTGAGGACTGGGATTGCAGAATATAAACAAAGAGAAATTGAATTGCCACAGTTAATATAGCAGGAATTGAATTGGAAGCAATGAAAGCTTAAACAGAAAATTAAAGTAAAATGCAGCAAGGTTCACAGAAGAACCCAAGTAAATTGTGATCTCAGGACTCAAGAGCTTAGGTAGCAGAGCCTAAAACCCAATTTCCTTCCCAGATCCGAGTTATCAAAGCAATTGACAGAAAATTAAAGAAGAAGCAGTAGAAGAACAGAAATTAAATTCAATTGTGCATAAAAGGATTTAAAGAGATTTTAGATGGGAATTGAGACAGAATTTCCTCAATTTCGCACACCCAAAACTCAGAAACAGAAGAGTAGAATTGCCCGAGTAAGAATGAGGAAGGAGATCAGTCAATTCTCCCTTAATCCTCTGAGCTCTCGGTCAAGTCTCTCAAGAAAAATTGTAAGAAATTCAAAGCTCAAGGAAAATGCCAAATTCCAAGCTAAGCCAAAGATAAGTCAAAAAAAAAAGTTCCTAATTACATCAAACTAGCTCCTATTTATACACTTTCTATTCTTGGATTTTGGGATTTGGATGGGCTTTTGATTTGGTGAAGAAATGAATTAAAATGGGGTTTTAATTTGAATTTTCGGCCCATGAGAAGTTGCTCCCAGGAGGCTGCCCTGCCCTTGTGGAGGGCAGGGCAGGATTTGGTGCATGTTGGTGCAGCTTTGGTACGGCCTGGTGCAGTTTTGGTGCGGCCTGGTGCACAAAACTCTGCCCTGCCCGCGCCGAGGGCAGGGCAGGAAAAATTGGTGCGCCAGAATGTGCCACGGTGCGTGCTTGGTGCTGCCAGGATCGAGCTATGATGCGCCAGGATCGAGCTGTGATGCACAGAATGCTGCCCTGCCCTCGCGGAGGGCAGGGCAGGAAAATTTGGTGCTGCCAGGATCGAGCTTGGTGCGTGCTGGTGCTGCCAGGAATGAGCTTGGTGCGCCAGATTTTGATCCTTGGTGCGCCAGGTCCGTGCACCATCAAAATGCTGCCCTGCCCTCGCGGAGGGCAGGGCAGTGTTTCCAAAATGATGTCCCGTGTTCGAAACACGGCTGGAACACACGCTCAATTAATTTCCTTGGTTTCTTGGCACGGCACTCAACCTTAGTTCCTTGCTTCTTCCTTGGTCCGTGTTCGATTCTTGTGGCATGCATGGGTGACATTTTTCCTTTGATTTTCTTCCTTGGTGAGCCCGATACTGCCCTTGTGGAGGGCAGGGCAAGGTTCTCTTCTTCTTGGTTCCAAGGCACACTTTTGTGCTCTGCCCTTGTAGTGGGCAGGGCAGAGTTGCCTTCCTTGTTTGGTTCCCTTATGTTGCCCTCCTAGAGGGCAGTGTGCCCTTGTGGAGGGCAATGTTTGCCTCCCCCTTTGCATGCGGCACACTTCCTCTTGCTTTGACCACACTTTCCTTTCCTTAGGCTACACTTCTTAGGCCACGCTTTTCCTTTTCTTTTCTTTTCTTCACCTATAATAAACCAAAACAACCACTCCAAGTATCACTAAATTCAAGAGGCTTATAAATCAATTAAAATTCAATTAAAATTAGCTTAAACCTCATGATTTAACATTAATTTCATGGTGGTTGCTTGATTTAGAGAAGTTATGCATTTTCACTCCAAATCACTTACTTAGGATGCAAGAAAGTGCATAAATGCTAACAAAACAAGTGAAATTAGCTTGAAAAATGGGTATATGATGACTTGTCATCAGTGAGCTTGATTTATATTTCCTGCAAATTTACATTTTCTACAATTGCTCTAAGTTACTGATTTACTGCTTTCATTTAACTTTCCAGCACCCAGCCCCCCTTTACATTTCGTGCAATTTACAATTCTTGCAATTGTCTTGAGTTTTGATTTAATACTTCTTTAATTTTCTTGCTCCCAAATCCCTTTACCTTTGATGCAATTTACTTTTCTTGCTCTTTAAGCTTCTGCCAATTTAAGCTTCTGTCCACTTTACTTCTTCTGCACTTTTAATTCACTGTCATTTACTTTCTGCTGCATCAATTATCACTCAGTATTGTTAGCTTGATTAGACTAATCACCCACTAAAGTTGCTTGATCCATCAATCCGTGTGGGATCGACCTCTCTCTTGTGAGTTATTACTACTTGATGCGACCTGGTACACTTGCCGATGAGTTTGTGTGGAAATCTAATTTTCATTCATCATGTTTTTGGCACCGTTGTCGGGGATTGATTTAGATCAACAATGATTAAGTGGTGAGAAGTCTAGATTAAGCATTTTCTTTGTTTTTGTTTTCTGTTTTAAACTGACACCAAGGTATTTGAGTTATTGCCTCACTAAGAAATTCTTCTCTGAGATATGAATTTCAATTTTCATTGATGTTGTGTTTTACAAAATTCAAATGGAGTTCAACTCATTTTATGATCAAACAAATTTTATGGGATATTACCAGTCATCACCAATCTCTAATGGTGGCTGGAAATATCACCAAGAAAATACAAATTCTGAGCACTCCAATCTATGGAGATTTGCTTCAGAGACACAAGATGAGCAAGAGAATCATATGGGATATTTCCCTCCACCACAAAATGATGCAAGTCATTATTCTAATGGTGGCTGGAAGTATCACCAAGAAATGATAAATGATCAAGCAAATCACATGAGATATTGTCCAGAACCACAAAATAATTTATGTGATTGATGGTCGGATTTTCTATCGGTAAAGAAATTCACAAATATAATCGTGTTGTAAGTATAGCTTCTAAACCAACAGAGAATCCTTTCGTACAAAAGTTTTGTTTGTCACTTAAGCAAACCCAATAAAAATAAATAACCGAATTATTTAAACCTCGGGTCGTCTTCTAAAGGAATTGCAGGGAAGTATGATTTATTATTGGTTATGGAAAAAGTTATATTTTTGGGTTTTTGAAATAAGGAACAAGTAATTTAATTGACAAGAAAAATAAATTAATAATTAAGAAAACTCTTGGCAAGGTATGAGAATTGGAGTTCCTATCCTAGTTATCCTTATCAGGTGCGATAAAATTGGGTTTTAATCCCACTTAGTTATCCCTTATTAAATAAAGGAAAGTCAAGTGGACTAATTAAATTGATCCTTAAGTCCTAGTCAACTTTAGAGTGATCCAAATCAATCAGCAATTGCCAATTTCAACTACTACTGAGTTTGATAACTCAAGTGTTACCAATTAATAAACCAAAGCCAAAAGGGAAAATAAATCATAAATAGAGCAAAACCATCATGAGTTTGAAATACCTCAAATTATATTAATTAAGAAAATCCTAACATGAAAAGTTCATAAGCCAATTTGGCAACATAAGTCATTAATAAATAAAAGCATTAAAGTATCTAAAAGTAGAAGAGAAGTCAAAATAAAGGAATATTGAACCTGGTATAAAGAAACAATCCTAAACTAATGACTAAAAGAAATCCTAATCCTAAAACCTAAAAGAGAGGAGAGAACCTCTCTCTCTAAAAACTACGTCTAAGAACTAAAAATTATGAATTATGAATGTTTTTCCGTCCTCTTCGATGAATGGATGGATTCCCCAATTTATACCCTCTAATATGTGCTTCTGGACTTGGATCTGGGCCAAAAGAGGGTTCAAAAATCACTAGGATCATTTTCTAAAAATTCTGCACGTGGCGTCTGTCATGCGTACGCGTGGGTCACGCGTTCGCGTCATCTGGAGTTTTGCTATTCCGCGCGTCCACGTTAGTCACACGTCCGCGTCAATTCCGTTTTGTGCTAGGCATGTGTCCACGTTGTCCATGCATTCGTGTCATTTGTGTTTTGCGCTAAGCACGCATCTGTATCGTCTGATGAGCGGATAATTTATATGCTTTTTGGCATTGTTTTTAGGTAGTTTTTAGTAGGATCTAGCTACTTTTAGGGATGTTTTTATTAGTTTTTATGCAAAATTCACATTTCTGGAATTTACTATGAGTTTGTGTATTTTTCTATGATTTCAGGTATTTTTTTTGCTGAAATTGAGGGACCTGAACAAAAATCTGATAGGAGGCTGACAAATGACTGCTGATGCTGTTGGATTCTGACCTCCCTGCACTCGAAGTGGATTTTCTGGAGCTGTAGAATTCCACATGGCGCCGTTTTAATTGCATTGGAAAGTAGACATCCAGGGCTTTCTAGAAATATATAATAGTCCATACTTTATTCGAGTTTAGACGACGCAAACTGGCGTTCAACGCCAGTTTCATGCTGCATTCTGGAGTAAAACGCTAGAAACACGTCACAAACTAGAGTTAAACGCCAAAAATATGTTACAACTTGGCGTTTAACCCCAAGAGAAGCCTCTAAACGTGTAAAGCTTAAGCTCAGCCCAAGCACACACCAAAGTGGGCCCCCAAAGTGGCTTTCTGCACTTAGACTTATTTTGTAAACCCTAGTAACTAGTTTAGTATAAGTAGAACTTTTTACTATTGTACTAGGGGTCTTTTTCCCTAATTTTGAATACACACATCATTTGGGGAGGCTGGCCATTCGGCCATACCTAGACCTTTATCGCTTATGTATTTTCAACGGTGGAGTTTCTACACACCATAGATTAAGGTGTGGAGCTCTGCTGTTCCTCGAGTATTAATGCAATTACTGTTGTTCTTCTATTCAATTCAACTTATTATTATTCTAAGATATTCGCTGCACTTCAACATGATGAATGTGATGATCCGTGACACTCATCATCATTCTCATCTATGAATGCGTGCCTGACAACCACTTTCGTTCTACCTTAGATCGAGAGCGTATCTCTTAGCCTCCATTCTAAAAGATCGGAGTCTTCGTGGTATAAGCTAGAATTATTGGCGGCCATTCCTAAGATCTGAAAGGTCTAAACTTTGTCTGTGGTATTCCGAGTAGGATCTGAGATGGGATGACTGTGACGAGCTTCAAACTCGCGAGTGTTGGGCACAGTGACAGACGCAAAAGAATCACTAGATTCTATTCCGACATGATCGAGAACCAACAGATGATTAGTCGTGCTGTGACAGAGCATTTGGACCATTTTCACTGAGAGGACGGGAGGTAGCCTTTGACGCCGGTGAAACCCGAACATACAGCTTGCCATGGAAAGGAGTAAGAATGATTGGATGAAAGCAGTAGGAAAGCAGAGATTCAGAAGGAACACAGTATCTTCATGCGCTTATCTGAAATTCCCACCAATGAATTACATAAGTATCTCTATCTTTATTTTATGCTTTATTTATCTTTATATTTGAAAACCATTATAACCATTAGAATCCGCCTGACTGAGATTTACAAGATGACCAAAGCTTGCTTCATACCAACAATCTCCGTGGGATCGAACTTTACTCACGTAAAGTTTATTACTTGGACGACCCAGTGCACTTGCTGGTTAGTTGTGCGAAGTTGTGAAAAAGAGTGATATTACAATTGTGCATACCAAGTTGTTGGCGCCATTGAGATCACAATTTCGTGCACCAAGTTTTTGGCGCCGTTGCCGGGGATTGTTTGAGTTTGGACAATTAACGGTTCATCTTGTTGCTCAGATTTGGTAACTCTCTTTTCAAAAAGTCTTCAAAAATCTTTCAAAAAATTTTGTTTTCTTTTTCGTTTTTCCAAATAATTTTTGAAAAAAATTTAATTAATAAAATCATAAAAAAACCAAAAATATTTTGTGTTTCTTGTTTGAGTCTAGTGTCAATTTTTAAATTTGGTGTCAATTGCATGCTTTAAAAATTTGTGCATTTTTCGAAAACTCATGCATGGTGTTCTTCATGATCTTCAAGTTGTTCTTGGTAAGTCTTCTTGTTTGATCTTCATATTTTCTTGTTTTGTGTCTTTTGTTATTTTTCATATGCATTTTTGCATTCATAGTGTCTAAGCATGAAAGATTTCTAAGTTTGGTGTCTTGCATGTTTTTCTTTTCTTGAAAATTTTTCAAAAATAAGTCTTGATGTTCATCTTGATCTTCAAAGTGTTCTTGGTGTTCATCTTGACATTCATAGTGTTCATGCATGTTTTCTTGTTTTGATCTTAATTTTTCATGTTCTGAGTCATTTTTGTGTTTTTCTCTCTCATCATTAAAAATTCAAAAAAATCAAAAATATCTTTTCCTTGTTTTACTCATAATTTTCGAAATCGTTGGGTTGACTTAGTCAAAAAATTTTAAAATAAGTAGTTTCTTGTTAGTCAAGTCAAGATTTCATTTTTAAAAATCTTATCTTTTCAAAATCTTTTTCAAAAATCAAATCTTTTTCATTTTTTTATTATTTTTGAAAATTTTTAAAATCGATTTTTAAAATCTTTTTTTATCTTTATTTCATAATTTTCGAAAACTTTACTAACAATTAATGTGATTGATTCAAAAATTTGAAGCTTGTTAGTTTCTTGTTAAGAAAGGTTCAATCTTTAAATTCTAGAATCATATCTTTTAGTTTCTTGTTAGTCAAGTAATCAATTTTAATTTTAAAAATCAAATCTTTTTCAAAACAAATTTCAATTCATATCTTTTTCAATCATATCCTCTTCAAAAAAAAAATTAATTTCAAAATCTTTTCTAACTTCCTATCTTTTCAAAATTGATTTTCAAATCTTTTTCAACTAACTATTAACTTTGTGTTTGTTTCTTATCTTTTTCAAAACCACCTAACTACTTTTCTCTCTCTAATTTTCGAAAATTCCTCCCTCTTTTTTCAAAATTCTTTTAATTAACTAATTGCTTCAAATTTTAATTTTAATTTTATTTCTTCTTTTAATTTTTGAAAATCACTAACTTCTTTTTCAAAAAAATAATTTTCGAAAACTCTTCTCTCTCATCCCTTTCTATTTATTTATTCATTTTCTAACACTTCTCTTCATATTAAAATTTGAACCCTCTCTTCCTCTCTGTGTTCGAATTTTTCTCTTCCCCTTCTTCTATTCTTTTCTTCTTCTACTTACATAAAGGAATCTCTATACTGTGACATAGAGGATTCCTCTTTCTTTTCTGTTTTCTTCTTTTTCATATGATCAGGAGCAAGGACAAGGACATTCTTGTTGAAGCAGATCCTGAACCTGAAAGGACTTTGAAGAAGAAGCTAAGAGAAGCTTGATGACAAGTCATCATATACCCATTTTTCAAGCTAATTTCACTTGTTTTATTAGTCTTTATACACTTTCTTTCTTCTTAAGTAAGTGATTTGGAGCGAAAATGCACAACTTCTTTAAATCAAGCAACCACCATGAAATTGATGTTAACTCATGAGGTTTAAGCTAATTTTAATTGAATTTTAATTGATTTATAAGCCTTATGAATTTAGTGATACTTGGAGTGGTTGTTTTGGTTTATTTTAGGTGAAGAAAAGAATAAAAGAGAAAAGCGTGGCCTAAAGAAAGCGTGACCCAAGGAGAAGGAAGCGTGGTCAAAGGAAGGAAAAGTGTGCCGCATACAATGGGGGAGGCAAGCATTGCCCTCCACAAGGGCACACTGCCCTCTATGAGGGCAACATAAGAGAACAAGGCAAAGAAGGCAACTCTGCCCTGCCCACTACAAGGGCAGAGCACAAATTTGTGCCTTGGAATCAAGAAGAAGAAAATGTTGCCCTGCCCTCCACAAGGGCAGTATCGGGCTCACCAAGGAAGAAACTCAAAGGAAAAATGCCTATGATGCTTGCCACAAGAGTTGAACACGGGACCATGAGGAAGCAAGGAACTAAGGTCCATTACCGTGCCAAGAAACCAAGGAAAATGAATGAGCGTGTGTTTCTGCCCGGATTCAAACTTGGGACTTCATTTTGGAAACAGGAGGGCAGGGCAGCATTTTGTTGGTGCATGAATCTGGCGCACCAAGGACATTTCTGGCGCACCAAATCACTATCCTGGCAGCACCAGCGCGCACCACAGCATGATCCTGGCAGCACCATATTTTTCTGCCCTGCCCTCCGCGAGGGCAGGGCAGCATCCTGTGCACCAAGGCACCATTCTGGCGCACCATGGCATGATTTTGGCAGCATCAGCACGCACCGTGGCACATTTCTGGCGCACCAATTTTTCCTGCCCTGCCCTCCGCGAGGGCAGGGCAGCGTTCTGCGCACCAAGACTGCACCAAGCCACACCAAGCCGCACCAAGCATGCACCAACACGCACCAAATCCTGCCCTGCCCTCCACAAGGGCAGGGCAGCCTCCTGGGAGCTATTATTTTTGGGCCAAAAATTCAATTAAAATTCCAATTTAATTCATTTCTTCACCAAATCAAAAGCCCATCCAAATCCCAAAATCCAAGAATAGAAAGTGTATAAATAGGAGCTAGTTTGATGTAATAAAGACCTTTTGCTTAGCTTTTGAATTTTGCACTTTCTTTTGAGCTTTGAATTTTACTTTTGCACTTGGGAACTTCTCTTGGTGTCTTCACTGAGATTTCAGAGAATTGGGGAGGGGAATTGATCTCTCTTCTTCCTCATTCTTGCTTGGGTCTTTTTAATTTCCTTGTTTTGATTCTTGGGTGTTAAGAATTGAGGAAATTCTGTCTCAATATCCACTCAAGAACTCTTTAGTTTCTTTCTGCATAATTGAATCCATTTACATTCCCTTTACTGCTTCTTCTTCAATTCCTTGTCAATTGCTTTGTGAATTTGGATCTGGGAAGGCAAATTGAGATCTAGACTTTGCTTTCTAGTCTCTTGAGACCTGAGATCCCATTTTACTTTTGGTTCTTCGGTGAACCCTGCTGCACTTTAATTTCATTTTCCGTTTGAATTTCAGTTTATTCAATTCATCTTCTACTTTATTAATTGTTGCAATTTACTTTCTCTTTGTTTAGATTCTGCAATCCCAGTCCTCAAATCCCTTTTACATTCAAGCAATTTACATTCCTTGCCATTTAAGTTACTGCAATTTACATTTCTTGCACTTTAAGTTTTAGTCATTTAATTTCTTGTTCTTTAAGATTCAGCAAGTTTACTTTCCTGTTCTTTAATTTACTGCAATTTCCCCTTCTCCTTTTACATTCCAAGCAATTTATCTTCTGTTAAATACAACTCACTCAACCAAAACTTGATTCGCTTGACTAAATCAACCACTAAACTAAAATTGCTCAATCCTTCAATCCCTGTGGGATCGACCTCACTCATGTGAGTTATTATTACTTGATGCGACCCGGTACACTTGCCGGTGAGTTTTGTGTTGGATCGTTTTCCACACATCAAAGCTAAACCACAACAATCTAGAGAAAACCTTACAGAGAATCTCAAAAAGAAGGAGACATGGCCGAACACAATAACAATGGTGGAGGCACAAGGAGGATACTTGGTGATTATACTACACCTACTTCCAATTTTTATGGAAGAAGCATCTCAATTCCTGCCATTGGAGCAAACAATTTTGAGCTGAAGCCTCAACTAGTTGCTCTAATGCAACAGAACTACAAGTTTCATGGACTTCCATCAGATGATCCCTATCAATTTTTAACTGAATTCTTACAGATTTGTGTTAAGACTAATGGGGTAGATCTTGAAGTCTACAGGCTCATGTTTTTCCCTTTTGCTGTAAAAGACAGAGCTAGAACATGGTTGAACTCATAACCTAAAGATAGCCTGGACTCTTGGGATAAGCTGGTCACGGCCTTCTTGGCCAAGTTCTTTCCTCCTCAAAAGCTAAGCATGCTTAGAGTGGGTGTCCAGACCTTCAGGCAAAAAGATGGTGAATCCCTCGATGAAGCTTGGGAAAGATACAAGCAGTTGACCAAAAAGTGTCCTTCTGACATGCTTTCAGAGTGGACCATTTTTGATATATTCTATGATGGTCTATCTGAGTTCTCTAAGATGTCACTAGACCATTCTGCAGGTGGATCCATTCACCTAAAGAAAACACCTACAGAAGCTCAAGAACTCATTGACATGGTTGCAAATAACCAATTCATATACACTTCTGAGAGGAATCCTGTGGGCAATGGGACGCCTCAGAGGAAGGGAGTTCTTGAAATTGATGCTTTGAATGCCATATTGGATCATAACAAAATGTTGACTCAGCAAGTCAACATGATTTCTCAGAGTCTGAATGGATTGCAAAATGCATCCAACAGTACTAAAGAGGCATCTCTTGAAGAAGAAGCTTATGATCCTGAGAACCCAGCAATAGCAGAGGTGAATTACATGGGTGAAGCCTATGGAAACACCTATAATCCCTCATGGAGAAATCATCCAAATTTCTCATGGAAGGATCAATAAAAGCCTTAACAAGGCTTTAATAATAGTGGAAGAAACAGGTTTAGCAATAGCAAGCCTTTTCCATCATCTTCTCAGCAACAGACAGAGAATTCTGAGCAGAGCCCCTCTAGCTTAGCAAACATAGTCTCTGACCTATCTAAGGCTACTTTAAGTTTCATGAATGAAATAAGGTCCTCCATTAGGAACTAGAGGCACAAGTGGGTCAGCTGAGTAAGAAAATCACTGAAACTCCTCCTAGTACTCTCCCAAGCAATACAGAAGAGAATCCAAAAAGAGAGTGCAAGGCCATTGATATTATCAAAATGGCCGAATCCAAAAAGGAAGGGGAGGACGTGAATCCCAATGAGGAAGACCTCATGGGACGTCCTCCAGACATAAAGGAGTTCCCTATTGAGGACCTAAAGGAATCTGAGGCTCATATAGAGACTATAGAGATTCCATTAAACTTCCCTCTGTCATTCATGAGTTTTGAGAACTATTCTTCCTCTGAAGAGGATGAAGATGTAACTGAAGAGCAAGTTGCTCAATATCTAGGAGCCATCATGAAGCTGAATGCCAAGTTGTTTGGTAATGAGACTTGGAAAGATAAACCTCCCTTGCTCATTAGTGAACTAAATACATGGGTTCAGCAAACTTTACCTCAAAAGAAACAAGATCCTGGTAAATTCTTAATACCCTGTACCATAGGCACCATGACCTTTGAGAAGGTTCTGTGTGACCTGGGATCAGGTATAAATCTTATGCCACTCTCTGTAATGGAGAAACTAGGGATCTTTGAGATACAAGCTGTGAGAATCTCATTAGAGATGGCAGACAAGTCAATAAAACCAGCTTATGGATTGGTAGAGGATGTGTTAGTGAAGGTTAAAGGCCTTTATATCCCTGCTGATTTCATAATCCTATACACTAGGAAGGATGAGGATGAATGCATCATCCTTGGAAGACCCTTCCTAGCCACAGTAGGAGCTGTGATTGATGTTGACAGAGGAGAGCTAGTCCTTCAATTGAATGGGGACTACCTGGTGTTTAAGGCACAAAGATCTTCCTCTGTAGCCATGGAGAGGAAGCATGAAAAGCTTCTTTCAATACAGAGTCAAGCAAAACCCCCACAATCAAACTCGAAGTTTGGTGTTGGGAGGCCACAACTAAACTCTAAGTTTGGTGTTGAGGAGCCCCCACATTCAAACTCTAAGTTTGGTGTTGGGAGGCCCTCATCATGCTCTGAACATCTATGAAGCTCCATGAGAGCTCACTGTCAAGCTATTGACATTAAAGAAGCGCTTATTGGGAGGCAACCCAATTTTTATTTATCTATATTTCTATTATTCTTTTATGTTTTATTAGGTTTATGATCATGGGGAGTTACAAAACAATTACAAAAATTAAAAACAGAATCAAAAATAGCAGAAGAAAAAACATACCCTGGAGGAAGAGCTGTCTGGCGTTTAAATACCAGAAACAAGCATCTGTCTGGCATTTAACGCCAGAAACAAGCACCAAGCTGACGTTTAATGCCAAAAACAAGCATCAGTCTGGCGTTAAACGCCAGGATTGCATACAAAAGGCATTTTACACGCCTAAAAGGTGCAGGGATGAGAAATCCTTGACACCTCAGGATCTGTGGACCCTATAGGATCACCTTAGCATTTGTGGACCCTACAAGATCCCCACCTACCCCACTTCTCTCTTCTTCACATAATCCAATAACACTATACCCTTCACCAATCACCTCAATCTCTCTTCCCCATTACCCCTTCACCAATCACCTCAATCTATTTTCCCCCATAAACCCCACCTACCTTCAAATTCAAAATCTCTTTCCCACCCAAACCCACCCTAAATGACCGAATCATAAACCCCTCTCCCTCCACTATATAAACCCCTCCATCCTTCTTCATTTTCACACAACACTACCCTCTCTTCTCCCCCTTGGCCGAAACCCACACCTCTCTCCCTCTCCTCCATATCTTCTTTTTCTTCTTCTATTCTTTCTTCTTTTACTCGAGGGCGAGCAATATTCTGAGTTTGGTATGGTAAAATCATAGCTTTTTTTTCATAACCATTTATGGCACCTAAGGCCAGAGAAACCTCTAGAAAGAGAAAAGGGAAGACAAAAGCTTCCACCTCTGAGTAATGGGAGATGGAGAGATTCATTTCAAAGGTCCATCAAGACCACTTCTATGAAGTTGTGGCCAAGAAGAAGGTGATCCCTGAGGTCCCTTTCATGCTCAAGAAAAATGAGTTTCTGGAGATCCGACACGAGATCCAAAGAAGAGGTTGGGAAGTTCTTACCAACCCTATTCAACAAGTCAGAATCTTAATGGTTCAAGAGTTCTATGCAAATGCATGGATCACTAGGAACCATGATCAAAGCATGAACCCAAACCCAAAGAATTGGCTTACAATGGTTCGAGGGAAATACTTAGATTTCAGTTTGGAGAACGTAAGGTTGGTGTTCAACTTGCCTATGATGCAAGAAGACGCATGCCCCTACACTAGAAGGGTCAACTTTGATCAAAGATTAGATCAAGTCCTCGTGGACATATGTGTGGAAGGAGCTCAATGGAAAAGAGAATCAAAAGACAAGCTGGTTCAATTGAGAAGACTAGACCTTAAGCCTGTGGATAGATGATGGTTGGAGTTCATCCAACGCTCCATCATCCCCACTAGCAACCGATCCAAAGTAACTGTAGATCGGGCTATCATGATCCATAGCATCATGATTGGAGAGGAAGTAGAAGTTTATGAAGTCATCCCTCTAGAACTCTACAAAGTAGCCGAAAAGCCCTCCACCTTGGCAAGGCTAGCTTTTCCTCATCTCATTTGCCATCTATGCATCTTAGCTAGAGTTGTCATAGAAAGAGACATCCTCATTGAAGAGGATAAGCCCATCACTAAGAAGAGGATGGAGCAAACAAGAGAGCCCATTCATGGATCTCAAGAGACACATGAGGAAGCTCATCATCAAGAAATCACTGAGATGCCTCAAGGGATGCATTTTCCTCCAAACAACTATTGGGAACAACTCAACACTTCTCTAGAAGGATTGAGCCATGACATGAACCAATTAAGGGTGGAACACCAAGAGCACTCCATCATTCTCAATGAGATTAGAGAAGATCAAAGAGCTATGAGGGAGGAGCAACAAAGGCAAGGAAGAGATATAGAGGAGCTCAAGAACACCATTGGTCCTTCAAGAAGAAGGTGCCATCATCACTAAGGTGGACTCATTCCTTAACTTCCTTGTTCTTATCTCTCTATTTCTCGGTTTTTGAGCTTCATGTTTGTCTATGTTTGTGTCTTTACTACATGATCATTAGTGTTTAGTAACTATGTCTTAAGGCTATGAATAATTCCATGAATCCTTCACCTTTCCTAAATGAAAAATGTTTTTAATACAAAAGAACAAGAAGTACATGAGTTTTGAATTCATCCTTGAAATTAGTTTAATTATATTGATGTAGTGACAAAACTTTTTATTTTCTGAATGAATGCTTGAACAGTGCATACTTTTTATCTTGTTTTTTATGAATGTTAAAATTGTTGGCTCTTGAAAGAATGATGAACAAAGAGAAATGTTATTGATAATCTGAAAAATCAAAAAATTGATTTTTGAAGCAAGAAAAAGCAATGAAAAAGAAGAAGCTTGCGAAAAATAAATGGCGAAAAAAAAGAGAAAAAAAAGTAACCAGAAAAAGCCAATAGCCCTTAAAACCAAAAAGCAACAGTAAAAAGGATCCAAGGCTTTGAGCATCAATGGATAGGAGGGCCCAAGAAAATAAAATCCAGGCCTAAGCGGCTAAATCAAGCTGTCCCTAACCATGTGCTTGTGGCATGCAGGTCCAAGTGAAAAGCTTGAGACTGAGTGGTTAAAGTCGTGATTCAAAGCAAAAAGAGTGTGCTTAAGAACTCTGGACACCTCTAACTGGGGACTTTAGCAAAGCTAAGTCACAATCTGAAAAGGTTCACCCAATCATGTGTCTGTGGCATTTATGTATCCGGTGGTAATACTGGAAAACAAAGTACTTAGGGCCACGGCCAAGACTCAAAAAAGTAGCTGTGTTCAAGAATCAATATACTTAACTAGGAGAATTAATAACACAATCTGAACTCTGAGTTCCTATGGATGCCAATCATTCTAAACTTCAAAGGATAAAGTGAGATGCCAAAACTGTTCAGAAGCAAAAAGCTACAAGTCCCGCTCATCTAATTAGAACTAATATTCATTGATATTTTGGGATTTATAGTATATTCTCTTCTTTTTATCCTATTTGATTTTCAGTTGCTTGGGGATAAGCAACAGTTTAAGTTTGGTGTTGTGATGAGCGGAAAATTTATACGGTTTTTGGCATTGTTTTTAGGTAGTTTTTAGTAGAATCTAGCTACTTTTAGGGATGTTTTTATTAGTTTTTATGCAAAATTCACATTTCAGAAATTTATTATGAGTTTGTATGTTTTTCTATGATTTCAGGTATTTTCTGGCTAAAATTGATGGACCTGAGCAAAAATCTGATAGGAGGCTGACAAAGGACTGCTGATGCTGTTGGATTCTGACCTCCCTGCACTCAAAGTGGATTTTCTGGAGCTACAGAACTCCAAATGGCGCGCTCTCAATTGATTTGGAAAGTCGACATCCAGCGCTTTCCAGAAATATATAATAGTCCATACTTTATTTGGATTTAGACGATGCAAACTGGCGTTCAATGCCAGTTCCATGCTGCATTCTGGAGTAAAACGCCAAAAACACGTCATAAACCGGAGTTAAACACCAAAAACACGTTACAACTTGGCGTTTAACCCCAAGAGAAGCCTCTGCATGTGTAAAGCTCAAGCTCAGCCTAAGCACACACCAAAGTGGGCCCCGAATGAGGATTTCTGCACTTAGACTTATTTCTGTAAACCCTAGTAACTAGTTTAGTATAAGTAGAACTTTTTACTATTGTACTAGGGGTCTTTTTCCCTAATTTTGAATACACACATCATTTGGGGAGGCTGGCCATTCGGCCATGCCTAGACCTTTATCACTTATGTATTTTCAACGGTGGAGTTTCTACACACCATAGATTAAGGTGTGGAGTTCTGCTGTTCCTCGAGTATTAATGCAATTACTATTATTCTTCTATTCAGTTCAACTTATTATTATTCTAAGATATTCGTTGCACTTCAACATGATGAATGTGATGATCCGTGACACTCATCATCATTCTCACCTATGAATGCGTTCCTGACAACCACTTCCGTTCTACCTTAGATCGAGAGCGTATCTCTTAGCCTACATTCCGAGAGATCAGAGTCTTTGTCATATAAGCTAGAATTATTGGCGGCCATTACTAAGATCCGAAAAGTATAAACCTTGTCTATGGTATTCCGAGTAGGATCTGAGATGGGATGACTATGACGAGCTTCAAACTTGCGAGTGTTGGGCGTAGTGACAGACGCAAAAGAATCACTGGATTCTATTTCGACATGATTGAGAACTGACAGATGATTAGCCATGCTGTGACAGAGCATTTGGACCATTTTCACTGAGAGGACGGGAGGTAGCCATTGACGCCGGTGAAACTCGAACATACAGCTTGCCATGGAAAGGAGTAAGAATGATTGGATGAAAGCAGTAGAAAAGTAGAGATTCAGAAGGAACATAGTATCTTCATGCGCTTATCTGAAATTCCCACCAATGAAATACATAAGTATCTCTATCTTTATTTTATGCTTTATTTATCTTTATATTCGAAAATCATTATAACCATTAGAATCCGCCTGACTGAGATTTACAAGATGACCAAAGCTTGCTTCATACCAACAATCTCCGTGGGATTGACCCTTACTCACGTAAGGTTTATTACTTGGATGACCCAGTGCACTTGCTAGTTAGTTGTGCGACGTTGTGAAAAAGAGTGATATTACAATTGTGCGTACCAAGTTGTTGTCGCCATTGAGATCACAATTTCGTGCACCATCGTCCACGCGTTCGCGTCGCTGCTCTTTCTTCAAAACTCTGTTTTGTGCGTTCCTTCCATTTTTTCCTTTCTGTCCTCTAAGTCATTCCTGCCCTATGAAACCTGAAAATACTTAACACACAAATCACGACATCGAATGGTAATAAAGGATAATTAAATTTAATATTTTTAAAGCATAGGAAACATGTTTTCTCATATATCATAAGTTGGTAAAGATTTGATAAAAATACTTAATTTAAGCACAAGATAACTCATAAAATAGGGGTTTATCAACTTCCCCACACTTAAACAATAGCATGTACTCATGCTAAATCCAAGAAAAAAGAGTAAAGGTAAAATGGTGGACTCTTATGTAATGCATCTATTCTAAATACAAGCTACCTACATGAATCATGCAATTTTAGTTATTATCCACCTATATATATAGAGCTTACATGTGGTTAATTTGCTTCATATCTTCCAGGAGTCATATGTGTACAATTAAGGCCAAACCATATTAAAACATGTTCACAATTGAGTTGGGTTTAAAAATAATTCATAATCTTGCAAGACAATTAACAATTTAAATATGGATATATGGGAATGAACTGTTGAACCCTCACTGAATTTTGTGTTTACTCTCTAATCACTCAGTGTTTGGGGTTAATCACTTTCTTCTTTTCTAGTCATGCTTTCTAAAACCTTGTTCTTCATCTAACCAATCAACAAATATTGAATATAGACATACAAATATCATGAGGTCTTTTCCCAGGTTGTAATGGGACTAAGGTAAGGGTAAGGGTGTATATATAAGGCTAAGTGAGCTAACAAAGTGAATTCTTGATTAATCTAAGATCTCACCTAACATATGCACACTTTATATAATTTCAAAGTTCTTTACCTAGCTACCCAAATTTTCCCACTTTTGTATTGCATGCTCATGCACCAAATTTATTTTTGAATTTTGTCCCATGTGCATTGGTTCTTTTTACTTTGCATTGGGGTAATTTTTGTATTCCTTTATTTAATTACTTAATATTTTTTTTTAAATGCACATGGTAATTTAATTAATTTGATTTCAAATGAGCATGCTTCCTCTTCATACCCTGGGTCGAGCTGTCCGACCCGGGATGTTCGACAGACAAAGCGACCGACCTCTTCAGGTCAGGGCAACCCGACCTCTTTCTAAAGAGCTCGGCCAAGTCACCAGGAAAGCCCAAAGAAGGGCCCAAATAGAGGAACATGCCCCAAATCCTAAGGCAGCCCAAGCCTACAGAGAGAAGGGCGGTTCCCTTGAAGATAAAGATGACCTCACTTGAAGATAAGATAAAGATAAGATAAGATAACTAACTTATCTTATCTAAGAAGGTCACCCTACGCCATTATAAATACACTGGAGCACCCAGGTATAACTCATACTCTGATTCTACTCAATACCTACTTAATACCCTTGCTAACTTAAGCATCGGAGTCCCATGCAGGTACCCCCACCCTTTGGGGACGAAGGATCAGTACCATCATCAAGTCAGACACAACAGCCCCGACCAGCACAGAAGATCTCATCCGAGATTGACCTATAGCTTCAGGTAACCCTCAGAACATTGGCGCCGTTGCCGGGGAACCTGGAAGTCATCCCAGCACCATGGCGGACGACCATGATGACAACCACGACTCAAATCTAGAGGATAGAACACCGCACAAAAATGCAGACACTAGACCAAAAGATACTCCCCAAATCAACAATAAGAACTCCCCAAACAAGGGAGCCCTGGAGATATTTCAAGATCGGTTAAAACAACTTGAGGAAGACGCTCTACGTCAATGAGAGGCCGAGAAGGATCTACAAAGAGAAATAAGGTGAGGCCGGGAACTGGAAGCCAAACTCCTAAAACTTGAAGCCGATGTCAAGACGAAAGCCACCCGATCCATTACCGAAGATAACGCACGAAAGGAGCAAGACCCATTCACCAAAAAAATCATGAAGACAAAAATCCCAAAGGAATTTAAACTCCCAGACATGTCCTTATACGACGGCACTACAGATCCCAGCCATTATCTTAGCAACTTCAGAAGCAGAATGTACATCACCGATGCCTCAGATGCAGTTCGTTGCAAAGCCTTTCCAACTACTTTAACAAAAACAGCAATTAGATGGTTCGACAATCTCCCTCCTAGGTCCATCTTAAGTTTCGACGACATGGCTAAAAAATTCCTGGCTAGATTCTCCATCCAAAAGGACAAAGTTAAACATGAAGGAGAAGAATTCCACACAATCGTGCTCGGTGGAGTTCGGAGGCGTGAGGAGCTCCGCCCACAACCTGAAGGAGAAATAGAGAAAATCCAGATCGGAAACACCCCGGACCAAACAACTAACATCGGCACACTCCTAAAAGGGGACATAAAAGAATCACTCATACAGTTCCTACACGACAACGCCGACCTCTTTGCGTGGAAGGCCGCAGACATGTCAGGCATAGATCCCAAACTAATGTGCCACAAGCTAGCAGTCTACCCAGGATCTCGGCCAATACAACAAAGGCGTAGAAAGCTAGGACCAGAACGCTCTCAAGCAGTGGAAGAACAGGTACGAGCTCTACTGGAGGCAGGCTTCATAAGAGAAGTCAAATACCCGCTATGGCTTGCTAATGTCGTTTTGGTAAAAATGTCAAATGGAAAGTGGAGAATGTGCACCGACTATACCGATCTCAACAAAGCTTGCCCGAAAGATCCTTATCTGCTCCCAAACATCGATGCACTGGTAGATGCCTCCTCCGGATACAAATACCTCTCCTTTATGGACGCATACTCGGGATATAACCAAATCCCGATGTACCACCCGACCAAGAAAAAACCTCTTTCTTAACCCCAAAGGCAAATTACTGCTACATTGTTATGCCCTTCGGTCTCAAAAACGCGGGAGCCACTTACCAAAGATTAATGAACAAAGTTTTTTTGGATCACATCGGAAAGATCATGGAGGTCTATGTACACGACATGCTAGTGAAGACGCAAAATGAAGAGATGTTATTATCCGACCTGACACAAGTATTCAACACCATAAGACGACACGACATGCGACTCAAAATGTACCTTCGTAGTAGAAGCTGGTAAATTCTTGGGTTTTATGATCACACCGTGAGAAATCGAGGCAAACTAGAACAAGTGCAGGGCCGTACTCGACATGAAAAGCCCGACTTGTATCAAAGAGGTACAACAACTCAACGGGCGGTTGGCAGCATTGTCCAGATTCCTGGCGGGATCCGCAATAAGATCTCTCCCCTTCTACGCCACTCTAAGGAAGGGAAAGGAGTTTGAATGGATAGTTGAATGCGAGCAAGCCTTCCAAGACTTCAAAAAATTTCTGGGATAGCCACCAATATTAAGTCAGCTATGGGAAGGAGAACCACTCATCTTGTACCTCACAGTGGGAAATCGGGCAATAGCCTCAGCACTGATCTGAGAAGAAAACAGTGGGCAATAACCCATATACTTTATCAGCAAAAGCATTACAAGGGTCCAAGCAGAACTACCAGAAAATAGAAAAGTTTGCTTACGCTCTCATAATAACATCTCGACAACTTTGCCCATATTTCCAGTCTCACACCATTAAAATTCGGACCAACCAGACCATAAAAAGAATCTTACAGAAAACAGACTTGGCAGGCAGAATCTTGCAATGGGCAGTCGAGTTGTCCGAATTTGACCTTCAATACGAAGCTCGGACGGCCATCAAATCTCAATATCTAGCCAACTTTATTGCAAAATTTACGGACATACCGGAAATCCCCACAGAATGAAATCTATACGTGGACGGCTCCTCAAATAAAACGGGAAGTGGCGCAGGCGTAATAATCGAAAGTGACCAGGGGACCCAGTTCGAATATCCCTCAAATTTGGGTTCCCTGCCTCAAACAATCAAGCGGAATATGAGGCACTACTAGCTGGTTTGAAGCTGGCTAGGGAGGTTGGAGCTCAAAAACTTATCATCTTCAGCGACTCACAGGTAGTCACTTCACAAATAACAGGCAGCTACCAAGCCAAAGATCCCACTATGAAAAAGTACCTGGACAAAACCAGGGAATAGCTCGGACAACTCAGAGAGTATGAGATTCGACACATACCCCGAGAACATAATGCCCTGGCCGATGCACTCTCAAAACTAGCCAGCACCAAACCAGGAGGCAACAATAGAAGCCTTATCCAAGAAACTCTACAGAAGCCATCAATCTCAGAAGAAGAAAATGTCCTAGCCATAACAGGTCGCGATCAGGGATGGATGACCCCCATAATTAATTACCTCACAACAGAGGCCCTCCCTACAGATGAGAAAGAGGCAAAGAGGTTAAAACGAGAAGCACAATACTATACCATCATAAATAATACTTTATACAAAAGAGGGATTTCAACACCATTGCTAAAATGCGTGCCGACTTCCAACACTAAGGATATCTTAGAAGAAGTACACAGTGGCATTTGTTGCAATCACCTCAAAGCGCAAGCACTCGCTAAAAAAGTACTACGAGCAGGATTCTATTGGCCAACCCTACAAAAAGAAGCCACAGAATTCGTAAGGACATGTTCGCCATGTCAAAAGCATGCCAACTTCCACACCGCTCCGCCAAAAGAACTCATTAGTGTAACCTCACCTTGGCCATTCGCAAAATGGGGACTCGATCTCCTCGGACCTTTTTCTCAAGGATCAGGACAAGTCAAATTCCTCATAGTAGGAATAGACTACTTCACAAAATGGATCGAGGCAGAACCCGTAGCCAATGCCACAGCTCAAAGAAGTCGGAAATTCCTGTATAGAAACATCGTCACAAGGTTCGGAGTTCCATACTCCATCACTACAGACAATGGTACCTAGTTCACAGACGCAGGCTTCAGAAAACTAGCGGCCGACCTGAATATAAAACAACAATTCACCTCTGTTGAGCACCCCCAAGCCAATGGGCAAGCCGAAGCTGCTAACAAAGTTATATTAGCAGGGATAAAACGGAGATTACAAGATGCAAAAGGAGCCTGGGCTGAGGAGCTCCCACAAGTGCTCTGGGCGTACCGAACGACTCCACATTCCACGACAAATGAGTCACCCTTCCGATTAGCTTACAAAATAGAGGCAATGATTCCAGTGGAGGTCGAAGAAGGATCACCCAGAGTAATCCATTATAGTGAAAAATTCAATTCCCAACTTCAAAAGAAGGAGCTCGACTTCCAGAAATCCGAGAGAAAGCTCAGATAAGGGAAGAGGCGCTGAAAAGACGAATGGCCTCCAGATACAACCGAAAAGTAATACAGCGGGCCTTTGTTGAAAACGACCTTATCCTAATCCGAAACAATATAGGAACAACTCGACCTGGAGAAGGAAAGCTGGCAGCAAACTGGAAAGGACCCTTCCGAGTCATAGAAGTATTGGGAAGGGGCTACTACAAACTTTTTGAACTCGACGGGCAAGAGCTTCCTAGATCATGGCACGCCTGCAACCTAAGAAGGTACTATAGCTAGGGGTGATAAAAGATCTTGGACAATGCGCACTCTTTTTCCTGAAAAAGGTTTTTTAACGAGGCGCCCAGCCAAGACCTACAAATCACCCGACTTAGGAAATTAGTTCCTCATGTATATTTTCATTTTCCTTTAATAAAATTTGTTCAGATTCTCTACAAACACTCAAGTCGTATTATTCTGAAAACATTCATCGCCCGATTGTAAAGCTACAGATCGACAAAAAGTGAAAAATGAATTCACTGCGTGATCATGGTGCACGAAATTGCAATAACACTTTTTGCAATCCGCACAACTACCAGCAAGTGCACTGGGTCGTCCAAGTAGTACCTTACGTGAGTAAGGGTCGAATCCCATGGAGATTGTTGGTTTGAAGCAAGCTATGTTTATCTTATTATTCTTAGTCAAGATGCCAACAACAGTGTTTTTCAAGTTCAGTGAAGAAAGGGGAAAGGGCATAAAATAAATACTTGTTATGCAGTAATGGAGAATATGTTGGAGTTTTGGAGATGCTTTGTCTTGATTTATTCCTGTAATGTAATATTCCATCCTTGGAAAAGTGCAAAGTTCCCTCCATGGCAAGCTGTATGTAGGGTGTCACCGTTGTCAATGGCTACTTCCCATCCTCTCAGTTAAAATGGTCCAAATGCTCTGTCACAGCACGACTAATCATCTGTCGGTCCTCAATTAGGTTGGAATAGAATCCAATGATTCTTTTGCGTCTGTCACTAACGCCCAGCCTTCCGGAGTTTGAAGCTCGTCACAGTCATTCAATCACGGAATCCTACTCAGAATACCACGGACAAGGTTTAGACTTTCCGAATTCTCATGAATGCCACCATCAATCTAGCTTATACCACGAAGATTCTGATTAAAGAATCTAAGAGAAGCTCATTCAATCTGATGTAGAACGGAGGTCGTTGTCAGACACACGTTCATGGATTGATGAAAGTGATGAGTGTCACGGATCATCACCTTCTTCATAATTAAGCGCGAATGAACATCTTAGATAGGAACACACACGTTTGAATGGAGAAATAGAAACAATTGCATTAATTCATCGAGACGCTGCAGAGCTCCTCACCCCCAACAATGGAGTTTAGAGACTCATGCCGTCAAAGTGTATAAAATTCAGATCTGAAAATGTCATGAGGTATAGAGTTAATCTCTAAAAGTTGTTTAAATAGTAAACTAGTAACCTAGGTTTACAGAATATGAGTAAACTAAGATAATTGGTGTAGAAATCCACTTCTGGGGCCCACTTGGTGTGTGCTGGGGCTGAGACTAAAGCTATCCACGTGCTAAGGCTTTTCTTGGAGTTGAACTCCAAGTTATAACGTGTTTTGGGCGTTCAACTCCGGATCATGACGTGTTTCTGGCGTTTAACTCCAGACAGCAGCATGTACTTGGCGTTCAACGCCAAGTTACAGCATCTATCTTCGTGCAAATTATGGACTATTATATATTGCTGGAAAGCCCTGGATGTCTACTTTCCAACGCCGTTGAGAGCACGTCAATTGGACTCCTGTAGCTCCAAAAAATCCATTCCGAGTGAAGGGAGGTCAGGATCCAACAGCATCAGCAGTCCTTTTTCAGCCTAACTCAGATTTTTGCTCAGCTCCCACAATTTCAGCCAGAAAATACCTGAAATCATAGAAAAACACACAAACTCATAGTAAAGTCCAGAAATATGATTTTTGCCTAAAAACTAATAATATTCTACTAAAAACTAACTAAAACATGCTAAAATCTACATGAAATTACCCCCAAAAAGCGTATAAAATATCCGCTCATCACAACACCAAACTTAAACTGTTACTTGTCCCCAAACAACTAGATGAATAAAATAGGATAAAAAGAATTTAAGGAGTAATAAAATCTCCGAGTTTTAAGTGAAGCTCAGATTCTAATTTAGATGAGCGGGGCTAGTAGCTTTTTGTTTCTGAACAGTTTTGGCATCTCCCTTTATCCTTTGAAATTCAGAATGATTGGCATCCATAGGAACTCAGAATTCAGATAGTATTATTGATTCTCCTAGTGTAGTATGTTGATTCTTGAACACAGTTACTTTATGAGTCTTGGCCGTGGCCCTAAGCACTTTGTTTTCCAGTATTACCACCGGATACATAAATGCCACAGACACATGACTGGGTGAACCTTTTCAGATTGTGACTCAGCTTTGCTAGAGTCCCCAGTTAGAGGTGTCCAGAGCTCTTAAGCACACTCTTTTTGCTTTTGGATCACGACTTTAACCACTCAGTCTCAAGCTTTTCACTTGGACCTGCATGTCACAAGCACATGGTTAGGGACAGCTTGATTTAGCCGCTTAGGCCTGGAATTACTTCCTTGGGCCCTCCTATCCACTGATGCTCAAAGCCTTGGATCCTTTTCACCCTTGCCTTTTGGTTTTAAGGGCTATTGGCTTTTTCTTTTTCTTGATCCAATGATTTCTTGCAAAATTTTTTTTTCACTGCTTTTTCTTGCTTCAAGAATCAAATTCATGATTTTTTCAGATCATCAATAATATTTCTCTTTTTCATCATTCTTTCAAGAGCCAACAGTTTTAACATTCATAAACAACAAGATAAAAAATATGCACTGTTCAAGCATTCATTCAGAAGACAAAAAGTATTGCCACCACATATAAATAATTAGAATTTTTCTTATTAAGAACTCGAAAAAATTATTGCCTCTTTATTCTAAAAATCTACTATTTTATTCATGTTTGATGATGATGAGAAAAATAAATTATAACTTAATTGAAAATAAAATCAAAATAGATATGCTAATTACTACTACTACTATATAACTTCTAAGGTAAAATCCTATAATAATACTATCACAGAGTTAAAGCTTAAAATTAGAACTTAACAACCTGTATTTTGGGAAGTTGATGTTCCTCTAGTCTGTGGGGTGCTTGGTCCTTCAAGGAATAGCTTCTGACGCATTAGTTCCTTCAATTCACATCCTTGCTCTTCCTGTTCCCTTAGGTGCCATGATCTTGATGAGTTTTAGCTAAGTGATCATGGCAAATCACACCAAACTTAGAGGTTTGCTTGTCCTCAAGCAAAAGAAAGGAAAGGAGAGGAATAGAGGGAGAGGCAAATTTGAAATCCAAAAGATATGATAAGTTGAAAAAGATTTGAAAAAGATTTGGATTAGAAAAAAAATTGTGTTTACGAATTAAGATACATTTGATATTTTTGAAAAAGGGATTTTAGAAATTAGGGTTTTTAGAAATTAGGATTAAAATTTTTGGAATTGAAGGATGATATTTTGAAACATGTTTATGCAAGAAATCATGAATTGAAACATAAAAATTAGAAAATTTGTGAAGAAAGATGAATTTTACCTCCTCCCCACCATCCTGGCGTTAAACGCCCAATTGTTACTTCTCCTGGGCGTTCAACGCCCAGCTGTTGCTTTTTTCTGGCGTTGAACGCTAGGAAGTCCTTTGTCACTGGGCGTTTTTCTGAACGCCCAGGACGCTGTCAATCTGGCGTTAAACGCCCAGAAGGTGCTTCTTTCTGCCCCAGCTCAAAGACTCTGGATGACAATTTCTTATCATGCCATCTTTTCGCTTTCTCTTTGTATATTTTTGCATTCTCGAAAGCATTGAGTCTAAATTCCTCTAGCTCATTTAACTGGAGCAATCGTTTTTCTCCAGCTAACTTGGCATCAAGGTTCAGGAATCTAGTTGCCCAGTAGGCCTTGTGTTCCAGTTCCACTGGCAAGTGACATGCCTTTCCATACACAAGCTGGTATGGAGAGGTCCCTATAGGGGTCTTGAATGCTGTTCTGTATGCCCACAGAGCAACATCCAAGCTTCTTGCCCAATCCCTTCTATGGTCAATTACAGTCCGTTCCAGGATTCTTTTGAGTTCTCTATTTGAGATTTCAGCTTGCCCATTAGTCTGTGGATGGTATGGAGTGGCTACCCTGTGGCTTACTCCATAACGAACCAAAGCAGAGTAAAGCTGTTTATTGCAGAAATGAGTGCCCCCATCACTGATTAATACTCTAGGGGTACCAAATCTGCTGAAGATGTGTTTCTGGAGGAATTTTAACACGGTTTTAGTGTCATTAGTAGGTGTTGCAATAGCCTCCACCCATTTGGATACATAATCCACTGCCACCAAAATATAAGTGTTTGAGTATGATGGTGGGAAAGGTCTCAAAAAGTCAATACCCCATACATCAAACAACTCAATCTCCAAGATCCCTTGTTGAGGCATGGCATAACTGTGAGGCAGATTGCCAGATCTTTGGCAACTGTCACAATTAAGTACAAACGCTCGGGAATCTTTATAGAGAGTAGGCCAGTAGAAGCCACATTGGAGGACTCTTGTGGCTGTTCGCTCACTTCCAAAATGTCCTCCATACTGTGATCCATGGCAGTGCCATAGAATTTTCTGTGCTTCTTCCTTAGGCACATATCTACGGATTACTCCGTCTGCACATCTCTTGAAGAGATATGGTTCATCCCAGAGATAGTACTTTGCATCTGTGATCAATTTCTTTGATTGCAGCCTACTGTACTCTTTGGGTATGAATCTCACTGCCTTGTAGTTTGCAATATCTGCAAACCATGGCACTTCCTGGATGGCAAAGAGTTGCTCATCCGGAAAGGTTTCAGAGATCTCAGTGAGAGGGAGGGACGCC
Source organism: Arachis hypogaea (assembly GCF_003086295.3). Taxonomy (NCBI): domain Eukaryota; kingdom Viridiplantae; phylum Streptophyta; class Magnoliopsida; order Fabales; family Fabaceae; genus Arachis; species Arachis hypogaea. The sequence goes on from NC_092039.1 coordinate 57,888,639, forward strand.
CCTTCTACTGGTTCTATTCGGGACAGGTGATATGCTACTTGATTCTCTGTCCCTTTTCTGTCTCTTATTTCTATATCAAACTCTTGCAGAAGCAACACCCATCTGATGAGTCTGGGTTTTGAATCCTGCTTTGTGAGTAGATATTTAAGAGCAGCATGATCAGTGTACACAATCACTTTTGATCCTACCAAATAGGATCTGAACTTGTCAATGGCGTAAACCACTGATGAGCGGATAATTTATACGCCTTTTGGCATTGTTTTTAGGTAGTTTTTAGTAAGTTCAAGCTACTTTTAGGGATGTTTTCATTAGTTTTTATGTTAAATTCACATTTCTAGACTTTACTATGAGTTTGTGTGTTTTTCTGTGATTTCAGGTAATTTCTAGCTGAAATTGAGGGATTTGAGCAAAACTCTGAAAAAGGCTGACAAAAGGACTGCTGATGCTGTTGGAATCTGACCTCCCTGCACTCGAAATGGATTTTCTGGAGCTAAAAAACTCCAATTGGCGCGCTCTCAACGGCGTTGGAAAGTAGACGTCTAGAGCTTTCCAACAATATATAATAGTCTATACTTTATTCGGAAATTGACGACGTAACTTGGCGTTGAACGCCAAGTATATGATACTTTCTTGCAATAACACTTTTTGCATTCCGCACAACTACCAGCAAGTGCACTGGGTCGTCCAAGTAGTACCTTACGTGAGTAAGGGTCGAATCCCACAGAGATTATTGGTTTGAAGCAAGCTATGTTTATCTTATTATTCTTAGTCAGGATGCCAACAACAGTGTTTTTCAAGTTCAGTGAAGAAAGGGGAAAGGGCATAAAATAAATACTTGTTATGCAGTAATGGAGAATATGTTGGAGTTTTGGAGATGCTTTGTCTTGATTTATTCCTGTAATGTAATATTCCATCCATGGAAAAGTGCAAAGTTCCCTCCATGGCAAGCTGTATGTAGGGTGTCACCGTTGTCAATGGCTACTTCCCATCCTCTCAGTGAAAATGGTCCAAATGCTCTGTCACAGCACGACTAATCATCTGTCGGTCCTCAATCAGGTTGGAATAGAATCCAATGATTCTTTTGCATCTGTCACTAACGCCCAGCCTTCAGGAGTTTGAAGCTAGTCACAGTCATTCAATCACGGAATCCTACTCGGAATACCATGGACAAGGTTTAGACTTTCCGAATTCTCATGAATGCCGCCATCAATCTAGCTTATACCACGAAGATTCTGATTAAAGAATCTAAGAGAAGCTCATTCAATCTGATGTAGAATGGAGGTGGTTGTCAGACACATGTTCATGGATTGAGGAAAGTGATGAGTGTCACGGATCATCACCTTCTTCATAATTAAGCGCGAATGAACATCTTAGATAGGAACACACACGTTTGAATGGTGAAATAGAAAAAATTGCATTAATTCATCGAGACGCTGCAGAGCTCCTCACCCCAACAATGGAGTTTAGAGACTCATGCCGTCAAAGTGTATAAAATTCAGATCTGAAAATGTCATGAGGTACAGAGTTAATCTCTAAAAGTTGTTTAAATAGTAAACTAGTAACCTATGTTTACAGAATATGAGTAAACTAAGATAATTGGTACAGAAATCCACTTCTGGGGCCCACTTGGTGTGTGTTGGGGCTGAGACTAAAGCTATCCATGTGCTGAGGCTTTTCTTGGAGTTGAACTCCAAGTTATAACGTGTTTTGGGCGTTCAACTCCGGATCATGACGTGTTTCTGGCGTTTAACTCCAGACAGCAGCATGTACTTGGCGTTCAACGCCAAGTTACGTCATCTATCTTCGCGCAAAGTATGGACTATTATATATTTCTGGAAAGCCCTGGATGTCTACTTTCCAACGCCGTTAAGAGCACGTCAATTGGACTCTTGCAGCTCCAAAAAATCCATTCCGAGTGCAGGGAGGTCAGGATCCAACAGCATCAGCAGTCCTTTTTCAGCCTAACTCAGATTTTTGCTCAGCTCCCTCAATTTCAGCCAGAAAATACCTGAAATCACAGAAAAACACACAAACTCATAGTAAAGTCCAGAAATATGATTTTTTCCTAAAAACTAATAATATTCTACTAAAAACTAACTAAAACATGCTAAAATCTACATGAAATTACCCCCAAAAAGCGTATAAAATATCCGCTCATCAGATCACGATAAAAACGAGGGCTAAAAACCCAAATTCTACAAAATTGGCAAAGATGAAAATAGAATAATGCAAGAAGTTATAGAAAGGACCTGACGAGGACCTAATAAAATGGATTGCTATAAAATAACTTAAAGACTGGCCGGCACAACATGTCGGAGTAGCCACAACAACCCAAGTTATAAGTAAAGCCCTGGAAAGAGGTCTGGCCAACCCTATAAAAGAGGATTACTATAACTTTGAAGAGCCCGACATGAGGAAGTCGGACTCCTACAAAAAAGTTACAAAAATAATCCCTGAAAGAGACCTGAACAAGGTCCAAGAAAGAGGATTATCAAGTAACTCGACAGGGCCCGACGTGACAAAGTCGGCCCGGAAAGAAAAAGTTACAAAAGATAATCCCTGAAAGAGACCTAAAACGAGGTCCAAAAAAGAGGATTATCAAGTAACTCGACAGGGCTCGACGTGACAAAGTCGGCCTGGAAAGAAAAAGTTACAAAAGATAATCCCTGAAAGAGACCTAAAATGAGGTCCAAAAAAGAAGATCATCAAGTAACTCGACAGGGCCCGACATGACAAAGTCAGCCCGGAAAGATAAAGCTACGAAAGGTAATCCCTAAAAGAGACCTGAACAAAGTCCAAGAAGGAGGATTACCAAGAAAACTCGACAAGGCCCGACCTGATGAAGTCGGCCCAGAAAGATGTAAAGCTACAAAGGTAATCCCTAGAAAGAGACCTGAACAAAGTCCAAGAAAGAGGATTACCAAGCAAACTCGATAGGATCCGACATGATGAAGTCAGGCCCAGGACACTGAAATTACAAACGAAATCCCCAAAAGAGATCTAAACGAGGTCCAAAAAGGAGGATTACAAACAAAACCAAACCAAATAATCAAGATGATCATGTCGGACAAAATCCCAGCCTACTAAGGTACCAAGATGAGTGCAAGCAGACATGATATAAAAGCTACTAAGTTATGATAATAAACTCTAGAGGCCATCAAAGACCAGCCCCGGAAGCACGAGAACTACTTTGTTTTTCAAAATAAAGTTGCTAAACGAGCAACCAAAGGAAGTATCAAACAGTCACCAAAACACCAGTTACAAAGATAAAGAGTTCAAAAGCCCACAAAATGGGCTATACACAAACATGACAGAGAAATCATAGAGGATCCAAAGGCTTCCCAGTATCAGCATCTTGGGGAGAAGGAGGGCGAGTCTGAAGGGGAACTGCGTCCACTGTCCCGTCATCCCAGTTCAAAATCAAGACATCTGGATCAGATTCCGGCCGAATAGCTTTAACTGTTGAGGTTGAGGAAGGCGGGGCAACAGAGGCTTTGGCAGAAGTAACCGGAGGAGGGACGACATCATCATCATCATCGGGGTCGTCGGGGACAATCTTACCATCCTTCACAACATTGTCCAAGCTGAATAGTGCAAGATCAGCCCCCGGGGTGATAACCTGAACCTGCTCCCTCAGGTTCTCATAAGCAGCAGTTACACTGCTACAAGATGACCTTGGAGCTCGGCATAATCAGCTCGAGCAGACTCCAACTCCTTCCTAAGACCCATCAGCTCCTTATAAGTGGTATCATAGCTATCCTTATGTTTTAGTGCCGTATCCTCGGCCAATTGCGTAGCAGCCGCCAGACCAACAGACCGGGCCTTCTCCCCCTTCAGCTCCTTTTCCAGCTCGGACACCTTCACCTCGAGCTCCTCCTTCAAACCCTTGATTCAGTCAAACTATGACTTCGCCTCCTCCATAAAAGCCTTGGTAGCATGAATAGGAAGATCTTGAGCAGTTCGGTATAGAGCCGCTCCCATATGTGCCAGCGTAATACTGCTCCGGGTAATATAATCCAAATGACGAAGAATGGATACATCGTTAGTAGGCATGACACCATAAAGAGCAATTTGTTGATCCACAAATCCAACTGCATCAAAGTCGGGAGCACCAAGATTAAATGGTTTGACAGTCCGAGGTCCTTTTGGAGAAGGAGCGATTGAAGGAGCAGAGGTACCAACTGAAGTTTGAGGTGGATCGACCAAACAAACCCGAGAGGTCGGGATCATCCTCCTCGGCCCAGGAGAACTCGGGACAGACGGCTTTGACAAAGCCTAGGAGGACCCTTCCCCGACCACCTTGGCTGGGACGTTCTGAATCGTGGTAGCTTTCCTCGCCTTTTTAAAGGCCTTCAGTGAGTTATTATTCTTTGACATCTCTGAAAAACAAAGAAAAATACAAACGACTTATGAATAGCCAGAAAAGAACGCAAGAAAACAAAGACAGGAGAACACAGTTTATAAAATACCCAGCACAGCACGAATCAAGGACGGATCCCCCAGAAATTTCTTGGTCTCAAGATGAGGAGGTTCTCCCCAAATATCCTCCAAAGCAGCAACAAAGGCCTGCTCGACCTCATCTAGCATCTCCCAGGTATACCTAGACACAACTACATTTCTCTGCCACTCTAAAGGAAAACGAGGCTCGTCATTCTCATCCAGGAAGAAAGGGCGAGCTCTTTCAACAGCTCGGATCTTGAAAAAGTAATTCTTAAAATCGCAGAAAGACTCATCATACATGGAGAAGACTTTATGCCCCTGGGCCGACCTAAAAGAAATTCAAGAAGCTTTCTTTTTGGTAGTCCCAGGTTTAGTCAACACAAACAAATACAGAAAAAGAGTCAAAGAGGGCTTAATGCCGAATTCATGACAAACTACCTAAAAAATCTTAATAAAACCCCAAGAATTCGGGTGAAGCTGAGATGGGGCCACGTTACAAGACCACAACAAGTCGGTCTCAAAGGAAGAAAAAGGAAGAGTAATATCCATCTGGCTAAAAAAGAAATCATATGCATAGAAGAAAGGACGCTCCGCCTGGGTCAAAGTAGGAAAGCAGACCCGGTCATCAGAGTCAGGTGCCATCAACTCATAGTTGCATTCTTGATTCTCACTACTACATATCCGATGGTGTTTTCTAAGTGCCGCACAAAATTTCAAATTAGCCAGAGATACACATAGCAGCACAAGGGAGTCCAACCAGAGATACACATAACTAACTTATCTTTTCTAAGAAGGTCACCCTATGCCATTATAAATACACTGGAGCACCCAGGTATAACTCATACTCTGATTCTACTCAATACCTGCTTAATACCCTTGCTAACTTAAGCATCGGGGTCCCTTCTAGGTACCCCCCACCCTTCGGGGACGAAAGATCAGCACCAACATCAAGTCGGACACAACAGCCCCGACCAGCACAGAAATCTCATCCGAGATCGACCTATAGCTTCAGGTAACCCTCGGAACACTTCCCAAATTTTGAAATAACTTATTCAATTTAATTCCCTTTTTTCTATCATCCCATGTTCGCATAAAATTCTTCACACTTAAATTATACACAATATCTATCTTAAGCTAACCAAGGATTCAACTTGGGATTTTATTTATTTTTCTACTTAAGGCTAGTAATGTGGTTATGAAATAGAAGGGGGATAAAAGGCTCAAAGAAGTTAACAAGGATGGCATAAAAGGTAGGTTTATTTGGGATAAGTAAGCAAAAGTACAAATAATGGCCTCAATCATCTCTTTGTATGTATCTATGTTCTATATTGGACATATAGATTAAAACAATGTAAAGATTGCAAGCATAGAAAAGAAGTACGAAACACACAGGAACGAAATTTATGGTTGGATGTAACCATACAATTAAGCTCAAAATTCACAGGTTGTGTGTTCTCTTGCTCAGAAATCATATATCAGTTATGTATGTCATGCAAGTAGAAATCAAGAGCCTTCATTCAACTCACTGTAAATCTTAAGGTGGCCCTTAAAATCTCAGTGCTCTTCCTTGAAGAAATGTTGTTAACTAACTCACATTTGTTGCTATATATATACAAGGTGTGTGGATTGTTTTTATTCTGTTATACTAAAGTTTCTAGTTTACTCTTTTATTTTTAATTAAACCAACTTATCGTATGCTAAAATTGTAAACTATACTAATTAATCCACATATTCTATAACTAATAAGCTAAAAGTGAAAATTAAGCTAAATATCTAAGATATATACAGCCGAAAGTGCAAAATATAAAAATAAAATAAAAATACAGCAAAAGCAAAAGAAAAATGTGCAAGCACTAAAAGATAAAATAAAATACAGAAAATGAACAAAATAAGATAAAAGAGTCTTATAGTGGTTCACCAAAAACTATATGCCAGAGATGACGACCTCCCCACACATAAAATATAGCATCGTCCTCAATGCTCTATCAAGCTGGGTGTGAAGAAGTGTCATCTTCGGAAGGATGGGCTGCCGGTGTCACTATGGTAGGCTGAGGGTCTGCAGTCTCTGTGAGTGTAGGAGGAGCTGCCTGCTAAAGCGGAGGCTCTGTCTGTAGAGGAATCTCCAGATCTATGGCCTATATCTGGTGGTGCTCCTCATGGTGTGGTGCAGCCTGCTCAGGTCTTCCCTGCTCAGCCTGGGCATCTACCTCCTCCTCATGATCACTCGCCTCCGCCTCAGATGTCTTATGAATTATGAATGTTTTTCCCTCCTCTTCGATGAATGGATGGTGGTGCACGAAATTGTGATCAATACTTTTCACAAATCATCTAATCCCCGGTAATGAATCCAAAAACTTGGTGTTCAATACCATGGCATAAACACAACTTCGCACAACTAACCAGCAAGTGTACTGGGTCGTCCAAGTAATAAACCTTACGCGAGCAAGGGTCGATCCCACAAAGATTGTTGGTATGAAGCAAGCTATGGTCACCTTGTAAATCTTAGTCAGGCAAACTCAAATGGATATGGGTGATATACGAATAAAACATAAAGATAAAGATAGAGATACTTATGCAGTTCATTGGTGGGAACTTCAGATAAGCGCATGAAGATGCTAGTCCCTTCCGTCTCTCTGCTTTCCTACTGTCTTCATCCAATCCTTCTTACTCCTTTCCATGGCAAGCTCAAGCAAGGGTTTCACCGTTGTCAATGGCTACCTCCCATCCTCTCAGTGGAAATGTTCAACGCACCCTGTCACGGCACGGCTATCCATCTGTCGGTTCTCGATCAGGCCAGAATAGAATCCAGTGATTCTTTTGCGTCTGTCACTAACGCCCCACCTTCAGGAGTTTGAAGCACGTCACAGTCATTCAATCATTGAATCCTACTCAGAATACCACAGACAAGGTTAGACCTTCCGAATTCTCTTGAATGCCGCCATCAGTTCTAGCCTATACCACGAAGACTCTGATCTCACGGAATGGCTGGCTCGGTTGTCAGGCGAGCACTCGGTTGTCAGGCGATCAACCATGCATCGTGTATCAGGAATCCAAGAGATATTCACCCAATCGAAGGTAGAACGGAGGTGGTTGTCAGTCACACGTTCATAGGTGAGAATGATGATGAGTGTCACGGATCATCACATTCATCAAGTTGAAGAACAAGTGATATCTTAGAACAAGAACAAGCGGAATTGAATAGAAGAACAATAGTAATTGCATTAATACTCGAGGTACAGCAGAGCTCCACACCTTAATCTATGGTGTGTAGAAACTCCACCGTTGAAAATACATAAGAACAAGGTCTAGGCATGGCCGAATGGCCAGCCTCCCAATGATCAAAAGATCTAAAGATCAAAAGATTCCAAAGATCAGAAGATGAAAATACAATAGTAAAAGGTCCTACTTATAGAGAACTAGTAGCCTAGGGTGTACAGAGATGAGTAAATGACATAAAACTCCACTTCCGGGCCCACTTGGTGTGTGCTTGGGCTGAGCAATGAAGCATTTTCGTGTAGAGACTCTTCTTGGAGTTAAACGCCAGCTTTTATGCCAGTTTGGGCGTTTAACTCCCACTTTGGTGCCAGTTCCCGCGTTTAACGCTGGGAATTCTGATGGTGACTTTGAACGCCGGTTTGGGCCATCAAATCTTGGGAAAAGTATGGACTATCATATATTGATGGAAAGCCCAGGATGTCTACTTTCCAACGCCGTTGAGAGCGCGCCAATTGGGCTTCTGTAGCTCCAGAAAATCCACTTCGAGTGCAGGGAGGTCAGAATCCAACAGCATCTGCAGTCCTTTTTAGTCTCTGAATAAGATTTTTGCTCAGGTCCCTCAATTTCAGCCAGAAAATACCTGAAATCACAGAAAAACACACAAACTCATAGTAAAGTCCAGAAAAGTGAATTTTAACTAAAAACTAATAAAAATATACTAAAAACTAACTAGATCATACTAAAAACATACTAAAAACAATGCCAAAAAGCGTACAAATTATCCGCTCATCACAACACCAAACTTAAATTGTTGCTTGTCCTCAAGCAACTGAAAATCAAATAAGATAAAAAGAAGAGAATATGCAATAAATTCCAAAAACATCTATGAAGATCAGTATTAATTAGATGAGCGGGGCTTTTAGCTTTTTGCCTCTGAATAGTTTTGGCATCTCACTCTATCCTTTGAAATTCAGAATGATTGGCTTCTTTAGGAACTCAGAATCCAGATAGTGTTATTGATTCTCCTAGTTAAGTATGATGATTCTTGAACATAGCTACTTATTGAGTCTTGGCTGTGGCCCAAAGCAATCTGTCTTCCAGTATTACCACCGGATACATACATGCCACAGACACATAATTGGGTGAACCTTTTCAGATTGTGACTTAGCTTTGCTAGAGTCCCTGATGACAAGTCATCATATACCTATTTTTCAAGCTAATTTCACTTGTTTTGTTAGTCTTTATGCACTTTCTTGCTTCCTAAGTAAGTGATTTGGAGTGAAAATGCATAACTTCTTTAAATCAAGCAACCACCATGAAATTAATGTTAATTCATGAGGTTTAAGCTAATTTTAATTGAAGTTTAATTGATTTATAGGCCTTATGAATTTAGTGATACTTGGAGTAGTTGTTTTGGTTTATTTCAGGTGAAGAAAAGAATAAAAGAGAAAAGCGTGGCCTAAGAAAGCGTGACCCAAGGAGAAGGAAGCGTGGTCAAAGGAAGGAAAAGTGTGTCGCATGCAATGGGGGAGGCAAGCATTGCCCTCCACAAGGGCACACTGTCCTCTAGGAGCGCAACATAAGGGAACAAGGCAAAGAAGGCAACTCTGCCCTGCCCACTACAAGGGCAGAGCACAAATTTGTGCCTTGGAATCAAGAAGAAGAAAATGTTGCCCTGCCCTCCACAAGGGCAGTATCGGGCTCACCAAGGAAGAAAATCAAAGGAAAAATGCCTATGATGCTTGCCACAAGAGTTGAACACGGGACCATGAGGAAGCAAGGAACTAAGTTCCATTACCGTGCCAAGAAACCAAGGAAAATGAATGAGCGTGTGTTTCTGCCCGAATTCGAACGCGGGACTTCATTTTGGAAACACTGCCCTGCACTCCGCGAGGGCAGGGCAGCATTTTGTTGGTGCATGAATATGGCGCACCAAGGGACATTCTGGCGGACCATGGCATGATTCTGGCAGCATCAGCACGCACCGTGGCACATCTCTGGCGCACCAATTTTTCCTGCCCTGCCCTCCGCGAGGGCAGGGTAGCATTCTGCGCACCAGCCTGCACCACGCCCGCACCAGCAACGCACCAAACATCAATTTTCTGCCCTGCCCTCCACAAGGGCAGGGCAGCCTCCTGGGAGCTATTATTTTTGGGCCGAAAATTCAATTAAAATTCCAATTTAATTCATTTCTTCACCAAATCAAAAGCCCATCCAAATCCCAAAATCCAAGAATAGAAAGTGTATAAATAGGAGCTAGTTTGATGTAATTAGGACCTTTTTGCTTTGCTTTTGAATTTTGCACTTTCTTTGAGCTTTGAATTTTATTTTTGCACTTTGGAACTTCTCTTGGTGTCTTCACTGAGATTTCAGAGAATTAGGGAGGAGAATTGATCACTCTTCTTCCTCGTTCTTGCTTGGGTCTTTTTAATTTCCTTGTTTTGAGTTTTGGGTGTGAAGAATTGAGGAAATTCTGTCTCAATCTCCATTCAAAATCTCTTTAATTCATCTTCTGCATAATTAAGTTGAATTTCAGTTTCTTTACTGCTTCTTCTTTAATTTCTTGTTAATTGCTTTGTGGACTTGGATCTGGGAAGGCAATTGAGATCTAGACTTTGCTTTCTAGACTCTTGAGTCCTGAGATCCCAATTTCCTTGTTGGTTCTTCTGTGAACCCTGCTGCATTTTAATTTCAATTTCTGTTTGAACTTTAGTTTATTCCAATTCATCTTCTACTTTATTAATTGTTGCAATCTACTTTCTCTTGCTGGAATTCTGAATTCCCAACCCTTAATTCTCCTTTTATATTCAAGCAATTTATATTTCTTGCCATTTAAGCTACTGCAATTTACATTTCTTGCACTTTAAGTTTCAGTCATTTACTTTCTTGTTCTTTAAGATTCAGCAAGTTTACTTTCCTGCTCTTTAATTTACTGCAATTTCCCCCTCTCCCTTTACATTCCAAGCAATTTATATTCTGTTAAATACAACCCACTCAACCAAAACTTGATTCGCTTGACTAAATCAACCACTAAACTAAAATTGCTCAATCCTTCAATCCCTGTGGGATCGACCTCACTCATGTGAGTTATTATTACTTGATGCGACCCGGTACACTTGCCGGTGAATTTTGTGTTGGATCGTTTTCCACACATCAAGTTTTTGGCGCCGTTGCCAGGGATTGAAATAGATTGACAATGATTAAGTGAAGTGGAGGTCTAGATTAAGCACTTTTTCTTTTCTGTTCTTTTTATTTTGACTAACACACTAACTGTTTGAATTTTTGCTTAAACTAACTAAAACTTCATTCTAGCTATAGAGTGAAGTTTCATTGGTTTTCTGGATCTGTGTGTTTATTGTTGTGTGTTTGTATGTCAGGTACAGGAAGATCTTCCCCTGTCCTCTCTGAAATTGACCAAAGAACTCTTCGGAGAATAAGAAGAGCTGAAAGAGGGAAGAACGTTATTGGAGAGGAAGAATCTGAGGAGGAATTCTAAGAAATGGAAGGAGATCTCAATCAACCAGGAGAAGGAGCCAACAATAACCAACAACAAAGAAGAGTCCTAGCTTCATACACATTTGCAAATGCTAGACATTGTGGAAGTAGCATTCTTACTCCTAATGTCAATGCAAACAATTTTGAACTAAAGCCACAACTCATCACTTTGGTTCAAAACAACTGTTCTTTTGGAGGAGGGCCTTTGGAAGATCCAAATCAACATTTGTCTACCTTCTTGAGAATCTGTGACACGGTGAAAACCAATGGTGTACCTCCTGATAGCTACAAGTTGTTGCTCTTTCCATTTTCTCTCAGAGATAAAGCCACTCAATGGCTAGAGACCTTTCCAAAAGAAAGCATCAACACTTGGGATGACTTAGTGAGCAAATTCCTTGCCAAATTTTATGCCCCTCAAAGAATCCTAAGATTGAAAACAGAGGTGCAGACATTCACTCAAATGGAGGCTGAAAACTTATATGAAGCATGGGAAAGATATAAGGCACTATTGAGGAAATGTCCACCAGAGATGTTCACTGAGTGGGACAAGTTACAGAACTTCTATGAGGGACTCACTCTTAAAGCTCAAGAAGCACTTGATCATTCAGCTGGAGGCTCTTTGCAACTCATGAAAACTACAGAGGAAGCTCAAAACCTCATTGACATGGTGGCTGATAACCAATATTTCTTTGCTCATCAAAGACAACGCCAACCATCACAACGAAGAGGAGTAATGGAGTTAGAAAGAGTGGATTCAATTCTAGCTCAAAACAAGATAATGCAGCAGCAGATTCAACAACAGTTTGAACAAATGGCCAAAAGAATTGATGGCTTGCAGGTTGCATCAGTGAGTGCCACAAGCCAACCACCAACTACTTGGGTACAAAGTGAAGAAACTCAAGAGGAGCAACAACAAGAGCAAGTCCAATACATTCACAACCAAAATCCTGGAACAAATGAAGTCTATGGTGATACTTACAATCCATCTTGGAAGAACCATCCCAACCTCAGGTGGGGAGACAACCATAATCAAAACCAACAACCATGGCAAAGAAACACAAGTCAGAATAATTGGAAAAGCACAAACCACAACCCCCAGCCAAACACTAACCAAAATACATACAGAAAACCACAAAATAATTACCCCAACTCTAACCATTATCCACCCAATAACCACCCAACAAATCAAACCACTTATCATCATCCATCAACACCCCAAAACCAACCAATTTCACAAGAATCTCAGAGGATCACTAATCTAGAGCTGCTCATGGAGAAAATGATGAAGAACCAAGAATTGACAACAAAGAACCAAGAAGCTTCCATGAAGAACTTAGAAAGGCAAATTGGGCAAATCTCCAAACAGATTTCTGTTGAGAAGCCATCAAGTTCACTACCTAGTGACACCATTCCCAACCCAAAGGAAGAATGCAAGGTCGTGCAACTAAGAAGTGGAAAAGTGTTATTGGATGGTAACCAAGGGGCAACCAAGCATAGTGACAATGAGCCAACAAAGAATGATGAAGCCATCAACAAAGACATGTTAAGCAAGAATGTCCCAGAAAAACTCACAGAGGAAGACAACAAACAACAGAATTTGAAGAAAGGGAAGCAAATCATGGAAGAACCAATTCCAAGACAACATCAAGTGGAGAAGATCTCAACACCACCACTACCATATCCACAAAGATTTCACAAAGAGACGAAAGATCAGCATTTCCACAAATTTCTTGAGACTTTCAAGAAGCTGGAAATTAACATACCTTTAGCTGAGGCTTTGGAGCAAATGCCTCTGTATGCCAAGTTCTTGAAAGAGCTCATCAACAAGAAAAGAGATTGGAATGAGAAGGAAACGGTGATGCTTAGTGAGGAATGTAGCGCCGTGCTCCAAAAGGGAATCCCACCAAAGCTTAAGGATCCAGGGAGTTTTGTAGTGTCATGCACTATAGGCAAGCTATCCTTGGACAAAGCTCTCTGTGATCTTGGAGCTAGTATCAACTTAATGCCCTTGTCCATGATGAAGAAGCTTGCCATAGAAGAACTCAAACCTACCAGGATGTCACTAGTTATGGCCGACAGATCAATCAAGACACCGAATGGAATTGTGGAAAATCTGTTAGTTAAGGTTGGAGAGTTTATCTTCCCTGCGGACTTTGTAATCTTAGATACTGATGAGGAAGGCAACAATTCAATCATCTTGGGCAGACCATTTCTAGCAACTGCAAGAGCCATTATAGATGTGGAAAAAGGAGAGATGATTTTCAGAGTACACAATGAGCAAATGATCATAAATGTTTTTAAGTCAATGCAGCACCCTCCTGAGCAAGAAGATCATTTGAGGGTGGAAATGATAGAGAGCCTGGTGGAAGAAATGTTAGACATCAATCAGTATGAGCAAGAAAAAGACAATAAAGAAACAATAGAGGAACATGTAGCTAAGGCTTCCATCGACAAAGAGGTGGAACCAAGCAAGAAAGAAGAGGTGCAAAAGCAAGAACTGAAGCCACTACCTTCTCATCTCAAATATGCATTTCTTGGCATTTCGGAGAGCTTCCCAGTGATCATTAATTCATCCTTGACAAAGAAAGAAGAAGGAGAGCTTCTTGATGTTCTCAGAGCTCACAAGGATGCCTTAGGATGGACCATTGATGACCTGAAAGACATCAGCCCTACAGTATGCATGCATAAGATTCTTTTGGAGGACAATTCCAAAGCAGTAATTCAACCGCAGAGAAGACTAAATCCTGCAATGAAGGAAGTCGTCCAGAAGGAAGTAATGAAATTATGGAATGCAGGAATCATATATCCTATTTCCGATAGCTCATGGATAAGCCCAGTCCAAGTGGTACCAAAGAAAGGTGGGATGACAGTCATTATCAATGAGAGGAGTGAACTCATTCCCACCAGAACTGTAACAGGGTGGAGGATGTGTATTGATTATAGAAGGTTGAATGATGCCACACGCAAAGATCACTTCCCACTTCCTTTCATTGACCAAATGCTTGAAAGGTTGGCTGGCCATGCTTATTATTGTTTCTTGGATGGCTATTCTGGGTATAATCAGATAGTGGTAGATCCAAAGGACAAAGAAAAAACGTCATTCACATGCCCAGTCGGAGTTTTTGCCTATAGAAGAATGCCATTCGGATTATGCAATGCCCCAGCCACTTTTCAAAGGTGTATGCTCTCCATTTTCTCAGATATGGTTGAAAAATTTTTAGAGGTTTTCATGGATGACTTCTCTGTTTTTGGTGATAATTTCAATACTTGCTTAAACCATCTAACTCTTGTCTTGAAACGGTGCCAAGAAACTAACTTGGTTTTGAACTGGGAGAAGTGCCATTTCATGGTGCCTGAGGGGATTGTTCTTGGTCATAAAGTTTCAAGAAAAGGGATAGAGGTTGACAAGGCAAAAGTGGAAATAATAGAAAAACTCCCTCTACCAACTAATGTGAAATCTGTTAGAAGTTTCTTGGGGCATGTAGGATTTTATAGAAGGTTTATCAAAGATTTTTCTAAAATAGCCAAACCTTTGAGTAACCTTTTAATGATTGATAAACCTTTTGTTTTTGATGAAAATTGCCAGCATGCTTTTGAAACTTTAAAACATAAACTCACAACAGCACCAATTATCACACCCCCGGATTGGAACTTACCGTTTGAACTCATGTGTGATGCAAGTGATATTGCAATTGATGCTGTACTTGGACAGAAGAAGGGAAATTTGCATCATGTCATATATTATGCAAGTAAAGTATTGAATGAAGCTCAAAAAAATTACACTACAACAGAGAAGGAATTGTTAGCTGTAGTCTATGCATTTGATAAGTTTAGATCGTACTTGATAGGATCTAAAATTGTGGTTTATACTGATCATGCTGCTCTCAAGTATTTGATGTCAAAGCAGGATGCTAAACCAAGACTCATCAGGTGGATTCTACTCCTACAAAAATTTGACATTGAGGTGAAGGACAGGAAAGGCACTGAAAATCTAGTTGCTGATCATTTGTCAAGGCTGCCACCAGAAACAATTCAAAAGGCCTCATTACCTGTGAATGAAAGCTTCCCAGATGAATATCTTATGCTGATCCAACAAACACCATGGTTTGCTGATATAGCAACTACAAAGTAGGGAGAAAGATACCTCAAGAATTCACTAAGAAACAAGTGAAGAAACTAATCAATGAAGCAAGGAAGTTCTTGTGGGATGAACCCTATCTGTTCAGAAGATGCTCTGATGGAATAATCAGGAGATGTATTCCTGAAAGTGAAATAAGAGATATATTATGGCATTGCCATGGCTCAGCTTATGGTGGACACTTTGGTCCAGAAAGAACAGCAGCAAAGATATTACAAAGTGGTTTCTATTGGCCAACCATCTTCAAAGATGCCAGGGAGTTTGTCCACCAATGTAATGAATGCCAAAGAGCAGGAGGACTAACAAGAAGGAACGAGATGCCACAGAACTTCATTTTGGAAGTAGAATTGTTTGATCTATGGGGCATTGATTTCATGGGACCCTTTCCCCCTTCTTATTCGTTTAGATATATCTTGGTAGCAGTGGAGTATGTTTCAAAATGGGTGGAAGCCATAGCCACAACTACCTGTGATGCACAAATTGTCCTTCAATTCCTAAAGAAGCACATCTTTACTAGATATGGAGTACCCAAGGGTCTCATCAGTGATGGTGGTGGTCATTTTTGTAACAAACAAATGGAGAAACTTCTCCACAAATATGGAGTTATCCATAAGGTAGCCACACCATATCACCCTCAAACTAATGGGCAGGCAGAATTAGCAAACAGGGAACTGAAGAAGATCCTAGAAAAAATAGTCGGTAGCACAAGAAAGGATTGGGCTAGGAAGTTGGAAGATGCACTTTGGGCATACAGAACAGCTTTCAAAACTCCTATTGGGAAGTCCCCATTTCAGCTGTTATATGGCAAATCTTGTCATCTCCCTGTAGAGCTTGAGCACAAAGCCTTTTGGGCCACTAAACTTCTAAATTTGGATTCTGAAGCAGCAGGAGAGAAAAGGTTGTTGCAGCTGAATGAGCTAGATGAGTTTAGGCTAGAAGCCTATGAAAATACCAAGATATACAAGGAAAAAGCTAAGAGATGGCATGATAGGAAGATTCTGAAGAAAGAATTCAAACCTGGACAACAAGTACTCTTGTACAACTCACGGCTCAAGATATTCCCTGGCAAGCTTAAGTCTAAGTGGACTGGTCCATACTTAGTGACTAAGGTTTTCCCTTATGGGAGTATTGAATTGCTAGATGAAGCAACAAAGAGTCGGTTTACAGCAAATGGTCATAGAGCAAAACTGTACCTAGGGGGGCAATGGAACAAAGAAAAGGAGGTCCAGAACCTAAATCCCCCTTGAAGCAAAAATAGAAGATGTCAAGCTAGTGACAATAAAAGAGCGCTTGTTGGGAGGCAACCCAACCTGAGGTAGTTTTCTTTCATAGGTTTTTCAATAAAAATGTTGAATAATTGGTATGGATTGCAAGGAGCTAAGTTTGGTGTTGCACACCAAAACAATTTAAGGGAGAATGAAAGATTTTAAGTTTGGTGTTCCACCAAAAATATCATTTAAAAACACATTCTCACCTCTTGCATGATGCTAGCTCCAAGCAACCAAACACATTATTCAACTGTTTAATTGCTTTCTAGCTTTAATTTCATTAACCTTTAGCAAGGACACAAGGTTTCACATATGGTTAAAATTGTTGCGTAAGAGGCAGTGGCAAACAATTAAGTTTGGTGTTCACACACCAAAACAGTTCCAGGAGCCACACTATGCATACTAACCAAGTAATTAAGGGCTTGAGAAGCAAGCAACTTTGAGAATTATGCAGGACATGAGTCAACAATTGAAGACATTATGCATGTTAACTCAAAGAGAACACAACAGAAGGAAGAATCAAAGGGCTGCAACTTCAAAGGTTGTATCTAAACTTGATCCTTGCTGCTGTGAAATGTTTTGAATCTGGAAACCATTGTATGTCTTGCTAAAGTATTTATCTAGTTGCAAGTGAAATTGTTTGTTAAAAATGCTAAATCTGCATAATGCTTGTTATCCATCACTTAGATTTAAATTTTGTTTTGTTGCCCATATGCTTAAATAAAAGAGAATTATTTGAATTGAAAAGTGAAATATCCAATGTTGCATAAGTAAGAATGGAAGTTAGTAGTGGTATATGTGTTTGATTAAATGCATAACTCTTGAAATAATTGTTGCATAATATCATTCTCATTCAAGTGTGAGTTAGCTTGCTGTTGTAAAGACTCTTATCAATAAAGAAAAAGCCCTTGGTAACGAAAACAGAAAGAAAAGGAAGAAGAAAAAGCCAAAATGGCAAGAAAAACAAAGAATAAAGGTTGGACACCAATAGCTTGGACCCTAGGACATATGCCTGTGGTGTTCTTGTACTAAGATATGCTTGGATGAGTAAATTCTAAGGGGTATTTTAAAACCCGGTCACTTAGATCAACTGATTTGGGATGGCCAATTGAAAGTCCACAATAAAGAGCAACTTAGATACAGAACATTTAGTTATCCAAAGAGATGCTGGGCATCAATGATCCTAGGAAGAATTAGTGAGCCATGTGTCTGTGGTGGAAAGATGTTGAGCAAAAGAAAAGAAAATAAAGCCAAAGGCTATTACTGCAACATTTGACACCAAACCTCCAAAAGAATAATAAGCTTGTTAAGCATTGTAAGCCAAGAAAAGTTAGCAAGGGAGGAATTAAAAAGTATGTCTTATAACAGCAAGTTTAGCAAGCCTTTGAGGAAAGATGTACATTATGTAACAACAACAATAATTGAGTTGTCATTGTCTGCATAAAGACTCCATAAATCAAGTTCTGCTATATGCCTAATAAGGATATGTGTTCTTTTCTTATTCATATCATTTACTCTTAGTTTTGATGCTTGCTTGGGGACAAGCAAGATTTAAGTTTGGTGTTGTGATGACAAGTCATCATATACCCATTTTTCAAGCTAATTTCACTTGTTTTGTTAGTCTTTATGCACTTTCTTGCTTCCTAAGTAAGTGATTTGGAGTGAAAATGCATAACTTCTTTAAATCAAGCAACCACCATGAAATTAATGTTAATTCATGAGGTTTAAGCTAATTTTAATTGAAGTTTAATTGATTTATAGGCCTTATGAATTTAGTGATACTTGGAGTGGTTGTTTTGGTTTATTTCAGGTGAAGAAAAGAATAAAAGAGAAAAGCGTGGCCTAAGAAAGCGTGACCCAAGGAGAAGGAAGCGTGGTCAAAGGAAGGAAAAGTGTGCCGCATGCAATGGGGGAGGCAAGCATTGCCCTCCACAAGGGCACACTGCCCTCTAGGAGGGCAACATAAGGGAACAAGGCAAAGAAGGCAACTCTGCCCTGCCCACTACAAGGGCAGAGCACAAATTTGTGCCTTGGAATCAAGAAGAAGAAAATGTTGCCCTGCCCTCCACAAGGGCAGTATCGGGCTCACCAAGGAAGAAAATCAAAGGAAAAATGCCTATGATGCTTGCCACAAGAGTTGAACACGGGACCATGAGGAAGCAAGGAACTAAGTTCCATTACCGTGCCAAGAAACCAAGGAAAATGAATGAGCATGTGTTTCTGCCCGGATTCGAACGCGGGACTTCATTTTGGAAACACTGCCCTGCCCTCCGCGAGGGCAGGGCAGCATTTTGTTGGTGCATGAATCTGGCGCACCAAGGGACATTCTGGCGCACCATGGCATGATTCTGGCAGCATCAGCACGCACCGTGGCACATCTCTGGCGCACCAATTTTTCCTGCCCTGCCCTCCGCGAGGGCAGGGCAGCATTCTACGCACCAGCAACGCACCAAACATCAATTTTATGCCCTGCCCTCCACAAGGGCAGGGCAGCCTCCTGGGAGCTATTATTTTTGGGCCGAAAATTCAATTAAAATTCCAATTTAATTCATTTCTTCACCAAATCAAAAGCCCATCCAAATCCCAAAATCCAAGAATAGAAAGTGAATAAATAGGAGCTAGTTTGATGTAATTAGGACCTTTTTGCTTTGCTTTTGAATTTTGCACTTTCTTTGAGCTTTGAATTTTATTTTTGCACTTTGGAACTTCTCTTGGTGTCTTCACTGAGATTTCAGAGAATTAGGGAGGAGAATTGATCACTCTTCTTCCTCGTTCTTGCTTGGGTCTTTTTAATTTCCTTGTTTTGAGTTTTGGGTGTGAAGAATTGAGGAAATTCTGTCTCAATCTCCATTCAAAATCTCTTTAATTCCTCTTCTGCATAATTAAGTTGAATTTCAGTTTCTTTACTGCTTCTTCTTTAATTTCTTGTTAATTGCTTTGTGGACTTGGATCTGGGAAGGCAATTAAGATCTAGACTTTGCTTTCTAGACTCTTGAGTCCTGAGATCCCAATTTCCTTGTTGGTTCTTCTGTGAACCCTGCTGCATTTTAATTTCAATTTCTGTTTGAACTTTAGTTTATTCCAATTCATCTTCTACTTTATTAATTGTTGCAATCTACTTTCTCTTCTGGAATCTGAATTCCCAACCCTTAATTCCCCTTTTATATTCAAGCAATTTATATTTCTTGCCATTTAAGCTACTGCAATTTACATTTCTTGCACTTTAAGTTTCAGTCATTTACTTTCTTGTTCTTTAAGATTCAGCAAGTTTACTTTCCTGCTCTTTAATTTACTGCAATTTCCCCCTCTCCATTTACATTCCAAGCAATTTATATTCTGTTAAATACAACCCACTCAACCAAAACTTGATTCGCTTGACTAAATCAACCACTAAACTAAAATTGCTCAATCCTTCAATCCCTGTGGGATCGACCTCACTCATGTGAGTTATTATTACTTGATGCGACCCGGTACACTTGCCGGTGAGTTTTGTGTTGGATCGTTTTCCACACATCAGTCCCAAATTAGAGGTGTCCAGGGTTCTTAAGCACACTCTTTTTGCCTTGGATCACAACTTTATTTCTTTCTTTTTCTTTTTCTCTCTCTTTTTTTTCGTTTTTTTTCTCTCTATTTTTTTTTCGTTTTTCTCTCTTTTTTTTTTGTATTCACTGCTTTTTCTTGCTTCAAGAATCATTTTTATGATTTTTCAGATCCTCAGTAACATGTCTCATTTTTCATCATTCTTTCAAGAGCCAACATTCATGAACCACAAATTCAAAAGACATATGCACTGTTTAAGCATACATTCAGAGAACAAAAATATTGCCACCACATCAAAATAATTAAACTGTTATAAAATTCAAAATTCATGCAATTCTTCTCTTTTTCAATTAAGAACATTTTTCATTTAAGAAAGGTGATGGATTCATAGGACATTCATAACTTTAAGGCATGGATACTAAGACACTAATGATCACAAGACACAAACATAGATAAACATAAGCACTAAAATTCGAAAAACAGAAAATAAAGAACAAGGAAATTAAAGAACGGGTCCACCTTAGTGATGGCGGCTTGTTCTTCCTCTTGAAGATCCTATGGAGTGCTTGAGCTCCTCAATGTCTCTTCCTTGTCTTTGTTGCTCCTCTCTCATGATTCTTTGATCTTCTCTAATTTCATGGAGGATGATGGAGTGTTCTTGATGCTCCACCCTTAGTTGTCCCATGTTGGAACTCAATTCTCCTAGGGAGGTGTTTAGTTGCTCCCAATAGTTTTGTGGAGGAAAGTGCATCCCTTGAGGCATCTCAGGGATCTCATGATGAGTGGGGTCTCTTGTGTGCTCCATCCTCTTCTTAGTGATGGGCTTGTCCTCATCAATAGGGATGTCTCCCTCTATGTCAACTCCAACCGAATAACAGAGGTGACAAATGAGATGAGGGAAGGCTAACCTTGCCAAGGTAGAGGACTTGTCCGCCACCTTATAAAGCTCTTGAGATATAACCTCATAAACTTCTATTTCTTCTCCAATCATGATGCCATGAATCATGATAGCCCGGTCTATGGTAACTTCGGACCGGTTGCTAGTGGGAATGATTGAGCGTTGGATAAACTCTAACCATCCTCTAGCCACAGGTTTGAGGTCATGCCTTCTCAATTGAACCGGATTTCCTCTTGAATCTCTCTTCCATTGGGTGCCCTCTTCACATATGATTGTGAGGACTTGGTCCAACCTTTGATCAAAGTTGACCCTTCTAGTGTGAGGATGTTCATCTCTTTGCATCATGGGCAAGTTGAATGCCAACCTTACATTTTCCGGACTAAAATCCAAGTATTTCCCCCGAACCATAGTAAGATAATTCTTTGGATCCGGGTTCACACTTTGATCATGGTTCTTGGTGATCCATGCATTGGCATAGAACTCTTGAACCATTAAGATTCCGACTTGTTGAATATGGTTGGTAAGAATTTCCCAACCTCTTCTTCGGATCTCATGTCGGATCTCCGGATATTCACTCTTTTTGAGTGAAAAAGGGACCTCGGGGATCGCCTTCTTTAAAGCCACAACTTCATAGAAGTGGTCTTGATGCACCCTTGAGATGAATCTTTCCATCTCCCATGACTCGGAGGTGGAAGCTTTTGCCTTCCCTTTCCTCTTTCTAGAGGTTTCTCCGGACTTGGATGCCATAAATGGTTATGGAAAAACAAAAAGCAATGCTTTTACCACACCAAACTTAAAAGGTTTGCTCGTCCTCGAGCAAAATAAGAAAGAAGAGAGTAAAAGAAGAAGAAATGAGAAAGAAGGGAATGGCTTTTGTGTTCGGCCAAGAAGGGGGAGAAGTAGTGTTTAGGTTGTGTGAAAATGAAGGAGTGAAGATGGGTTTATATAGGAGAGGGGGAAGGGTGATGTTCGGCCATGTATGGGTGGGTTTGGGTGGGAAAGTGGTTTGAATTTGAATGGTGAGGTAGGTGGGGTTTTATGAAGGATGGATGTGAGTGGTGAAGAGAAAGATGGGATTTGATAGGTGAAGGGTTTTTGGGGAAGAGGTGTTGAGGTGATTGGTGAATGGGTGAAGAAGAGAGAGAGATTGGTAGGGTGGGTGGGGATCCTGTGGGGTCCACAGATCCTGAGGTGTCAAGGAAAAGTCATCCCTACACCAAATGGCAAGCAAAATTGCGTTTTTAGCCAATTCTGGCGTTAAACGCCGGGCTGGTGCCCATTTCTGGCGTTTAACGCCAGCTTCTTGCCCTTTTCTGGCGTTTAACGCCAGTCTGGTGCCCCTTTCTGGCGTTAAACGCCCAGAATGGTGCCAGACTGGGCGTTTAAACGCCCAACAGCTAGCCTTACTGGCGTTTAAACGCCAGCACGTTCTCCTCCAGGGTGTGCTGTTTTTCTTTCTGCTTTTCATTCTGTTTTTGCTTTTTTTTCATTGATTTTGGGACTTCTCATGATCATCAACCTACAGAAAACATAAAATAACAAAGAAAAAATATATAAAATATAACATTGGGTTGCCTCCCAACAAACGCTTCTTTAATGTCAATAGCTTGACAGAGGGCTCTCATAGAGCCTCACAGATGCTCAGAGCAATGTTGGAACCTCCCAACACCAAACTTAGAGTTTGAATGTGGGGGTTCAACACCAAACTTAGGAGTTAGTTGTGGCCTCCCAACACCAAACTCAGAGTTTGACTGTGGGGGCTCTGTTTGGCTCTGTTTTGAGAGGAGCTCTTTATGCTTCCTCTCAATGGTGATAGAGGGATATCTTTGAGCCTTGAACCCAAAGGATTCTTCATTCACTTGAATGATCAATTCTCCTCTATCAACATCAATCACAGCCTTTGCTGTGGCTAGGAAGGGTCTGCCAAGGATGATGGATTCATCCATGCACTTCCCAGTCTCTAGGACTATGAAATCAGCAGGGATGTAATGGTCTTCAACTTTTACCAAAACATCCTCTACAAGTCCATAAGCTTGTTTTCTTGAGTTGTCTGCCATCTCTAGTGAGATTTTTGCAGCTTGCACCTCAAAGATCCCTAGCTTCTCCATTACAGAGAGAGGCATGAGGTTTACACTTGACCCTAAGTCACACAAGGCCTTCTTGAAGGTCATGGTGCCTATGGTACAAGGTATTGAGAACTTCCCAGGATCTTGTCTCTTTTGAGGTAATTTCTGCCTAGACAAGTCATCCAGTTCTTTGGTGAGCAAGGGGGGTTCATCCTCCCAAGTCTCATTTCCAAATAACTTGTCATTTAGCTTCATGATTGCTCCAAGGTATTTAGCAACTTGCTCTTCAGTGACATACTCATCCTCTTCAGAGGAAGAATACTCATCAGAGCTCATGAATGGCAGAAGTAAGTTCAATGGAATCTCTATGGTCTCATTTTGAGCCTCAGATTCCCATGGTTCCTCATTGAGGAACTTGTTGGAGGCCAGTGGACATCCATTGAGGTCTTCCTCAGTGGCGTTCACTGCCTCTTCCTCCTCTCCAAATTCGGCCATGTTGATGGCCTTGCACTCTCCTTTTGGATTTTCTTCTATATTGCTTGGGAGAGTACTAGGAGGGAGTTCAGTAATTTTCTTGCTCAGCTGACCCACTTGTGCCTCTAAGTTTCTAATGGAGGACCTTGTTTCATTCATGAAACTTTGAGTGGTTTTGATTAGATCAGAGACCATGGTTGCTAAGTCAGAGGTATTCTGCTTAGAACTCTCTGTCTGTTGCTGAGAAGATGATGGAAAAGGCTTGCTATTGCTAAACCTGTTTCTTCCACCATTATTATTGTTGAAACCTTGTTGAGGTCTCTGTTGATCCTTCCATGAGAAATTTGGATGATTTCTCCATGAAGGATTATAGGTGTTTCCATAGGGTTCTCCCATGTAATTCACCTCTTCCATTGAAGGGTTCTCAGGATCATAAGCTTCTTCCTCAGATGAAGCTTCCTTAGTACTGCTTGGTGCATTTTGCATTCCAGACAGACTTTGAGAAATCATATTGACTTGTTGAGTCAATATTTTGTTCTGAGCCAATATGGCATTCAGAGTGTCAATCTCAAGAACTCCTTTCTTCTGACTAGTCCCATTGTTCACAGGATTCCTTTCAGAAGTGTACATGAATTGGTTATTTGCAACCATTTCAATTAGTTCTTGAGCTTCTGTAGGCGTCTTCTTCAGATGAAGAGATCCTCCAGCAGAGCTATCCAAAGACATCTTGGATAGTTTAGAGAGACCATCATAGAAAATACCTATGATGCTCCATTCAGAAAGCATGACAGAGGGACACTTTCTGATTAATTGTTTGTATCTTTCCCAAGCTTCATAGAGGGATTCTCCTTCCTTCTGTCTGAAGGTTTGGACTTCCACTCTAAGCTTACTCAATTTTTGAGGTGGAAAGAACTTTGCCAAGAAGGCATTGACTAGCTTTTCCCAAGAGTTCAGGCTTTCTTTAGGTTGTGAGTCCAACCATGTCCTAGCTCTGTCTCTTACAGCAAAAGGGAATAGCATAAGTCTGTAGACCTCAAGGTCAACCCCATTAGTCTTGACAGTGTCACAGATTTGCAAGAATTCAGCTAAAAACTGATGAGGATCTTCCAATGGAAGTCCATGGAACTTGCAATTCTGTTGCATTAGAGAAACGAATTGAGGCTTAAGCTCAAAGTTGTTTGCTCCAATGGCAGGGATAGAGATGCTTCTCCCATAGAAGTTGGGAGTAGGTGCAGTAAAGTCACCCAACACCTTCCTTGCATTGTTGGCATTGTTGTTGTTTTCGGCTGCCATGGGTTCTTCTTCTTTGAAGATTTCTGTTAGGTCCTCTACAGAGAGTTGTGCCTTGGCTTCTCTTAGTTTTCGCTTCAAGGTCCTTTCAGGTTCAGGGTCAGCCTCAACAAGAATGCTTTTGTCTCTGCTTCTGCTCATATGAAAGAGAAGAAAACAAGAAAATGTGGAATCCTCTATGTCACAGTATAGAGATTCCTTGAGGTGTCAGAGGAAAAGAAAAATAGAAGGCAGAAGTAGAAAATTTGAACTTTATCAAAGAAGATGGAGTTCGAATTTTGCATTTAGGAATAGTGTTAGTCCATAAAATAGAAGGATGTGGAAGAAGGGAAGTAATTTTCGAAAATTAAGTAAAAGATTTTGAAAACATTTTGAAAAACACTAATTGATTTTCAAAAATACGAGTGGGAAAGAAATCAAGTGATTTTTGAAAAAGGTTTTGAAATTAGAAATAAAAAAGATTTGATTGAAAACTATTTTGAAAAAGATGTGGTTAAGAAAATATGATTAGTTTTAAAAAATGTGATTGAGAAGACATGATTTGAAAAAGATTTGATTTTGAAAATGAATGACTTGGCTAACAAGAAAAGATATGATTCAAACATTAAACCCTTCTCAACAGAAAAGGCAACATACTTGAAATGTTGAATCAAATCATTAATTGATAGCAAGTATCCTTGAAAATGGAAAGAAATTGATTTTGAAATAGACTTGATTGAAAAGATTTGATTTGAAAAAGATTTGATTTTGAAAAACTTTGAAAACTTAAAAAAAAATTGATTTGAAAACAAAGTCTTCCCTCTTGTGCCATCCTGGCGTTAAACGCCCAGAATGATGCACATTCTGGCGTTTAACGCCCAAAATGCTACCCTTTTGGGCATTAAACGCCCAACCAGGTACCCTGGCTGGCGTTTAAACACCAGTCTGTCCTTCTTCACTGGGCGTTTTGAACGCCCAGCTTTTTCTGTGCAATTCCTCTGCTGTATGTTCTGAATCTTCAATTCTCCGTATTATTGACTTGAGAAGACACAAATTAAAAATATTTTTGGATTTTTAATAGTAAGGAATAATCAAAATGCAACTAAAATCAAATAACAATGCATGCAAGACACCAAACTTAGCAGTTTGTATACTACTGACACTAATGAGAATGCATATGAGATACATAAACACTCAAGTCAAGAGAATTTAAAGATCAAAGTAAGAAATCATCAAGAATTACTTGAAGATCCTTAAGACACATGAATGAAAGCATGCAATTGACACCAAACTTAAAATGGGACACTAGACTCAAACAAGAAATTTTTGGATTTTATGATTTTTTTGATTTTTTTGTGTGATTTTCGAAAATTAAGTGGAAAAAGAAAATAAAGGTATCAAAATTCTTAATGAGAATTCCAGGAATCATGCAATGTTTAGTCTAAGACTCCGGTCCAGGAATTAGACATGGCTTCACAGCCAGCCAAGCTTTCAAGGAAAGTTTCGGTCCAAAACACTAGACATGGCCAATGGCCAGCCAAGCCTTAGCAGATCACTGCTCCAAAAGCAAGATTGATAGAAATCAACAAGCTCTTGTGATGATAAGTTGAAACCTTGGTCCAATGAAATTAGACATGGCTTCACAGCCAGCCAAACCTCAACAAATCATCATGAAACTCTAGAATTCATCTTCAAGAATTCTGAAAAAAAAATACCTAATCTAAGCAACAAGATGAACCTTCAGTTGTCCAAACTCAACAATCCCCGGCAACGGCGCCAAAAACTTGGTGCACGAAATTGTGATCAATACTTTTCACAAATCATATAATCCCCGGTAATGAATCCAAAAACTTGGTGTTCAATACCATGGCATAAACGCAACTTCGCACAACTAACCAGCAAGTGTACTGGGTCGTCCAAGTAATAAACCTTACGCGAGTAAGGGTCGATCCCACAGAGATTGTTGGTATGAAGCAAGCTATGGTCACCTTGTAAATCTTAGTCAGGCAAACTCAAATGGATATGGGTGATATACGAATAAAACATAAAGATAAAGATAGAGATACTTATGCAGTTCATTGGTGGGAATTTCAGATAAGCGCATGAAGATGCTAGTCCCTTCCGTCTCTCTGCTTTCCTACTGTCTTCATCCAATCCTTCTTACTCCTTTCCATGGCAAGCTCAAGCAAGGGTTTCACCGTTGTCAATGGCTACCTCCCATCCTCTCAGTGGAAATGTTCAACGCACCCTGTCACGGCACGGCTATCCATCTGTCGGTTCTCGATGAGGCCGGAATAGAATCCAGTGATTCTTTTGCGTCTGTCACTAACGCCCCGCCTTCAGGAGTTTGAAGCACGTCACAGTCATTCAATCATTGAATCCTTCTCAGAATACCACAGACAAGGTTAGACCTTCCGGATTCTCTTGAATGCCGCCATCAGTTCTAGCCTATACCACGAAGACTCTGATCTCACGGAATGGCTGGCTCGGTTGTCAGGCGAGCACTCGGTTGTCAGGCGATCAACCATGCATCGTGTATCAGGAATCCAAGAGATATTCACCCAATCGAAGGTAGAACGGAGGTGGTTGTCAGTCACA
The DNA here is from genome assembly GCF_003086295.3 of Arachis hypogaea. NCBI lineage: Eukaryota > Viridiplantae > Streptophyta > Magnoliopsida > Fabales > Fabaceae > Arachis > Arachis hypogaea. The sequence continues at coordinate 57,916,041 of NC_092039.1, forward strand.
CGTTCATAGGTGAGAATGATGATGAGTGTCACGGATCATCACATTCATCAAGTTGAAGAACAAGTGATATCTTAGAACAAGAACAAGCGGAATTGAATAGAAGAACAATAGTAATTGCATTAATACTCGAGGTACAGCAGAGCTCCACACCTTAATCTATGGTGTGTAGAAACTCCACCGTTGAAAATACATAAGAACAAGGTCTAGGCATGGCCGAATGGCCAGCCTCCCAATGATCAAAAGATCTAAAGATCAAAAGATTCCAAAGATCAGAAGATGAAAATACAATAGTAAAAGGTCCTACTTATAGAGAACTAGTAGCCTAGGGTGTACAGAGATGAGTAAATGACATAAAAATCCACTTCCGGGCCCACTTGGTGTGTGCTTGGGCTGAGCAATGAAGCATTTTCGTGTAGAGACTCTTCTTGGAGTTAAACGCTAGCTTTTATGCCAGTTTGGGCGTTTAACTCCCACTTTGGTGCCAGTTCCGGCGTTTAACGCTGGGAATTCTGAGGGTGACTTTGAACGCCGGTTTGGGCCATCAAATCTTGGGCAAAGTATGGACTATCATATATTGCTGGAAAGCCCAGGATGTCTACTTTCCAACGCCATTGAGAGCGCGCCAATTGAGCTTCTGTAGCTCCAGAAAATCCACTTCGAGTGCAGGGAGGTCAGAATCCAATAGCATCCGCAGTCCTTTTTAGTCTCTGAATCAGATTTTTGCTCA